>NC_137351.1:30657223-31182223 GCF_965287045.1 Carcharhinus amblyrhynchos | reverse complement strand
CACAGCACAGGCACTTAACAGGAGTCACCTGATAGTTTGCATCCTGGGTGATACTTCCCTGATGGACGCATATGTCACCACAGGCCGGAGAGAAACAACAGTCTTCGTCTTCAACATTCTCTCGAATTAACTGTCCAACAGCTTGTCATTAATCTTAGCATTTACTCGATCTTTTTTTATGTATATCTTCACAGATTTCTTTTCCCCCTCCCTCTTTGGGGAGTAATGCAGAGACGATGATATAATTCTCAGACCAATTAGAACATAGAACATTACAGCGCAGTACAGGCCCTTCGGCCCTCGATGTTGCCCCGACCAGTGGAACCAATCTAATGACCCTCTAACCTAAACTATTCCAATATTATCTATATGTCTATCCACTGACCATTTGAGCGCCCTTAAAGTTGGCGAGTCCACAACTGCTGCAGGCAGGGCATTCCACACCCTTACTACCCTCTGAGTAAAGAACCTACCTCTGACGTCCGTCCTATAATTACCACCCCTCAATTTAAAGCTATGTCCCCTTGTGTTAGCCATCACCATCCGAGGAAAAAGGCTCTCACTGTCCACCCTATCTAACCCTCTGATCATCTTGTATGCCTCAATTAGGTCACCTCTTAACCTTCTTCTCTCTAACGAAAATGACCTCAAGTCCCTCAGCCTTTCCTCATAAGACCTTCCCACCATACCAGGCAACACCCTGGTAAACCTCCTCTGCTCCCTTTCCAATGCCTCCACATCTCCAGCCAGAACGTAGTGAATCTATAGAATTCGTTGCCATTAAAGGTGCGGAGACCAGGTCATTGAGTGTATTTAGGCCAGAGATGGATAGGATCTTGATTGGTATGGGAATCAAAGGTTACGGGGAAAAGGTGGGAGAATGGGGTTGAGAAAGTTACCAGCCATGATTGAATGACAGAGCAAACTCAATGGGCCAAATGGCCTATTTATGCTCCTGTACTTTATCGTCTTATGGTCTTTTGGTTATCTGTTCTAATATTTCCTCAGTGACAAGCTGCTCCAGAAAGCCCCCTTGAAGCTGAGGATATTTTAATACATTAAAGGTGCTATATAAATGCAAAGTTTTCCTGTTGCTGCTCACAGCCACGTGTTGTTAACCTCTGTGGATCTTTCTGTCATTCAATGTTGTTCTTCAGGGGAAGACTGTGTGAAGATCAGATTACAAACGCAAGCTCCTGAGTTCAGATCTAATTGTGTCGCCTTCAAAGACAGAAGTATCAAAGGATGTCGGTACAAATGAACAAGTTTCTCTGTAATATTTTCTTCCCCGTGTTTAGATGAGTGACAGGCTCTACATTGATTTTTGTATCTCAATGTCAAACAGAGCGAAGAAATATCACAGCACGGGAGGGTGTCTTGGGAGATGAAAATGCCAGAGCAGGATAACTGGCCTATTTTCTGTTCAAAATAGGTCAGTCTTTATACGGCTCACACAATTATTTCCTACACATCAGGTTAGCGAGTGAACTGAATCTCTCAGATTTAAACTGATGGGATCTTTCAGAAATACAATTGGCATTATGTACTGGGGTTGTGTCAACGTTTCGTATTTAATAGCCACATCAAAAATCCAAAGTCAGCTATACCCTGCCAATTATCCCACGCTGTGTGTTTTTATATCGTGTCTCACCCATTAGCTCATGTTTGTTATGTACAGAATACAAACTGTCCAGTTGTTGCCACCAGCGGGATCTTCCCGATCACTGGCCATCAATGCACGAGGCGAGCCAGTAAAATCACAGCCTCTATAAGAACTAGGAGCAGGAGTCGGCCATCTGGCCCCTCGAGCCTGCTCCGCCATTCAATAAGATCATGGCTGATCTTTTTGTGGACTCAGCTCCACTTACCCACCCGCTCACCATAACCCTTAATTCCTTTACTGTTCAAAAATGTATTTCTTCTTGCCTTAAAAACATTCAATGAGGTTTAGCCTCAACTGCTTCACTGGACAGGGAATTCCATAGATTCACAACCCTTTGGGTGAAGAAGTTTCTCCTCAACTCAGTCCTAAAACTTCTCCCCTTATTTTGAGGCCATTCCTCCTTGTTCTAGTTTCGCCCGTCAGTGGAAACAACTTCCCTGCTTCTATCTTATCTATTCCCTTCATAATCTTATATGTTTCTATAAGATCTCCCCTCATTCTTCTGAATTTCAATGAGTATAGTCCCAGTCTACTCAGTCTCTCCTCAAATGCCAACCCTCTCAACTCTGGAATCAATCTAGCTCGCTGACTTCTCTGTAATTTAGTCCCTTTTGCTGTCTAAATTATCACAACACCAGGTTAAAGTCCAACAAGTTTATTCGGTGGCCCCAACTCTCAGGCCCCGCTCATCAAGTGACACGTAGGTGACAGCTCGTGCTACCAAATAAACCTGTTGGACTTTAACCTGGTGTTGTGAGACTTCTTACTGTGCCCACCCCAGTCCAACACTGGTATTTCCATATCATGTCTAAATTATCACAGACCTTCATGTTGCATTTTGGTTCTACCTCAAACCAACCCGGCCCTCCCCCACCTCTAATTTCACCTGTTTAAAACCTATCACATTTCTAATTTTTCCCAGTTCTGCTAAAAGGTTATGGACCTGAAATATTAATTCTGTTTTCTCTCCACAGATGCCCCCAGACCGTCTGAGTATTTTCAGCTTTTATCGCAGGTTTCCAGCATCTGCAGTATTTTTGCTTTTCCTTGGTCCATAGGTAAGCCCCTCTCCCCCACCCCAATCCAAGCCTCAACACCCAAACAATTCAGCCTTTGTTATGTTGATCATTCTTGTTTGCTACTTTACATTGATACGCTGGTTAAATTTCATGAGTTT
Organism: Carcharhinus amblyrhynchos; assembly: GCF_965287045.1. NCBI lineage: Eukaryota > Metazoa > Chordata > Chondrichthyes > Carcharhiniformes > Carcharhinidae > Carcharhinus > Carcharhinus amblyrhynchos. The sequence continues at coordinate 31,179,383 of NC_137351.1, read as the reverse complement.
GGATGTTTGAAAAGTGCTATTCACTAGTGGACAGATCATAAACCACTAAGCTCTGTTAATATCTGTTAGGGCTCAGATAAGAAACTCCAAGATATTCTATGAAGTTAGCCCAGACATCAACTTATTTTGATTTTGGCAGTCGTGCGAGAATAAAGTACTTTATTCCAGGTATGATTTTATTGACACACTAGGGAGCTTTTCATTTAAGAACACAGTTAAATATAACAAGAGTCAGCATAATTTTTACCAATTAAAATATTTAAAGAGGACACGGTATAATTCTTAACAGCTAGCGATCTCTATAGTTCCAATTTAAGCAATATCCCCACAGGCATATATACGTGTTCAGAATCAGTTAGCACAAAAAAAAATCGGCCCATAACTTCCAATCACCGGCGGAAAGCTAGGGTCCGCCATTTTTTTTTACCTGCCTTGAAAAATTGCGTCCAAACTCCCAAAAGGAGCGGCAGTGTTCAGTCTTCAGCAGAACCATCTCCACAGGCCCCAACGTGATGTAGGAGAACCCTAACCATGCCCCCTTATAACGTGCCCAATCTGGGAACACCGGATGAAGTCCAGCTTGGAACTAGCAGCTTTGCACTGAAAACAGAGAAGGATTCCCTTGCTCCGATAAAAGCACGTTGAAGGTCTTTCTTTTTTTTTGCTTATTTCTTTATACAATTAATCCTATTATTATTGTCTCATTTATAATGTCATTTTTATTTTATTTTTATGATTGAAGATGAACAAAGTACAGCAGTACAGCTCAGGAATAGGCCCTTCGGCCCACCAAGTCTGTGCAAACCCAATGCCTCTCTAATCTAATATTTTCCTGCCTCTATGAGACTCACGTCCCTCTATTCCCTGCCTGTTCATGTACCTATCCAGAATCTGCTTCCACCACCTCCTTTCTTATTTAATGTATAAATGGACGTAGGTTTTGTGATTTGTTCTAAATTTGCGAAACTACTATTTAAATCTGCATTATGTTATTATATAATTTTACTTCTGGCATGTTTATAAGTGTTTGTATGTTTTAATTTGGAATGTGGAAGTTTAATTGGGAAGGTGAGAGGTCAGGATTTCGTGGACCATGATTTGGATACAGGCATGAGGCATTTTGGGCCGTGGGAATTCTAAGTGTGTTTATTATTAATGTTCTTCTGCTTTGCCTCAGTTATAATTTTCCTATCTTAATTGTTCTGTATGTTTCAATAAAGTATTTGTATAATATTAAAGAAAAATAAAGAACAACACAGCACGGGAAACAGGCCCTTCAGCCCAACGAGCCCGTGCTGCCATTTTAACATTATGAGTGCCCTCCTCTACCCATGACCTTCCCATGAGGGAAGACTAATTTAGGGACAATTTGTTACACCAATCAGCCTAAGAGCATGTTTTTGGGGTGTGGGAGGAAACCGGAGCACCCGGAGAAAACCCACGCAATCACGGGGAGAATGTGCAAACTCCCACAGATACCGACCCAAATCCATGTACCTGCACAGCAAACAGTGATAGTCACTGAGCTGTCGTGTTGCCCGTCAGTTGGTCCAGTTTAAGCGTGCACTAACGACGTGAAGCACTAGGCAACTCTCGAAGCAACATCCAAGAGCAGCCCTCGCACGACCCACCGCGTGTATGCCCCTCGTTGGACAACAAGGCGGACCGAATCACCTGTGGATTTAAAGTAAAGACATCAATAAACATGTAAAAAGTTAGACATACTTATCAAATGTAAATGATTTGATTCAATAAAGCATGAGTAGAATGTTGTAGTTTAACGTAAGACATTTTATTAACAAAAATAGTGTTATAAATACAAACACCGGAATTCTACCAGCTCGCCACAGGAATCGGAGCGGGCAGGCGACGGATATTGGGAAGGTCCCTTGACCTTGGGCGGGATTTTCTGGTTGAGCGAGGCTGTAAAATTCCGACCAAACTTTTGACAAAATGAACCTCAGTAGCTTCATGAAGACATTTTCTTTAATAGCCTGATTTTTTTTCCCAATTTCTTACAAAATTACTTTTTTCTCCAACAGTCCAGGATAGACTTATGGATAACATTGGAATAGTTTAGGTTAGAGGGTCATTAGATTAGTTCCACTAGTCAGCACAACATCGAGGGCCGAAGGGCCTGTACTGCGCTGGAATGTTCTATGTTCTAACAACAACCAATAAAATATTTTTATATATTTACACAGGGAGGTGAGGGAAGAATCAGAGGAAGGATAAGGAGGAGAAGGGGCAGGAGGAGTGGGAGTGATGGAATAGGAGGGGCCGGAGGGGGAAAGAGGAGAGTGAGGAAGGAGAGGGGGGAGAGGGAGGAAGGGGAAGGGGGGAAGGGGAGAGGAAGACAGGGAAAGGGAGAGTGGGAAGGGTAGGTAGGAAGGAGAGGGGGGAATGGAGGTGAGGAAGCAATGTGGGGGAAGAGAGAGGGGAAAGGGAGAGTGGGGAGCAAAGATTGGGGAAGGAGGGGGTGAAACGAGAAAGGGGAAATTGAGCGGTAGTGGGGAAGGGCAAATGGAGTGGGGAATGGGATTGGGGAAGGGGAGAAGGATAGTGGAGAGGGGGAAGCAGAGTGGGGGAAGGGAGCTGTGAGTGAAGAGTGGGGAAGGAGAGGGGGAAGCGGAAGGAGGTAGTGGAGAGGGAAAAAATACGGATAAGAGGGGAAGGGAGAGGAAGGGATTGGGAGGGGGCGAGGGGGGAAAGGGAAGGGGCAGGGTGAAAACAGGGCAAAGGGTAAAGGGCAGAAAGGGGAAATGAGGGGGAGGGGGAAGGGGGGAAGGGGGGTGGCGAGGCATTTGGTTTCACATATGCCGGACTATTCCGTGGCTCCACCAAAGACTCAAAAAGAGTTAAGAAGCCAAGCTAAAAGCTCAATGTTCCAGCAGCAGTGGGAGATGACGCAGATTTTCAATCTGCACTGGATTCTGCATACCTGATGTGGAAATGCTCCACTTCCCCAGCTTCTACCCTAAACACATTAAAGAAGCCATCCCCTACGGACAAGCCCTCCGTACACACAGGATCTGCTCAGATGAGGAAAATAGCAACAGACACCTCCAGACGCTGAAAGGTACCCTCATAAGAACAGGATATGACTCATTGATCGACAATTCCAACGTGCCACAGTGAAAAACGGCACCAACCTCCTCAGAAGACAAACACGGGGCGTGATGGACAGAGTATCCTTCGTCGCCCAGTACTTCCCCGGAGCGGAGAAGCTATAACATCTTCTCCAGAGCCTTCAATGTGCCATCGATGAAGACAAACATCTCACCAAGGCCATCCCCACACCCCCACTTCTTGCCTTCAAACAACTGCACAACCTCAAACCATTGTTCGCAGCAAACTACCCAGCCTTCAGGAGAACAGTGACCACAATACCACACAACCCTGCCACAGCAACCTCTGCAAGACATGCCGGATCATCGACACGGATGACATCATCTCACATGAGAATACCATCCACCAGGTGCACGGTACATACTTTTACAACTCGGCCAACGTTGTCTACCTAATACGCTGCAGGAAAGGATGTCCCGAAGCATGGTACATTGGGGAGACCATGCAGACGCTACAACAACGGATGAATGAACACCGCTCGACAATCACCAGGCAAGACTGTTCTCTTCCTGTTGGCGAACACTTCAGTGGTCACGGGCATTCGGCCTCTGATCTTCAGGTAAACATTCTCCAAGGCGGCCTTCAGGGCACACGACAGCGCAGAGTTGCTGAACAGAGACTGATAGCCAAGTTCAGCACACATAAGGACGGTCTCAACAGGGATCTTGGGTTCATGTCGCACTATCTGTAATCCCCATGACTTGCCTGAACTTGCAACATCTCACTAACTGTCCTGTCTGGAGACAATACACATGTCTTTAACCTATGCTAATGCTATCTCCACTCACATTGTCGGCACCTTTAAGACTTGAATAACAGGTTAGCTGTAAAGACTCGCATTCTAATCAGTATTCTGTAAACTGTGTGACTTTATATGCCCTTCTCTGATCAGAACTTACCACACACTTGATGTAGGAACACCGTTTCCGAAAGCTTGTGGGTTTACTGTCAAATAAACTGGTTGGACTTTAACCTGGTGTTGTGAGACTTCTTACTGTGGGGAAATATGGCATTTTTATTCTGCCATACCTATCAGAGATATAGTTCACATCAGCTTACAGGAGACCTACATATGTCATCTTAAGGGATATGCTTTCCTAAAGCATTTGAACTAGCCAAGTTGCTCAAGGATCAACGTTGCATCAGGGAGACTCTTAAAATTAGGAAGGACACTGCTTAAAATATATATAATAAAATCCAAATGGAATTCAGCTGAAATTAATTCCAGGCACTGATGCCCATCGTGTTATATATGAACGCAAGTTGTAAATTATTTTTTAAATCTTTCTTTCACTTTCTGTGTATTGCTAATATGTTAAACATCCTTTTTGATTTGATTTATTATTGTCACATGTATTAGTATACAGTGAAAAGTGTTGTTTCTTATGTTATACTGACAAATTTCATAGAGAAGGAAAGGAGAGAGTGCAGAGTGTCGTGTTACAGTCATAGCTAATGTGTAGAGAAAGATCAGCCTCGTGTGAGATAGGTCCATTTAAAAGTCTGATGGAAGCAAGGAAGAAGCTGTTCTTGAATTAAAGCATTGTTAGAGAGTTTAAAAGAGTTAGAACAAAGTTTGAGTAGCACAGAATGAGAGTAAAAGATAGAATTAGAAGGTATGCTGTGCACAGCTTGCAAGAATCGTACACAAAAAAAATTAACCTACCCAAAAAATGTAAAACTGAAAAATAAGAGTGCAAATAAATGAGGGCAAAAACTCACCTATCATCAGCAGAAATGATGGAAGTTATGGTGAGATTGCAGCTCAGTGTTTTAGTACTGGCAACTTTCCTAACATGAATTGGAAGTTAAACTTGGTGCTCTTTCAGCACACATGTGCGTGCTGTCCCAACACGCATGTACGATTCACAATCAACTTAAGCCAGCATTCAGGCTAGAAGTTATGGGCCACATGAGCTCATGTACGTGCTAGATTTCCAGCCTTTTAACCCTTCTAGACAGAGGTACAGAAAGACACCCTGTCTTCTGTATTGGGCGGCACGGTGATACAATGGTTAGCACTGCTGCCTCACAGTGCCAGGGACCAAGGGTTCGATTCCTGGCTTGGGTCACCATACGTGTGGAGTTTGCACATTCTCCTCGTTTGTGTGTGGGTATCCTCCCAATTTCCTCCCACAGTCCAAAGATGTGCGGGTTAGGTTGATTGACCATGATAAATTGCCCCTCAATGTCAGGGGGAACTAGCAGGGTAAATATGTGGGGCTACGGGGATAGGAATGGGTGGGATTGTGGTCAGTGCAGACTCAATGAGCCAAATGGCCTCCTTCTGCATTATAATTCTCTGATTCTGACTCACGGGATGTGGGTGTCACACTTGGCCATTTCAGGGGGCAATTGAGAGTCAACCACATCGTTGTGGGTCTGGAGTCACATGTAGGTCAGACCAGGTAAGGACAACAGATAAGAACGCGGAGGCTTTGGACAGAATGCAAGAAAAGGTTTACCAGGATGTTGCCTGATATGGAGGGTCTTAGATATGAGGTGAGATTGAGCAAACTAGGGTTGTTCTCCCTGGAAAGACAGAGGTTGAGGGGCGAACTAATGGAAGTTTATAAAATTATGAAGGGCATAGATAGGGTGAATAGTTGGAAGCTTTTTCCCAGGTCAGAAATGACAAACACAAGAGGTCACAAGTTCAAGGTAAGGGGGGACAAAGTTCAATATAGATATACGGGGGACGTATTTTACACAGAGGGTGGTGGGGGCCTGGAATGCACTACTAGGCAAGGTGGTTGAGGCAGACACGCTGGGTCATTTAAGACTTATCTAGATAGCCACACGAACAGGCTGGGGTTAGAGGGATACAAACGGATGGTCTAGTTAGGGACACATGATCGGTGCAGGCTTGGAGGGCTGAAAGGCCTGTTGCTATGCTGTATTGTTCTTTGTTCTTTTATTTCCTTCCCTAAAGGACAGTGAACAGAAGGGTTTTAACCACGGTTGAGAATAACTTCACTCTCATCTTTAAACTTTGAACTCCAGATTTTTATTGAATTTGAATCCCATGCGTGGCTGGATTTGAACCTGGGTCTGCACAGCGTTACCCTGGGCCTCTGGATTACTAGTCCAGTGATAACAGCGCTGCACCACCACCTCCATCAGTGCTATATAAATGCAAATTCTTTTCTTCAAAGGCTTGGATGCCAGTTGCCAAGGAACATGTCACAGAAAGCACTGCTTAGGTTCAATTACAGCGCAAAAGGCATGCAAACTACTGGCATTCATATAACCTTAACATAGCCAGTGACAGGATGACACAGGTTTTCACATCTTTAAAGAAGGCTTGGCATTTCTTCAGATTAGTTTTTATTATTCATTACCTGTTAAAAAATGTATGCTCTTTTTTCGAATATGAGTACCACAGACAAGGCCAGCATTTATTATCAATGAGACAGTGTTAGTAAGCTACCTTCCTGAACTGCTGTGATCTGCTATGTTGTACACCCACAATATTTCCATCTGCCATCTCCTTATTTTCCATTATTAATTCCCCAGTCTCATTTTCTACAGGATCAACACTCATTTTGTGAACTCTTCTTTTTTTTTAACATATCTTACTGTCTTTATATTTCTAGCCATCTTATCTTCGTACTCAAAATTTCCCCTCCTTATCCTTTTGTCATTCTTTGATTTTTTTTTAATGTTCTGTTCAATCTTATGACCTGCCATCCATCTTTGTGAAACTATATGAGCTTTCTTTTAAGTCTGATACTTTTCTTTTATGTTTTTGGTTAACCACAGGTTGTGGGTCCTCCCTTGAAATCTTTCTTTCTCATTAGAATCTGTATACTGAAAAATCCCTTTGAATGTTTGCCACTGCAACTCTATTGATTTATTCCTTAACCTAATTTGCCAGTTCACTCTTTTTGGTTCTTCTTTCATACCCTCACATTTGCCCTTATTTCAGTTTAAAATGCTAGTCTTAGATCCAATCTTCTCTGCCTCAAACTGAACATTGAATTCAATCATTACTGCTAAGGTCATTATTTAATTGTAGCTCATTGCATAGTGCCAGGTCCAGTCTAGTCTGGTTCCTGGTTGGACTCAGAGTGTGCTGATCTATGAAATTATCCTGAAAATATTCTCTGAATTTATCACATGCTACCTTTGCCCATCTAATTTTTCCAGTCCATGGTGGCACAGTGATTAGTACTGTGCTGCCTCACAGCGCCAGGGACCAGGGTTCGATTCCCGACTTGGGCCTGTGTGGAGTCTGCACGTTCTCCCCGTGTCTGCGTGGGTTTCCTCCAGATGCTCTGTTTCCTCCCATAGTCCAAAAGACGCACTGGCTGTGCTAAATTCTCCCTCAGTGTACCCGAACAGGTGCTGGAGAATGGCGGCAAGGGGATTTTCACAGTAACTTCATTGCAGTGTTAATGTAAGCCTACTTGTGACACTGATAAATGAACTTAAAATAATTTCCATACCTTTCTGACAATGTCCCACTATTTCTGATTTGATACTCCATTTTACCTTGTGATTACTGAAATGGGGCTTGTACACCACTCCCATAAGTGACATCCTGCCTTTGGCTGGCCACCAAATGCTCTGCCCTCGCTTGTAGTGGTGGTGGGGCATGAAGGGTTAGCAAATCATGGTCTATGTCTTACCTTCTCCTTCCCAATGAGGGGGTCCAGAACCAGGGCGTCACAATCTGAGGATTTGGGGTCGACCATTTAGGATGGAGATGAGGAGACATTTCTTCACCCAAAGAATGGTGAATCTATGGAATTCATTTCCACAGGAAGTAGTTGATGCCAAAACACTGAATATATTCAAGAGGAGGCTGGATATAGCACTTGGGGTGAACAGGATCAAAGGTTATGGGGAGGAAGCAGGATTAGGCTATTGAGTTGGACAATCAGCCATGATCATGATGAACGGCGGAGCAGGCTCAAAGGGCCAAACGGCCTCCTCCTGCTCCTATCTTCGATGTTTCTCACTCTCCCCTACCACATGGCTGCAGGGGCTATGGACCCATCATTGTGTTTGGGGAGTGGGGGGGGAGCCTTTCACAATCTCAGGACACCCCAAAGTGCTTTACATTCAATGATTATTTCAAGATATATCTCATGGTGGTGATGTGGGAAAACTGCACAGCAAGATCCAACAAGCAGCAGTGTGAAATTGACCAGATAATCTGTATGATGAAGTACGTATTGACCAGGACACAAGGAAAACAGACAGAAGTTGAATATCCACCTAAGGAGGCAGGTAGTGCATTGATTTAACACTGTACCTGAAAAGCTGCAGCTCCAACAGTCCTCCTTCCACGCTGTATGGAGTGCTAGCATACTTCCATTGCTCAAATCTCCAGCCTGGATTCAAACAGTCAAGTATCAAAGCTGAATAAACTAGGCTTGTACTCGTTAGAGTTTAGAAGAATGAGGGGAGATCTCATTGAGACGTATAAGACGTTGAATGGGATGGATAGGATAGAGGTGGAGAGACTCTTCCAGCTCAGAAAGGACAGTAGGACTAGGGGGCACAGCCTCAAGATAAAGGGGGGGGCGGTTTAGAACAGAGTTGAGGAGGAACTTCTTCACTCAAAGGGCGGTGAATCTCTGGAATTCTCTGCCCGTTGAAGTGGTGGAGGCTGCCTCGCTAAATATTTTTAAGACGCGGGTTGATGGGTTTTTGATAAGAGAGGGGATTAAGGGTTATGGGGAGAGGGCGGGAAAGTGGAACTGATCCACTTCAGATCAGCCATGATCTTATTGAATGGCGGGGCAGGCTCGAAGGGCTAGATGGCCTACTCCTGCTCCTATTTCTTATGTTCTTATGTTTTCGATGTACTGGCCACAGTTTTAAACTTCCGGATCAAACGGATCGATTTTCCCAAATAATGGCACAGCTGTTGGCCTATTATTCTTGTCACCAATCTCAGCGGCAGATAATAAAAGGGAGCTTTAAATCACAACGGTGATTCATTAAACAACAGCAGGAAAACAACACGTACAAGCTCAACACTGATACACTTCTTGTCCCTCCGATCCCTGGCTTGCAAGTTTCCTCCCCAGATCCACGCTTCCCCATTCCATAGGTCAGGGTTTGCGCTCTCTGTTCTGATAGACTTTGGGCAAGACACACAATCCACAAATGATTGCCCCGCAAAGGGGCCACACTTTCACAGATTTCATGGGCATATCTGCCGCCTGTGGCCTATGATATGGGCTCTTTCTCTGGGGCCTTAACCTCCTCTCCCAAGTCAAGCTCATCCTTCTTGATTTCCTCCTCATTGGAGGAGATGTGTAGCTCCTCCGCCTGGCAACTTATCCCCTCTCTGGAACACCAGGTTGTGTACAGGGCAGCAAACCACAATGACTCGAGAGTCCCTCTGGGGAGAGAGCTTGTGAGCACCGTCCAAGTGGTCCAAACATGGGGAGGCAATGGGGCCTAGTGGCATTATCGCTAGACTATTAATCCAGAAACTTGGCGAATGCTCTGGGGACCCGAGTTCGAATCCCGCCACGGCAGATGGTAGGATTTGAATTCAATTAAAAAATCTGGAATTAAGGATCTACTGATGAACGTGTCGATTGTTGGAAAAACCTATCCGGTTCACTAACGTCCTTTAGGGTAGGAAGCCTGCCGTCCTTACCTGGTCTGGCTCCAGAGCCACAGCAATGTGGTTGACTCTCAGCTGCTGTCCAGGGGCAATAAAAGCTGTCCCAGGAATGAGTAAAGAAAACATCGGAAATACACCTGCAGCCTGCTCTTGTTGAAGAAAGGCCCACACTGCACCTCTTTTCCGCCAAACATTGTGGCTACCAAACAGACATCATTAGTTACACCTTTTTGAGGGAGACTTTGTCAGCAATGAGCCAGGCCTGAGTGTACTGAGGTTTCGTGAAGGTCTGCCTCACCTGCAAATGACTTTAATCATGTGAGCCCCCATCACTCAGATCTGCATAACCTGCTTCTGGATGTTGAGGAGCTGCAAACCTTTTCCATTGCTGAATCATAGCAGCTGCTGCTAGGGAGTTTTTAAAGCCACATGTGTGCAGTCAATGGCATCCTGCGCCTGCGGGAAGGTCGGAGATCACTGCAAGTTCCCCCTGCTCTGTCAGCCTTCATCTAAGGAGAAGGGGACATGTAGGAACTGCACTACAGGAACTCACCAAGGCTTCTTAGCCACCATCTTACAATATCAAGGGTAGGAGTCTTAGCTGGATTGAGGAACAGAAGGATCTTGGGGTCCGGGTCCACAGGACTCTTAAACCGGCCTTGCAGGTGGAAGATGTGGTCAAGAAGGCGTATGGTGTACTGGCCTTCATTAATCGAAGGATTGAGTTTAGGAGTTGGGAGGTAATGCTGCAACTTTATAAGACCCTTGTCAGACCCCACTTGGAGTACTGGGCACAGTTCTGGTCGCCTCACTACAAGAAGCTATTGAGAGGGTGCAGAGGAGATTTACACGGATGTTGCCTGGATTGGGAGGCATGCCTTATGAAGATAGGTTGAGGGAGCTGGGTATCTTCTCCCTGGAGAGATGAAGGTTGAGAGGCGACCTGGTAGAGGTTTATAAAATGTTGAGAGGAATAGATAGGGTGGATTCTCAGAGGCTATTTCCCAGGGCTGAAATGGTCGCTACGAGAGGACACAGGTTTAAGGTGCTGGGGAGCAGGTACAGAGGAGATGTCAGGGGTAAGTTTTTCACTCAGAGGGTGGTGAGTGAGTGGAATTGGCTGCCGTCAGTGGTGGTAGAGGCAAACTCGCTGGGGTCTTTTAAAAGACTTCTGGATGAGTACATGGGAGCTAATGGGATTGGGAGTTACAGATAGTTCTATGGCTTGGTAGGTATAGATGTGAACGGCGCAACTTGTGGGCCGAAGGGCCTGTTTGTGCTGTAGTGTTCTATGTTCTATCTTACAAACTCACAACTGTTACCACCTGGAAGGACAAGAACAGCAAACACATGGGAACAGCGATACTTGGAAGTTCCCCTCCAAGTCACTCGCCATCTTGACTTGGGAACATATCGTTGTTTCTTCATCGTGATTGGGTCAAAATCCTGGAACTCCCTCCCAAACAGCATTGTGAGTGTACCTACCCCTCACGTACAAGAAGACAGCTCACCATTACCTTCTCAAGGGCAATTTGGGATGGGCAATGAATGCTGGGCTAGCCAACGATGCCCACATCCTGGGAATAAATTTTAAAAAATGATGAAACATAACCCTGCAATGATCACCTTCCATCACTAAGTAAGAAGTGATTGTTTTAGCAACCAAGTTGTTCCAACATACCATGACTGACATTTTGAAAGGTTTGGCAGGATTCATCCCCAAATGAACAATATCCCCATTCATGAAACCACTGCTATGAAACATGGTGCCAATGTGCGAATAGTCTTAAAACATTTATAGACTTTACACTTAATCATAAATACTCTCTCTCAACTCACTATCCATTTCTTAAGCCGTATCGCTCACACATCTGGTGTCCTTAGATGATCCCCAGAAAACCGCAGAAAAGAATTCGCCAAGATGCCACCCCGAATTCAAGGGTTGGGATGGCAGCTCATGAAGTTTGATGCCACTACAGGATACATTTAGGGTAAAAACTAAGCCACAGCTGATGCTTTGACCTGTGTCCCTGGGGGGGGTGGTGTGGGGAAGCCTGCACACAACAATGTATGTCTCACTGAGCTTGTGGATTCTTACGCCTCCTTGTTTACCAATTTCCTACCAGCGACCACACAGAATTTAGAAGAAATTTGAGTAGCAGAGAGAGCTGACAGTGGGGGAGAACAAATCTGGATTACTGTGTAACTGGAATGCCTGAGTGTGTTCCTAACGATTGTACTGTGAAGCAGTACATCGGACTGCATTAGCTAAATGATGGAATTGTCATTCCCAGGGTCCTTAGACTGGACATTCTCCAGTGGTTACACCAAGGGCACCAGGCATGCCATGACATGGATGCCATGAGAATACCATTCACTAGGTACACGGCACATACTCTTGCGATTCGGCCAACGTTGTCTACCTGATACGCTGCAGGAAAAGATGTCCCGAGGCATCGTACATTGGGGAGACCATGCAGGCGCTACAACAACGGATGAATGAACACCGCTTGACAATCACCAGGCAGGAATGCTCTCTTCTTGTTGGCGAACACCTCAGTGGTCACGGGCATTCAGCCTCTGATCTTCAGGTAAGCGTTCTCCAAGGCGGCCTTCACGACACACGACAGCGCAGAGTCGCTGATCAGAGACCGATAGCCAAGTTCCGCACCCATGAGGACGGCCTCAACCGGGATCTTGGGTTCATGTCACACTATCTGTAACCCCCACGATTTGCCTGGGCTTGCAAAATCTCATAACTGTCCTGTCTGGAGACAATACACATCTCTTTAACCTGTGCTTAACCCTCTCTCCACTCACATTGTCTGTACCTTTAAGACTTGATCACCTGTAAAGACTCGCTTTCCAACCATTATCTTGTAAATTGAGTTTGTGTCGATATGTGCCCTGTTTGTGAACACAATGCCCACTCACCTGATGAAGGGGCAGTGCTCCGAAAGCTTGTGCTGCCAAATAAACTTGTTGGACTTTAACCTGGTGTTGTAAGACCATGTGAGCTGGGCTAGTGGGTCCCCAATTGCACTGCTTGCTCCACCCATAGATAAGATACCATGAACCACTGATGGCTTTGCCATTCCCTGTAAGGCTGCCTCAACTTTGTGTCTTTAAGGGTTAAGGCTTCCCCTATCCCTGGAGTTGTACAGAGTGTTGGTTAGGTTACAGCTAGAGTACTGTGTGCAGTTCTGGTCACCTTACTATAGGAAGGATGTGACTGCACTCGAGGGGGTGCAGAGGAGGTTCACTAGGGTGTTGCCTGGGATGGAGCATTTGAGCTATAAGGGGAGACTGAATAGGACTAGGTGGTTTTCTCCAGAGCTGAGAAGGCTGAGGGGGACAAGATTGAGGTGTATAAGATTATCAGGGGTATGGTTGGGGTCAGTGGGGAGTGATCCCTTTGGTTGAAGGTTCAACCACAAGGGGGCATAGTTTTAGGGTGAGGGGCAGGCACAATCAGAGAGGATTCGAGAAAAATCCTTTTCGCTCAGAGTATGGTAGGAATCTGGAATGCACCTCCTGGGACGGCAGTGGAGGCCCGAAATCTTACAACCTTTAAAAAGTATTTGGATCAACACTTGAAATATTATAACATTAAAGGATATGGGGCAAGTGCTGGAAAATGGGATTAGCGGGCCTTTAGTGGTAGTTATTGTTGGTGCAGACGCACTGGGCTGAAGGGCCTTTTCTACACTGAATGATTCCATGGCTCTATCATTGTAGATTATTGGACTCAGCAGATTGAGGTCAAACCTCAGAGGTGGCCATGCTTAAGACAGCTGTTGTAACACATGATGCCAGTTTCTAACACTTGACTTTGTCCACATCATCAGCTAGCCCAACCATCCCCACACCAAAGGAGAGGCCGAAAGATCATAGAAAGATCATAGAAACCCAACAGCATAGAAGAAGGCCATTCTGCCCATCAACAACCCCACCCAGCCCCTATCGCCGTAGCCCTACGCTTTTACCCCATCAATCCCCCTAACCTACACATCTTGGGACACTAAGGGGCAATTTAGCATGGCCAATCCCCCCAACCTACACATCTTGGAACACTAAGGGGCAATTTAACACGGCCAATCCACCTAACCTACACATCTTGGGACACTAAGGGGCAATTTAGCATGGCCAATCCGCCTAACCTACACATTTTGGGACACTAAGGGGCAATTTAACAAGGCCAATCCACCTAACTTGCACACCTTTGGAATGTGGGAGGAAACCAGAGCACCCGGAGGAAACCCACGCAGACACAGGGAGACTCTGCACAGATGGTGATCCGAGACCAGAATTGAACCTGGGTCCCTGGTGCTGTGAGACAGCAGTGCTCACCACTGTGCCGCCTGAGACATCCGTACTGCCAAATCTTTGTTAAGAAAAATGATAACACCGAAATATCCTCACCGAGTTACCATTCTACACCACTGCTGAACCATAGAACCCTACAGTGCAGAAAGAGGCCCTTCGGCCCATCGAGTCTGCACCGAACACAATCCCACCCAGGCCCTACCCCCATATCCCTACATATTGTACCCACTAACCCTCTAATCTCCGCTACCCTGGACACTAAGGGGAAATTTCTTAGCATGGCCAATCAACCTAACCCGTACATCTTTTGACTGTCTGGTCCATTCGAACTCTGAATGGGGAGGTGATTCCACACACTGAGTCTCCCACATATCCTTTGGTCAGGCTGCTAAGCAACACAGATAGAAAAGGTGAGAGAAAAAGAGGACGAGGGCTATTCCTGATTTCTCTCCCGAATGGCCTGGATTTCATTTTGAGGTAACATTCTAATTTCCCCAGAAGAGGAAATAGTTTCTTTGTCTCTACCTCGGGGGAGGGTGGGTGACAGTCTCGCCAGCACCCTGGGTGTGTAAAATCCACCAGGACAAATACACCGTTCTATATCTGGAACATGCAGTTGGTGAGTTACTGCAACAACACCCGTCTCTCTATATGGTCTGGCATTTGCCAAGGCCCTTTCTGCCCTCACCTCTCTGCAGTAATAAAAATATATTTCCAGAACCGTCAGATTGGGGTAAGCTTTAAGAACCCCTCAAGCTGCTCGGCACAACAGAATCTGGAAACCGGATTGGAATTCCAGAAAGTCACAGACACAGGGCCCAGAGCTGAGTATTGTGTGTATCTCTCTAACCCAGCAGTCCCCACTCTCACCTCCACCCCCTGTGCCTTTTCCCTGCTGCCTCCCCACTCCCACTCCCACACCCGGGCTCTGCTGCTATTGCAATGACTCTTGTGAGGACAGCGTTGGCCTCATTTGCGATTCTCTTCAGCTGACTGCAACGCCAGACAGCACTGAGTCAGCGAGACACAAGGCAGACACTGAGCGCTGGTGTCTGTCCTCCTCCTCCTCCTCCTCCCTGGTCAGCTGTTCTGTCAAGTTGAAAAATGGTGCCTGCATTCACAGGCTGAATAGCCCCGAGCTGATGGGAACAGAGCGCTCACAGCAAGCTCCCTTCACCGCGAGACAAAGTGAACGAGCAGAAGAGTGAGACAGAACTGAATGGCTTCAGCATGTCTGAACGCCTGGAGCTACAAAGCTGCAGAACAGGAGCGACAAGTCGAAGGCTGGACCTCGGGTTTCAAGAACAGAGGCCAGTAATTGCAGCCAGGTTCTCCTGATGGTCCGAACTGTCCACTGACACCAGAGAAACCCTGCAGTGCAGAGCGAGGCCATTCAGCCCATTGAGACTGCACCAACTCTCTGAAAGAGCATCTTAAGAACTCTCACAACACCAGGTTAAAGCACAACAGGTTTATTTGGCAGCACGAGCTTTCAGAGTCTCAAGCTACTTCATCAGGTGAGTGAGGACTTGTGTTCACAAACAGGGCTTATAAAGACACAAACTTAATTTACAAGGTAACGGTTGGAATGCGAGTCTTTAGAGGTAATCAAGTCTTAAAGGTACAGACAATGTGAGTGGAGAGAGGGTTAAGAACAGATTAAAGAGATGTGTATTGTCTCCAGCCAGGACAGTTAGTGAGATTTTGCAAGCCCAGGAAAGTCGTGGGGGTCACAGATAGTGTGACATGAACCCAAGATCCTGGTTGAGGCCGTCCTCATGTGTGTGGAACTTGGCTATCAGTCTCTGCTCCACGATTCTGCGCTATCGTGTGTTGTGAAGGCCGCCTTGGAGAAAGCTTACCCGAAGATCAGAGGCTGAATGTCCGTGACTGCTGAAGTGTTCCCCGACTGGAAGGGAACGTTCCTGCCTGGTGATTGTCGAGCAGTGTTCACTCATCCATTGTAGCATGGTCTCGCCAATGTACCATGCCTCGGGACATCCTTTCCTGCAGCACTGATCCAGGGGCACTCCTCATCACAACGGATGTCTCGGCGCTCTACGCCAGCATCCCCCACGATGACTGCATTGCTACAACTGCTTCAGTACTCAATGCTGACAACTGCCAATCTCCAGGTGCAATTCTACAACTCATCCACTTCATCCTGGACCACAATGTCTTCACCTTCAACAACCAGTTCTTCATCCAGACACACGGAACAGCCATGGGGTCCACATTTGCACCTCAATATGCCAACATCTTCATGCACAGGTTCGAACAAGACTTCTTCACCACACAGGACCTTCAACCAATACTATACACTAGATACATCGATTACATTTTCTTCCTTTGGACTCATGGTGAACAATCATTGAAACAACGATATGATGACGTCAACAAGTTCCATCCCACCATCAGACTCACCATGGACCACTCTCCAGAATCGGTTGCATTCTTGGACACACGCATCTCCATTAAGGACGGTCACCTCAGCACCTCACTGTACCGCAAGCCCACGGATAACCTCACGATGCTCCACTTTTCTAGCTTCCACCTTAAACACATTAAAGAAGCCATTCCCTATGGACAAGCCCTCCGTATACACAGGATCTGCTCAGATGAGGAGGATCGCAACAGACACCTCCAGATGCTGAAAGATGCCCTCATAAGAATAGGATATGGCACTCAACTCATCGATCAACAGTTCCGATGCGCCACGGTGAAAAACCGCACCGACCTCCTCAGAAGACAAACACGGGACACGGTGGACAGAGTACTCTTCGTCGTCCAGTACTTCCCCAGAGTGGAGAAGCTACGACATCTCCTCTGGAGCCTTCAATGAGTCATTGATGAAGATAAACATCTCGCCAAGGCCATCCCCATGCCCCCACTTCTTGCCTTCAAACAACCGCACAACCTCAAACAGACTATTGTCCGCAGAAAACCACCCAGCCTTCAGGAGAACAGGGACCACGACACCACACAACCCTGCCACAGGAACCTCTATAAGACATGCCGGATCATTGACATGGATGCCATCATCTCAAGTGAGAACACCTTCCACCAGGTACACGGTACATACACTTGTGACTTAGCCAATATTGTCTTCCTGATACGCTGCAGGAAAGAATGTCTCGAGGCATGGTACACTGGGGAGACCATGCAGACGCTACGACAACAAATGAACGAACACAACTCGACAATCACCAGGCAGGAATGTTCCCTTCCAGTCGAGGAGCATTTCAGTGGTCACGGGCATTCAGCCTCTGATCTTCGGGTGAGCGTTCTCCAAGGTGGCCTTCACGACACACGACAGCGCAGAGTCGCGGAGCGGAAACCGATAGCCAAGTTCCACGCACGAAGATGGCCTCAACCGGGATTTTGTGTTCATGTCACACTATCTATAACCCCCATGACTTGCCTGGGCTTGCAAAACCTCGCTAACTGTCCTGCCTGGAAACAAGACACATCTCTTTAACCTGTGCTTAACCCTCTCTCCACTCATTGTCTGTACCTTTAAGACTTGATTACCTGTAAAGACTCACATTCCAACCATTATCTTGTAAATTGGGTTTGTGTCTTTTTATGCCCTGTTTGTGAACACAAGTCCTCACTCACCTGATAAAGGAGCTTGAGATTCCGAAAGCTACTGCTGCCAAATAAACCTGTTGGAATTTAACCTGGTGTTGTGAGACTTTTTACTGTGCTTACCCCAGTCCAACACCAGCATCTCCACATCAAAGAGCATCTTACCCAGGACTTCCACCTCCAGTATGCCTGTAACCCCCATGCATTTACCAAGGCCAGTCCACCTGACCTACACATCTTTGGACACTAACGGGCAATTTATCATGGCCAATCAACCTAACCTGCACATCTTTAGACGTGGGAGGAAATAGGAGCACTCAGAGGAAACCCACACAGACACAGGGAGAACTTACAAACTCCACACAGACAGTGACCCAAGCTACAAATTGAACTCGGGTCCCTGACGCTGTAAGGCAACAGTGCTAACCCACTGTGCCATCATGCTGCCCTCAGCTATGGATGAAGTCATAAAAGACTGTTTCAGTTATTATACCCCTGATTCTTGTGGTGAGGTGATCCTATGGTGGGAGGCTAAGTAAATTGGGCTCATTCTATCTGGAGTTTAGAAAAATGAGAGGTGATCTCATTGAAACATCCAACTTTCTGAAGGGGTTTGGCAGGATAGCCACTGCTGAGAGGTTTCTGCTGGTCAGGGAACCTCGAATACTGGAAAACAGTCTTCATGGGAGATGGGGCCGATCTTTCAGGACTGGAATGATGAGGAATTTCTTCATTCAAAGGGTTATGAATCTTTGGAACTGTCAACCCCAGAGGGTTATGGGTGCCCAAGGTTGAATATACTTAATGCTGAGCTGAACTGGTTTTTGGTCCCCTCGGGAATTGAGGAATTATGGAGAGCTGCTGGGAAAGTTAAGTTGAGGCAGGACATGTGCCATGATGGAGCAAGCTCAATGTGCCATATGGTCTCCTATAAATCATACAGGACAAAAGAGGCCATTTAATCCATCATGCCTATACTAACTGTGAGAGATATCCAATCAATCCCAAACCCACCCTTCTTACTTCATTGCTCTGCAAAGTTTCCCTATAACTTTGCATCCAATTCCCTCAGGAATCTCCTACAGGCATTCCAAATGAGAACAATTCAGTAGATGAAAATATTTCTCATCTCACCACTGCTCCTTTTGGCCAATTATTGTTCCATTCACTTACTGTCCCTCTTTACAATGGACATGATTTCAATCTACTCTATCAAACAACTTCATATTGTAATGGAAATTAATGGACAATTTTCAATCACCTATCAACACATCCACTTTCTCAGGAGGCTAAGGAAGTTCTGCATGTCTGCTATGACTCCCACCGACTATTGCAGATGCACCATCCTGTCTGGTTGCAGTATCCTTTCTGGTTATTTCGCAGCTTGGTATGGCTCTTGGTACGTCCAAGGCTGCAAGAAATTACAAAGGGTCATGAACATAGCCCCATGCATCACGCAAAACAGCCTCCAATCCATTGACGTTGTCTACACTTCCCACTGCCTTGGAAAAGCAGCCAGCGTAATTAAGGATTCCACGCACCCCGGACATTCTCTCTTCCACCTTCTTCCATTGGGAAAAAGATACAAAAGTCTGAGTTCACGTACCAACCAACTAGAGAACAGTTTCTTTCCTGCTGTCATCAGACTTTTGAATGGTCTGACCTTATATTAAGTTGATTCTTCTCTACAGTCTAGCTCTGATTGTAACACTACATTCTACTCCTTCTCCTTTCCTTCTCCTCTATGCACTCCATGTATGGTCTGTTTTGTCTGTATAGCTAGCAAGAAACAATACTTTTCACTGTATCCCAATACTTGCAACAATAATAAATTAAATCGAACCAGGAAGGTGTATTGGAAAATCCCTGGATGATCTCAACGTATAATCATCTGCTTTGGAATCCTTTACTGTCCATGCTAATAATATAACGTGGCCAATCCACCTGACCCACACATCTTTGGAGTGTTGGAGGAAACCAGAGCACCCTGAGCAAACCCACTCAGACATGGGGAGAAAGTGCAAACTCCACACAGACAGTGACCCAAGTCAGGAATCGAACCCAGGTCCTTGACGCTGTGAGGCAGCGCTGCTAACCACAGCCACTGAGCAGTCCTGAAGGGCGGCACGGTAGCACAGTGGTTAGCACTGCTGCTTCACAGCTCCAGGGACCTGGGTTCGATTCCTGGCTCGGGTCACTGTCTGTGTGGAGTTTGCACATTCTCCTCGTGTCTGCATGGGTTTCCTCCGGGTGCTCCGGTTTCCTCCCACAGTCCAAAGACGTGCGGGTTAGGTTGATTAGCCATGTTAAAAATTGCCCTTTAGTGTCCCGGGATGTGTAGGTTAGAGGGATTAGTGGGTAAAATGTGTAGGGATATGGTGGTAGGGCCTGGGTGGGATTGTGCTCGGCGCAGACTCGATGGGCCAAAGGGCCTCTTTCTGCACTGTAGGGTTCTATGATTCTATGAAATGTACTTGAAGTGTAAGGAAGATTCCTCACGCTGGTGTGGCTGTGAATTGTTTGTGTTTAACACAGGGTGAGTGGGATGTTTTTTCTGATGCATAGCGATGCACCAATTACTCTGCCTTGACATTACACATGGGCAGTGCAGAGCTTTCAGGCGAGACCTGGGGGAGAGGGAGGGTAGATAACATTTAGTCCTGGTTTTACAGTCATTCAAACATACAACATAGGAGAAGAGGCAGGCCATTTGGCCCATCGAGGTTATTCTGACATTCGATAAGATCATGGCTGATCTGCTTGTGTTCCATCTTCTCACCTATCCCTGATTCCCTTGCCAAATACAAATCTAACTACCTCCACCTTAAAATATTCAGTAGCCCCATTTTCACTGCCTGCTGAGGCAGACAGTTCCATCCCTCAGAGAGAAAGAAATTCTCTTCACCTCTATCAGAGAATATACGACCCGTTAACCCTGGACTCACCCACAAGAGAAAACATCCTCTCCTCATCCACCTTGTCAAGATCTTTAAGGATCTTATATACTTCATTCTTCTAAACTCCAATGGGAAAGGACTCTATGAACTCCTCAAACAAACTACTTCTGCCAATCCGATTTTTTTTCACTTTAGATGTAGGTGACAGTTACCCTGGTTATTCACATATCTGTATCAGAAGCACTCAAAGAACAAAGAACAGTACAGCACAGGAATCAGGCCCTTCAGCCCTCCAAGCCTGTGCCGCTCATTGGTCCAACTAGACCATTCGTTCGTATCCCTCCATTCCCAATCTGCTCATGTGACTATCCAGGTAAGTCTTAAACGATCCCAGCGTGTCTGCCTCCACCACCCTACTTGGCAGCGCATTCCAGGCCCTCACCACCCTCTGTGTAAAAAAACGTCCCTCTGATATCGGAGTTAAACCTCGTCCCCCTCACCTTGAGCCCATGACCCCTTGTGATCGTCACCTCCGACCTGGGAAAAGCTTCCCACTGTTCACCCTATCCACACCCTTCATAATTTTATACAGCTCTATTAGGTCTCCCCTCATTCTCTGTCTTTTCAGGGAGAACAACCCCAGTTTACCCAATCTCTCCTCATAGCTAAGACCCTCCATACCGGGCAACATCCTGGTAAACCTCCTCTGCACTCTCTCCAAAGCCTCCACGTCCTTCTGGTAGTGCGGCGACCAGAACTGGACGCAGTACTCCAAATGTGGCCTAACCAACGTTCTATACAGCTGCAACATCAGACTCCAGCTTTTATACTCTATACCCCGTCCTATAAAGGCAAGCATGTCATATGCCTTCTTCACCACCTTCTCCACCTGTGCTGCCACTTTCAATGATTTGTGGACTTGCACACCCAGGTCCCTCTGTGTTTTGATACTCAATAGTTCTTCTTGTACACTTTATCTTATGTTGTAGTTTCAGTAATCAGGCCTGCAGAGTACTCCCACTAGTGCACAGTGGTTGACACTGCTGCCTTAGAGCGGCAGAGACCCGGGTTCAGCTCCGGCTTTGAGTAACTGACTATCTGCGTGGAGTTTGCAAGTTCTCCTCGTATCTGCGCACATTTCCTCTGGGTGATCTGGTTTCAACTCACAGGCCAAAGATGTGCAGGTTAGGTGGACTAGCCATGGGAATGGTGAGGGGATGGGCGGGGGGATAGGGTAGGTGGCCTGGGTGAGATACTCTTTCTGAGAGCTGGTGCAGACTCAATGGGCTGAATGGTCTCTTTCTGCACTGTCGGGATTCTATGATTCATCTCCACCCAAGCTTACATCCTGATCTCCTGCACTAACTATTGCACAAATGCCATTGTTAATTAAACAGTGCTGTCCCTTTACCTGTACTAGCTTCCTGAATGTCACAAACACATCAATAATCAGGACCCAACTCAGCCAGGTCTGTCCAGAAATATTAACTTCCCCTGGACAGTTGTACTGCACTGGGAATCAATCTCAGAGATAGACGATGTCTATATCTCATAGAATCCCACAGTACAGAATGAGACCCTTCGGCCCATCGAGTCTGCACCAAATCCCACCCAGGCCCTACCCCCAGATCCCTACATATTATACCCATTAATCCCTCTAACCTACACATCCCTGGACACTAAGGGGGCAATTTCTTAGCATGGCCAATCACCCTAACCCGCACATCTTTGGACTGTGGGAGGAAACCGGAGCACCCGGAGGAAACCCACGCAGACATGAGGAGAATGTGCAAACTCCACACAGACAGTGACCCGAGCCGGGAATCGAACCCAGGACCCTGGAGCTGTGAAGCAGCAGTGCTAACCCACTGTGCTACCATGCCGCCCAGTAATCGACAAGTCTATTTAAATCAATAAATTCAGATCATTCTGCCAGTGTTACGCTAATAATTTCACTGATAAAACGAGAAGAAATAAAACATTTCCAATTTCAGTGTTAATGTTTTAAGCATCCAGACCGGTCACCGCACTTAACTCTCTCCACCCTCCTAACGCCACAAATTACTCCCCCACCCACTGCACCCTCCCCACAGTAAGAACCCTCACCTCATTGCAGACTCCCCACCCGCACAGATTTCCGCTCCTTACACCCACACAACCCCATCCCCCCAAACCCGACCCAAACTGGGTAGATCTATCCATCATGGCACAACCCTATCTACCCAACCTGAATGCCCACCTGAACCGGCTGGGCCTGCCCCCTAACCTGAATCATCCTCCAACGACCCAACGTCTGACCCCAGTCACACATCTAATATCCGCTCCCCTAATGCCCAACCCCACCACCCTCCCCTTCTCCCTGTGTCCAAACCCAACCCCCACTTGTTCCCATGTCCAAACCCAACCCCCACTTCTCCCCACGTCCAAACCCAACCCCCCCCACTTCTCCCCGTGTCCAAACCCAACCCCCCCCACTTCTCCCCGTGTCCAAACCCAACCCCCCCCACTTCTCCCCGTGTCCAAACCCAACACCCCCACTTCTCCCCGTGTCCAAACCCAACACCCCCACTTCTCCCCGTGTCCAAACCCAACCCCCCCCCCCACTTCTCCCCGTGTCCAAACCCAACCCCCCCCCCCACTTCTCCCCGTGTCCAAACCCAACACCCCGACTTCTCCCCGTGTCCAAACCCAACCCCCCCACTTCTCCCCGTGTCCAATCCCACCACCCTCCACTTCTCCCCGTGTCCAAACCCAACCCCCACTTCTCCCCGTGTCCAAACCCAACCCCCCCCCCCACTTCTCCCCGTGTCCAAACCCAACACCCCGACTTCTCCCCGTGTCCAAACCCAACCCCCCCACTTCTCCCCGTGTCCAATCCCACCACCCTCCACTTCTCCCCGTGTCCAAACCCAACCCCCACTTCTCCCCGTGTCCAAACCCAACACCCCCACTTCTCCCCGTGTCCAAACCCAACCCCCACTTCTCCCCGTGTCCAACCCCACCACCCTCCACTTCTCCCCGTGTCCAAACCCAACCCCCCCACTTCTCCCCGTCTCCAAACCCAACCCCCACTTCTCCCCGTGTCCAACCCCACCCCCCACTTCTCCCCACGTCCAAACCCAACCCCCCCCACTTCTCCCCACGTCCAAACCCAACCCCCCCCACTTCTCCCCACGTCCAAACCCAACACCCCCACTTCTCCCCGTGTCCAAACCCAACACCCCCACTTCTCCCCGTGTCCAAACCCAACACCCCCACTTCCCCCCACGTCCAAACCCAACCCCCCCCACTTCTCCACACGTCCAAACCCAACCCCCCCACTTCTCCCTATGTCCAACCCCACCACCCCCCCCACTTCTCCCCATGTCCAAACCCAACCCCCACCCTCCCCCGTTCCCCTGACACTCCCACGGTTTGGGGTTTCCTTCTTAGTTCTGATTCTTTTAGCCTGCGAAGCTGGAGCCCGGTGATCCCTCTCCCGCTCGGATCGTGACAGGTGTGAGTCAGGAAGATCAGGCTGAACAGGCCCAATAGAAATCTGATGTGGGTGAGTGGGTACAGAGTGGCAATCTGACACTGACCGTCACACCCAAGAAGTTATGGCCCATTGTTACACATAGCTTTCCTTTACAAAAAAATAACTCAGCCACAGACACGAAATGACCCACTTTCTTCAATCAGTATAACTTGTCTTTGCATAATAGAAAATAATAAAAATGCCTTATTACCCCACAGCCGAGCAAACTTGCTCGATTGGGACATAATAACTTCAAGCTGCTCTCCCGCAGTTTAAACTGTTGAAAGCTTCTCTTCACAACTCTTCTTCTTCAGAGGCTGAATATCAGTGAATATTTCAGCCTCTATTACTGCCTTCATTTCCTCACAAGATGATGCTGCTGCCCCAGACAATCCTGCCTGCATACCTCAACTCTCCCAACACAATGGGCGTAACGTTTTTATTAATCATCAACATGGATTTTTGGTAACAATTTCAATGCTCATCTTAAAAAAAAACAAAAAAGAATCTTGCAATAGGGGCGGCACAGTGGCTAGCACTGCTATCTCATGGTGCCAGGGACCCGGGTTCAATTCTGGCCTTGGATCACTGTCTGTGTGGAGTTTGCACATTCTCCTCGTGTCTGCCTGGGTTTCCTCTGGATGCTTTGGTTTCCTCCCATGTTTCAAAGATGTGCAGGTTAGGTGGATTGGCCATGCTAAACTGCCCCTTATGTTGGGGGATTAACAGGATAAATACGTAGGGTTAGGTGTATAGGACCTGGATGGGATTGTTGTTGGTACAAGCTGGGTAGACCCAATGGCCTCATTATACACTGTAGAGATTCTATAATTTATAGAGTGCCTATCACACGCATCACACGGGCAAAAGCACATCGCAGCCAATGAATTACTACTGCAGTGAAGTCACTTGGTGTAATGTGGGGAACATAGAAAGCAATTTGCAGCCACTAATAGCAATATGATCATAGCCAGATGTTAACTGAGGGATAAACAGTGGCCAAGACAGGAATGTCGCACTTCCTCGAAACAATGCCATGGAATCTTCTTCACCCACCAAGAAGGCAGACAAGGCTTAACATTGCATCCAAAAAATAGGCCTCCCAACAAGACAGCACCTCCTCACTACAGCATTTGTGTATCAGCGTTAATTTTTGTGTTTAACCCCATGTTTAAACCCATAGCCTTCTGACTTAAAGACAAGAATGTTTCATACTCAGCCATAGCGATGTTAAGATGCTAACCACCTGCAGTGAAGTAACACGAATACATGATGCTTTGAAACAATAACTCTTCCCTTTTTGTGTGACTTTTCTGCTGGACCATAACATCACCTCTTTATGGGGCAAGTGTGAGCATTAGAGGAGCTCAAGCTGCAATGGCTTTCACTCTCCAAGGCAATGCATCAAAGCAAAATGTCAAGAACAGGGCTGGTGATAAACTTGGTATCAGCAACAAAGAAACAGGATTAAGGAAGTAGTTGAAATTGGGTGTGCTGTGTGCTGCAAGTATTTTGTTACAATGCGCTGCTCTTAACATTTGAGAGCAAATGAAAGAAATGTGACTTCTTGACAGAGGAGACAAGTCACACATCACAAAATCAGGCAGATACATTAAGAATTAATGCATTGCGAACGCATAAGATAAAAAATTTGTTGCAATCATTAAGCATTGAGTAGATCATAACATTTTATGATGTTACGAAATATCCATTCGGTCTGCAAAACTAAACGTCTCACTCGGAAACGGTGGGTTATATTTTTATCAGCTGGATGGAAAAGGTTGCAGGAATGAGCCAAATCGAAATTTACCGATGACATCCAGAGGGGGAGTTTCATTTTTGTGGGGGGGCCCCCCGCTCTGTCTCAGTGCCAGCCTCCTCCCTCCCCGATATTCTCCCCCCCGGCCGATGTTACACCCCCACCCCCGGTGACATGGTGCTCTGCCCCTGGTGACACCAAGCCACACCCACCAGTGATATCAAGTCCCGCCCCCAAATGACATCATTGCACCCCCCCCTCCCACCCTTCCTCAGCTCACACAGTGCAAGCCACAAAAATACAGGAAAGTAGACAAATCAATGCTTTTTAACGTACGTTAACAAGCCTGTAATTGATGAATTCAAGTACACAATGCAAACAACAGCAACCCAAAAAGGTACAAGTATTGAAATCACTGCTCCAGTGCTTTGTAATGTGTGAAATAAAGCCTGCAATTGATGAAATCAAATTTAAATCCACAATGGAACTGCAAAATACAAAAAAAAGACAAACAACAGCTTCACTGCTATAGTGCTTTTTTAACCAATGAAAACAAGCCTGTCATTGATGAATTGAAATCCAAGCTTACCTATTGTCAGCATGAAAATGGAGATGGTCAATGTTGTGGTCTATGTGTCTTGGGGCGAGCAAACACGGAACTGGCTGATGAGTAATGAGATAACGAAATCAGCCGATGATGTGACTGCAGCACAGCACAGGCCAGTGTAGGGAAGAACAACACAGGCCAGTGTAGGGCAGTACAGCACAGCCCAATGTAGGGCAGTGCAATACAGGCCAGTGTACAGCAGTACAGGCCAGGCCAGTGTAGGGCAGTATAGCACAGGCCAATGTGGAGCAGTACAGCACAGTCCAGTGTAGGGCAGTACAGCACAGGCCAATGTGGAGCAGTACAGCACAGTCCAGTGTAGGGCAGTACAGCACAGTCCAGTGTAGGGCAGTACAGCACAGTCCAGTGTAGGGCAGTACAGCACAGGCCAGTGTAGAGCAGAATGCTCAGGAAATACCCAGCACAGGAGCAAATGCTCCAATCAAGTGGAGTCAATTGAATCCAAGTCCAACATCAGTTGCTTTGCTGCAATTATCTGGCAGGATTCTGTTCATTGTCCAGAAGAGACTTTCTGAAAGTCAGTATTGAGAGTGATGAGGGATGACAGTAACTCCCAGTTATAACTGCATATAACAGCCATGATATCAGACCGGCAAATAGTGGACTCGTTTGTAAAACAGAATTTAAAGAAGAGAATGTCGGGACACGTTTTAAAAGTTTTCTCGCTTCATCAGTTGTTTGAAATCCATATCATGTTCGAGAGCTTTTCTTCTGTACCTTTTCTTCACAAAATCATGAGTAACGTAGAATCCCGACAGGAGGCCATTCAGCCCATCGAGTCTGCACCGACCACAATCCCACTCAGGCCGTCCCCGTATCCCCACATATTTACCTTGCCAATCCCTTTAGCCTACGCATCCCGAGACTCTAAGGAGCAATTTGGCATGGCCAATCAACCTAACCCACACGTTTGGATTATGGGAGGGATTTCAGCCAGCTTCTCTCACCCCCTGACTGCTCACCTCTCGCTTGGGTTGTCGAGCCTTGAGCCTCGATGTGTATTCCTGGCTCCTGCCTGTTGTTGCTGGTTTAATTGGCCTGTCCCCTGTCCTTTCTTTGGTTGGTTGCCTGCCTACCCTGCTCAGCCCTGGCCAGGCGATTGAGAGTCACCCTGCTGCTCCCAAAAATGTACTTTATTCATGCGTTACAAACATTCCAAAATGACCTTCACACAAAGAGCAACAATAACATTCAGGTTCTTTACACACATCAAGTAACATTCTGAGATGTTTCACTACACTGAAGGAAATGTTTCAGACATTTTTAAAGGTCTTACAAAAGTTATTATAAAGGTTGTCTGTATAAAACAGTTGCTTCAGTACAACTGGGATACAGGGTAATGTTTGCTGTATATGTTCAACAAGTCACTGAGCCTGAAGAGGTTCCTCTTCCCTCATCTCACTGTGTTTGAAAGGTCTGAGACTGTGACCTTCTCCATTCCATCTCTGCAGCGACCTCCCAAGCCTCAGCGAGGCCCTCAGCACGTAACCCTGGGCTTTGGGATGGGTCAGTCTGTTGCTCCCTCCATGGCCATTCGCAAACACCTCTTGCTCGGCTCTCACTGAAGGCCCCGCAGGCTCACGCCCTGCTGTAAGGTCGACCACCGCACCGTTGCCTCAGCCTCTGGGCTTGAATGTCGGAACCTTATGGGATGGAAAGTTCAGATACTTCAGACCAAGCAGTCAGGAGATCTGTTTAAACTGCTCTCATGTCACCACCACCTCACAACGTCTGAGATGGTGTTTCCCTGCGCTAAGGCAACTCCAACAATCAGACCCAGGGTTAGACCATAAGATATAGCAGTAGAATTAGGCAATTTGGCTCATTGAGTCTGCTCCACCATTCAATCATGGCTGATATGATTCTCACCCCCAATCTCCAGCCTTCTCCCCATAACACTTAATCCCTTTATTGATCAAGAACCTATCTATCTCTCAATGACCTGACCTCCACAGCCCTTTGGGTCTTTCGGGCCAAACCAAGTAGACAAACTCAACTTACATTAGGACAAAGTAAAAGGGGCAGCTCCCCAAAAGGAAGGGGAACGGCCCAAACAAAAACAAAAGTACAAAGGAAACTTAAGGCACATCAAATCAAAATGTGATTGTCGGGGTCTATAACGCACCTCAGCCCCTGTGGGAATGGAATCTACAGCCCTCTGTGGCAATAAGTTCCACAAATTCACACAGATGTTGTTCTGTATTGACTGCTGATAGGCTCATTTGAATTTCTTGAGCCTATCAGAAAATTCGGAGCTACCAGGCTCTGATTTGTGCTCCAACAGCCACCTTTCAGTATAAGCAACCCTCATTGGCCAGAGCCCCACACAGAGCAGCACTGTATGTTTCATGGTCAGTCCACCCCTAATGACATCCATTTTTTGCCTGGAATTGGCCTGGGAGCACTTTCCCTCCATTTTCACACTGTGTAGACTAACTTAATGTTGAGAACTACCCCACGTTTGTGTCACACAGAAGCAAAGGAGGCAAAAGCTTTATTATGATGTCAATAAATAAATGTTAAGATCATTCTTAATGCACTTGAAAATATTGGAGGGTGTCACTGCAACAGGAAGAACAGAAACATCACTGACCCCAGCTTATTGAGGTGAGTAAAACAGAATGGGGTGTGGGGAGATTAAAGCAGCTAGGAAAGGATAGAATGTCAATTTGTGTATCAGAGGCCAGCGCGGGATAAAGATTGTGGACCTCATAGACAAAGACAATTCAATAAAATACGCTGACAGAAGGTTTCAAACTCATGGGAAGCTGGAACAGTGATTGGGCTAGGCTATAAATGGGTCAGAATTAGGAGGAGGACAATATTTTATGAAATAAATCATTGGTTTTTAAGTTTATTTATTAGTGTCAGAAGGCTTACATTAACACTGCAATGAAGTTACTGTGGAAATCCCTCAGTTAACCATAGAAAATTACAGCTCACAAACAGGCCTTTTGGCCCTTCTTGTCTGTGCCAAACCATTTTTTGCCTAGTCCCACTGACCTGCACCTGGACCATATCCCTCCACACCCCTCTCATCCATGAACCCATCCAAGTTTTTCTTAAATGTTAAAAGTGACCCCTGCATTTATCCGGCAGCTCATTCCACACTCCCACCACTCTCTGCGTGAAGAATCCCCCCTAATATCCCCTTTAAACTTTTCTCCTTTCACCCTTAACCCATGCCCTCTGGTTTTTTTTCTCCCCCAGCCTCAGTGGAAAAAGCCTGCTTGCGTTCACTCTACCTATACCCATCAAAATCTTATACACCTCTATCAAATCTCCCCTCATTCTTCTACGCTCCAGGGAATAAAGTCCTAACCTATTCAATCTCTCTCTGTAACTCAGCTTCTCAAGTCCCGGCAACGTCCTTGTGAACCTTCTCTGCACTCTTTCAACCTTATTTACATCCTCCCTGGCCACACTTGGGCCTGTTTGGGTACACTGAGGGAGAATTTAGCACTGAACTAGCACGTCTTTCAGACTATGGGAGGAAACTCACGCAGACACAGAACATGCAAACTCCACACAGATATTCACCCAAGCCGGGAATCGAACCCGGGTCCCTGGTGCTGTGAGACAATAGTGCTAACCTCTGTGTCACCATGGTGGCTGTCTCTTTATCTGTCAAGGCCTTACGCTTAGGGTTTCTCTATCTCTCCACTTCGCTCTCCTTAAAGACTCAGAGCCTTGGGCCTCGTCCCCTGCAATCTCCTTATGTGGCTCACTGTTGCTTGGTAACGGCCCCGTGAAACATGTTGGGATGTTTTATAATGTCGGAGGTGCTACACAAATGTGTGTTGGTGTTGTTGCTGAAGAGATGCTGAGGTAGTGCGAAACCAGAAAGATGATATTCACGAGGATTTTCATCAACAAAACCCAAATATGGAATGTTGAAAAGTTCGGGGTCTGAATTGCTCAGTGGAATATGTGATTGTCTAATTGCCCAGGAAGCCAGAGGTGAACATGCTCAGTAATTTGGTAATAGTCAGACGCTGTGACCTGGGTCATAGAATCTACAGTGCAAAAGGAGGCCATTCGGCCCATCGGGTCTGCACTGGCAACAATCCCACCCAGGCCCTACCCCCGTAAGCCCGCATATTTACCCTCCTGACACTAAAGGGCAATTTAGCATGGCCAATCCACCTAAGCCGCACATCTTTAGACCGCGGGAAGAAACTGGGGCACCTGGAGGAAACCCTCTCAGATACGGGGAGAACATGCAAAGTCCGCACTGACAGGCCGGAATCGAACCCGAGTCCCTGGTGCTGTGAGGCAGCAGTGCTAACCACTGTGACACCATGCTGTCATAGAGCCAATAACATGATTGAGTTCAGTAATGTCAGCCGAATTCACCTCCTCCTGTTCTCCCACCTCCCCAGATATGTAGCTTTGCAATGGGTAGGTGGGCTGGACTGGACTGATGGTACGTGACTGCAGAAAATGGTCTATCACTGCAGTAGCTGACAAATAGAATAGGTGAATCATGATCTCATTGAATGGTGGAGCAGACCCGATGGGCTGAATGGCCTGCATCTGCTCCTACGTCCTATGGCCTTATGGGAGGGTCTTCAGAGGCCCAAACTGTGAAACATGGCAATGATTACTCAGGTATAATACTCCAGATGGATTAACAAGGGAATCTAAAGATAAAAAACAGATTTTGTTTTCACAAAACCTCCGCAGAAGAAGGAGCATCCACTGGGAAGGATTCAGGAAATTCCAGTCAGTGATAATCAGGGGGACAATATTAAACTGGAAATGAGTTAGACTGCAGTGAGAAATCTGTGTAACGTTGGGAGGAAAATCAGCAATGAGTGTTGTAAATCTTATATCTTGGAGCTACACAGAGATGACACTGCTTTCTATGTGTGTGACAGGTTGTATTTACTGTTTTAAAATGATTTCTCCATGCTTCCACTCTCACTTCCATCCCTTAAGGAATGGGTGGGATTTTCCAGACATGCTCTCACCAAGACCGGAAAATCCTGCCCAAGATCAATGGTCCTTTGCACGATCTCTGTCCTGTCCGATACGATTCCTGTAGTGGGCAGGATGAGAAAATTCCACCCAATGGCCAGAACTTTATTGCCAATCCCATCCCAATTCCGGGATGGCCAAGACTCAGAGAACAGCATCTTCCATTGGTCTCGGGTGGGATCGTATGAACCTAGGGTGGACGTGCCGGTAAAATTCCACCCAATGTACTGACTTTTCCCTGAGTCTACACTCAGGCTAAACCAATCAAGCACTGTGAGCATCAATAGTAAACAGACCCACAACATCAAACACAGAACAGTTGACTACTTCAATGAGAATCTTAAAGCAGAATTAAACTGAAGAGAAGCTGAAAAATATTTACCTGTTGAAAGACTTCCACTGAAGCAAAGATAGAGAGGTGTTGTTGCAATTGAATAGGGTGTTGGTGAGACCACGTCTGGAGTATTGTGTTCAGTTTCAGTCTCCTTATTTGAGGAAGAATGTGTTGGCTTTGGGGACAGTTCAGAGAATGTTCACCAGATTGATTATGAGGATGAAAGGGGTGATGTATGAGGAGAGATTAAACAGTTTGGGTTTATACTTGCTGGAGTTCAGAAGGATGAGAGAGGATCTGATCAAAGTACATAAATTGCTAAAAGGGATTAATAAAGTGAACGTAGACCAAATGTTTCCCCTTGTGGGACAATCAAGAACAGGAGGTCACAAGTATGGGTTGAGAGGCAGTAGATTTAAAACTGAAATGAGGAGAAACTACTTCTCACAGAGGGTGGCGAATTTGTGGAACTCACTCCCGCATAGTGCAGTGGAGTCTTGACTCATTGAATGGTTTCAAGAAAATATATTTCTAATATAAAGGGGATATGGGGAAGAGGTGGGGAGGTCATGGAGATCAGGAAGTGATCAGCCATGATCTGATTGAATGGTGGGGCAGCTCGAAGGGCAGAGTTGCCTACTTTTGCTCCTAGTTCCTATGTTTCACTCTGTAACTGTACACCAGTCGAGGTTCGAGGCAAATGGGAGAGTTGTCACAATATTCAGGAATTTTCCCAACTGATTCACTGACAAGAAAGGGAGATCAGATGGAAAGTGAAACTTGCTTCTTTCCTACTAGCTGGTCCCAGCGTGCCGCTGATAGAGTGTCAGAACAGTTCATCAGCTCAATAACATGCCATCCCCCAATAAATATAAACCTTGGCAAAGGATTTTTAATAAAAGAGAAATTGAGATTTATAAACCCTCTTTCACACACTCAGGACATCCCAAATACTTCTAAGCAATAAATTACATTTGAAGTGTAGTTCATGGTTTTACATTGCTAACCAGTTTATACACAGCAAGATTCCACAAACAGAAAACAAGTGAGTTCCAGTTGATCTATTGTTAGTGCAGCTGGTTGAATGATAGATATTGAAGAGGATGGAGTGAGTGGAGCGGACGCTGGATGTACTGTACCCCAGCTCCAGAAGAAGGCCTCCCACCAAGGTCTTATGAGGAAAGGTTGAGGGAGCTGGGGCTTTTCTCTTTAGAGCAGAGGAGGGTGAGAGGCAACTTAATAGAGATTTATAAGATGTTGAGGGGGATTGATAGAGTGGACGTGCAGAGACTATTTCCTTGGGTGGATGTAGCTGTTATTAGGGGGCATAACTATAAGGTTCATGGTGGGAGATATAGGAGGGATGTCCGAGGGAGATTCTTTACTCAGAGAGTGGTTGGGGTGTGGAATGGACTGCCTGCTGTGATAGTGGAGTCGGACACTTTAGGAACTTTCAAGCGGTTTTTGGATAGGCACACGGAGCACACCAGAATGATAGGGAGTGGGATAGCTTGATCTTGGGTTTGGACATAGCCTGGCACAACATTGAGGGCCGAAGGGCCTGTACTGTGCTGTACTGTTCTATGTTCTACCACCCTGCCTGAGATACAATGGCAGCCATGGTGAGACAGCCAGCTCACTGCAGAAGAGGACGGGACAGCAGTGCTGCAAGAAGATGAACGGTATTTGCACGCTTGTGCTGCCCGAAAGCAGGCCAGGGTCCTCAAGGTCCAGAACCCCCAGGGAACAGGCCAAAGCCATCGCAGGAAACTGGGTATGGAAGTCAACAGGCCTCCCAACCTCAGCCGCGGAACCTGGGGAAGCATCGAGACATAGTGGCAGGCTGAGGAGGATTTAGAAGGGATAGGCACGGTAGCACAGTGGATTAGCACTGCTGCTTCACAGCTCCAGGGACCTGGGTTCGATTCCCGACTCGAGTCACTGTCTGTGTGGAGTTTGCACATTCTCCTCGTGTCTGCGTGGGTTTCCTCTGGGTGCTCTGGTTTCTTCCCACAGTCCAAAGATGTGTGGGTTGGGTTGATTGGCCATGCTAAAATTACCCCTTAGTGTCCTGGGATGTGTAGGTTAGAGGGATTAGCCGATAAATGTGTAGGGATATGAGGATAGGGCCTAGGTGGGATTGTGGTCAGTGCAGACTCAATGGGCCGAAGGGCCTGTTTCTGCACTGTAGGGTTTCTATGATAATCTATGAGGATAGGCACCTAGCTGGCATGGGTGAAAATAGTCGTGAGGGTACAGTAGACGCCACTGTATATAGTTATAAATGATGTATCACTCAGTTCACTCACCAAGCCTCCACCCTGTCACCTCATGTTACCAAGCTCGACAAACCCTCATGCACACACCCAGTGGAGTGTGGTTGTGCTGTGTCTCTGCCACACTGAGTAAAGAAATCCCGCACCCCCCCCCCCAAACTCTGGCCACCCTTCCCGAGACCCCATTCACGGAAGGGAAAAAAAACCATATATCAGGACCAGGGCAGTTTAATTCTGCGTCTTTTCTCCTGAGCGACTGGCCAAGTGCTGATTGGCTGCCCACCTCCGGTGTAGGATGCCACATACATCGAGGAGCCGCCGTGCCTGAGACTATTCATTCCAGCTTTGATGAACCCCGTGACCTGCGAGGCGGGAGTCAGGCATATCGCTGAGGACGAGGGAAACATTGCTCTGTCCTCACTGGAGATCATTGCCGTTCTCCTGCAGATTCAGGTCAGTGGCTGCAGCGCCCCCCCCGACATTGCAAACATGGAGTAAGAAGACTCACAACACCAGGTTAAAGTCCAACGGGTTTATTTGTAGCAAACGCCACTAGCTTTCCAGTCCAACGCCGGCATCTCCACATCATGGAACCAGACAGTTAGACAATGCTGGCACAGCGTTATTAGTTTGACCTTACACCCATTGTGGGTGATCCCACCGCCTGCAATCCGCCTCGTCCCTGAAACAAGGGGCGATAAGGATATCCCTTGCTCGATGCCCGACCCTGGCCCAGTCCAGTACCCAGCATTCTTCCTCCCCCTCCATTGTCAGGCCCACCACCCTCCTCAACATCCTCCTCATCCGAGGAGATCTGATGCTCACCCATCACCCACGAGGATTGTAAGTTTCGCTACATTTGGCCTCCCGCAACTGAGAGGGTCTTTCTGGTTCCTGAGGCACACTGCCCAGTCTGGAGGAATTGGGAAACGATGCCAGTGGGCAGCCAGCGCACCCCCTTGGAGCAAGGGGGTGACCTGATATAAAGGGAAGGTAAGGCCTCTGAGAGACCCAGACAAAAACCTCAACCCTTACACACCCCTCCAACTCCCCCCGTGGCAACCTTCAGCCCCACCCCACACTGCACTTACGTGTGACCCCAGCATTCTCCCTGGACTGCCTAAGAAGTAATGGCCGCTTGACCGCCCACCTCTGATATCTCCTTCCGAGGGGAAGTTGTCATGTCCATGTGGACCTGTTGTAAATGGTGCCAGGGTGATGGCACACCAGTGCCAGCTGAATATTTGATGCGGCCTCAATATCCAGAGTGATGGCTTGCTGATGAGATGCTGATGCGTTCAAATTAGGTTCCCGCCCTTTCCCACATGTTCCCTATCACCCTGCCAGCGAGGTTTGTTCAAAATCGGAAAATGCAATCTCACCAGCGAGCTTCAAGGTTTTTCAAGCTCTCCGCATTCTGGAACCAGAACCTTGAATCCCGTGCACGGCTGAAAATCCCGCCCAACGTCTCATTGGAAAAGAAATCCTTAAATTGGAAAGTATTACGGTTTCAAGACAAATGGTCAAGATTAATGATTGGAATTCTGCTGTAAATTCTTGTAAGAATATTTAACTCTGCAGAATATTGTGAGTATTTTTTGAGGGCCAATTCTATTTAAGCGTGCGTCCACAATGTATGGTTGATGAGAGTGCATCAACACCTCAATGTTTCTCCGTCTGTTACTTACGTGGGTAGCACAGTGGTTAGCACTGCTGCCTCACAGCACCAGGGACCCGGGTTCAATTCCGGCCTCAGCTGACTGTGGAGTTTTCACATTCTCCCTGTATCTGTGTGGGTCTCCTCCGGGTGCTCCAGTTTCCTTCCACAGTCCAAAGATGTGCAGGTTAGGTTATTTGGCTATGCTAAATTGATCCTAGTATTAGTAGGGTAAATGAGTGGGGTTACAGGGGTAGAGCCTGGGTGGGATTGTTGTCAGTACAGACTTGATGGGCCAAATGGTCGCCTTCTGCACTGTAGACCCTATAATAACTCTTAATTGTGCTACAGTTAGTGAAAATCATCATCGACTCATTATTTCACAACCATTAAAACCAAATTTACAAATTACGATCAAAGTGAACTTCATTAACAATGCCATGCAGCATATTTTCATTAGCAAATTTAATCTCCAATTATTTTTTGGAAAATTGTAACATCTGTTCCTACTTAATGGCACTCTGCTTAAAAACCATTACATTGCCTTTCCGGGCGTGTCTGAACCTGGGATTTGAAATTACGAGGATATTTTTACTTTCTGCTGAGTGTACTGTCAGGAACATCCAATCAGAGCCTGGGATAATCTCAGGAGCATCAATCATAGCCAGATTGTCACTCCGCTCCCACGTTCCTCTGCCTCAATATCGCGTCACGTTCCCTGCCGGGGTCCTCCGAGCTCAACTTTCCCGGGAATGTAGAGCTCAACATTTCTTGGAGGGCTCTGCCACAGAGAGATACTGTCCGGGGGAAAGGCAGGGCTGCCCCCCAACACCCACTCCACTCCCACCCCCTTTTATAGTACCAGCTGCTGTACGGTAAGTTGAAATGTCCAATGGGAATGTTGGTGAATGAGCGAGTGGGTAAGGTAGCAATGTGGGCAGGACAGGTGTGGTAACGGGGCAAGCAGGTAGTTGGATGGGGTGGGGTGTGAGGTGGGAGGTGGTAGTTGGGTGTGGAGGTAGGTGAGTGAGGAGGGGCTAGTAAGTGGATGAGAAGGGTGAGGTGGAATGTAGATGAGAGGGAGGTGACTGAAGTGACGGGGGGGTGAGGGTATAGTGGCTAATGGGGCAAGTGGGTGAGATGGCAGGTAGGTGAGATGATAGGTGACTGAGGTGGTGGGTGGGTGAAGTGGTAGGTGACGGAAGTGTTGGGTGGGTGGGGGGGGCGGTATGTGGATTATGGAATAAACAGGTCAGCTTGGGGGTTGGGGGGGGGGAGGTGGGCAGGTTGTCAGGGAGGTAGCCGAAGGTGGATATGAAGTTCTCAGTACGGTGGAACTAGTCTGAAGTCTCCAACTTCAATACCCACGGAGGGTCCCGGGAAGCCGGAGAATTGCCCAACGGCAATTCAAACTTCATGACCAAGGTTGGCGCAATGGGACCTCCCATCAGGGCACAATGCCCATCTTCGGACATCTGTCGGGTTTCCAATAATCTGAAGGCCGGAAGATTTGGGCTGATGAGTAAATGGGTGTAACTGGAAATTATTTTCTCGTACGTACAAGCTAACCAAGATCCAGGAGCTAAGGTTCAGAGAACCATCGGAATTTTAGTGGACCATTGGCCAATTGTGTCTCTGCCACCCCCCCACATCCATTATCCTCTAATAAACAATTAGATGCATGGCTGACTGGCTTTCAATGTGTAGACACTTTGATTGATCTGAGGTTAATAAATTCATTTTCAGCTTGGTTTTGGCAATTGTGCAGTGGACAGAATCAGGTATTTATTCAGTCTGAGCAGTACAGATGCTCATTTGTCTAAATGTGAAATATTGGAGATACCCCAAATCTGAACTAAAAACAGAAAATTCTGGAAATACTCAGCAGCTCTGGCAGCGCCTGTGGAGAGGGACACGGGGTTAATGGGGCTGCTTCTCCCAGTCCGCTATGCTGTCCTATCAGGAGACATCAATGAAGGATGTTCGTTGGCTCTCCGCAGGGCACCACGGCCTCTCTGTGTCTCCGGGGGCAGGATTTCCAGAGTTGGCACCTCCTTGCCTGAAATCAGCCAGCAGCCGAATTCCAGGTTAAAATTCCTATTAGTATATCATTAATGGGCCCTGAAGCCTCTGGGCCCGTGCAAGTCTCCCTCCCCCATGCCCACGCCAGGACAGGTTCACTCCAGTAGGTTTTACAACAGCTCTGTACTATCTGGGAGCTGGCAGCCTGACCCTCACTGGAGTGAACAGTGGCCCTGGAGGCCCCCCAGGATGTTGGGGATAATGGGGGAGGCATTGCCAACCTGGTAGTGCCAGCCTGGCCCCCTGGCACTGCCCAATGGACAAAGTGGCAATTTCCAAGGACCGGGGGGCAGGGCCTATTGGGGGGGACCTATACAGGGCTGATCAGTGGTGGGGGGAAGGGGGGGTACCCCGCTGCCAGTCTGCAGAGGGAAGGAAGGGGGTGATTGGGGCTGAGCATCTGGGTTGGTGGAGGGGGTGTTGAGGCAGCAGGGGAGGTCAAGGCTACCGGGATTGAGGGGGTTATTGGGAAGATTGGGGCTGGCTGGTGGGAGTGGGGGACATATTGGGGTTAGCCAGGGATCCCATCATTGGGAGGTTGGGGAGGGGGGAGGTTGTATGACCAGCAATGTTGGTGGGGGCAGGGGGGAGGGGTTTGGGAAGGGTGGGGGGTCATGGAACTGGCTCGTGATTGAGCTGACTGACAATCAGGAGGCCAGCAGTGTGGGGCTACTGCACATTTGCTGACCTTGGTGCTGATAGAGCAGCACATGCGCAGTGGCCCACTCAGCTCTATGCTGCTGGCTCTCCAGTGGGAATAGGCCCTGCAAACTGAATTTCAACTTGATTCATGCAAGGGTGCTCTGTGGGAGTGTGTGGTAGATTCATTTTGAAAATCCCAGCAAAAAAAGAGAAGAATTTACTCCAGTTTTTTTGCAAATTCAGCACTTAGAATTTATTTGGAAGAATTGCCCCCAACATCTCCGATCTGTTACTATTCATCAGGACTAATAGAACAGACACAGTTTAATGATGAGCAGGGAACTAATAAAATGAATGAACTGATCCTTTGACCATGGAACGAAAGGTATATTTGTTGGCTCATTGCATTGTTAGGGATATTTTTCTGATCCAAAGTTGCCAAACTCAACATTGTGTCCCAAAAGCTGCAATGTGCTCAATCAGAACATGAGATGCTATTCCTCCAGTTTGTGTTGGGCTTTGATTTGATTTGGTTTGGTTTATTATTATCACATGCGTTAACATACAGTGAAAAGTATTGTTCATAAGAACATAAGAAACAGGAGCAGGAGTAGGCCACCTAGCCCTTCGAGCCTGCCCCGCCATTCAATAAGATCATGGCTGATCTGAAGTGGATCAGTTCCACTTTCCCACTTTCTCCCCATAACCCTTAATCCCCTTGCCTATCAAAAACCTATCTACCCGCGTCTTAAATATATTTAGCAAGGCAGCCTCCACCACTTCAACGGGCTGAGAATTCCAGAGATTCACCACCCTTTGAGTGAAGAAGTTCCTCCTCAACTCCGATCTAAACTGCATCCCCCTTATCTTGAGGCTGTGCCCTCTAGTTCTGCTGTCCTTTGAGCGGGAAGAACCTCTCTACCTCTATCCTATCCATCCCCTTCATCATCTTATATGTCTCAATGAGATCTCCCCTCATCCTTCTAAACTCTAACGAGTACAAGCCTAGTTTATTCAGCCTCTCCTCATAGCTCAACCCCCTCAACTCCGGCATCAGCCTAGTGAACCTCCTCTGCACTCCCTCCAAGGCCAAAATATCCTTGCGTAAGTGCGGCGCCCAAAACTGCACACAGTACTCCAGCTGCGGCCTCACCAGTGCCCTGTACAGCTGCAGCAAGACCTCCCTACTTTTATATTCAATCCCCCTCGCTATAAAGGCCAGCATCCCATTCGCCTCCCTGACCACCTGCTGCACCTGCAGGCTGGGTTTTTGCGACTCATGCACAAGGACCCCGAGGTCCCCCTGCACCATAGCATTCCTTGTGCGCTATACAGAAAAAACATACCGTTCATAGAGAAGGGAAGGAGAGAGTGCAGAATAGTGTTACAGTTATAGCTAGGGTTTAGAAAAAGATCAACTTATCGAGGTAAGTCCATTCAAAAGTCTGATGGCAGCAGGGAAGAAGCTGTTCTTGATACATGACCTCAGGCTTTTGTATCCTTTTCCTGACGGAAAAAAGCTTCACCGGAACGTTTCAGCAGGTCAAGGATGGACATGTGGGTATGAGAGCTGATATAAAACGGCATGCATGTTAAAGACAGGTTAATTATAATGTTGGACTCAATGTCCATCACCAAGAGTAGCTCGGTAATACCACCTCTGATCGAGCTGGCCAGGTGCTAAAGGATATCGCAGCTAGACTGGGACTGCAGCAGGCGGTGAGGGAACCAATACGAGGGAAAAACGTACCTGACCTCATCCTCACCAAGCTGCCAGCTACTCCTGTCCATGGCAATATCGTGAGGAATGACCAGCTTGTGGAGACGAAATATATCTTCACATCGAGGATGCCGTGTTCTGTGGGCACTACCACCATGGCATAGATCTTCAACAAACCCAAGACTGGGCAGCCAAGAGGGTGAAATTCTACCATGTGGGATCAGTGCTGGGCAGGATGGGAGAAATTGGCAAGATACCCAAAAACCAGTTTCACCCCAGAATGAAATTACAGCGGGATCTCCTGAAACTGCCCGCTGTCTCTCTTCAGTGGTGGGTCAGTGATGGCGGAGCCTTTTCAATAGAGCATTCGGGTATGCCACCATCAAACCCACCCCACCACGGAAGGTGCTATAAACCGCCCAGATGCATAGTTAATTACAGGAGACACAGGGAGACTGTACAAACTCCACACAGACAGTAACCGAGGCAGTAATTGAACCTGGGTCCCTGGTGTTGTGAGGCAGCAGTGCTAACCACTGTGCCACTGAGCTACAGTGCCAGAGGAGACTGTGTCTGTCCCAATGAGAGGTGGACCATCTCTACCACAAACTGCATGAGCTGGTACCCCATGGAACTGGAGGACACGTGAACGCCTGTGGTCTTTAAATCACAGCTGCTCTGAACCTTTATCCTAATGGTACATTCCAGGGTAGCACAGGGGATATCTCTGCCATATGTATTAGGGAGGTGACAGATGTCCTTTATGTCAGGGCTGAAATGTTGACAGGGACCAGGTGAGCCAGGATGCCAGAGCCATGGACCTTGCCCACCCAGCAGGGATGCCCCAGATGAGAGGTCTGGTGGACTGCGCCCACC
Organism: Carcharhinus amblyrhynchos; assembly: GCF_965287045.1. Taxonomy (NCBI): domain Eukaryota; kingdom Metazoa; phylum Chordata; class Chondrichthyes; order Carcharhiniformes; family Carcharhinidae; genus Carcharhinus; species Carcharhinus amblyrhynchos. The sequence continues at coordinate 31,138,383 of NC_137351.1, read as the reverse complement.
TAGTTCTAAATGGCATGTGGTACCATTCAAGAACCGCAAGGGATTCCACTCTCTCGACTTCCAACTCATCTGTAACCACACAATGTACATCATACGGGTGTGTGCCCATTTCCCGGGGAGTGCCCATGACAGTTACGTCCTGGGCTACTCACAAACCTTAGTTGTCTTTGAGGGAAAGCGGCGGGTTGTCTCCTTGGAGACAAGGGGAGCTGGCAGATGATGCCAGGTGCATGGAGGTCACTCAAGAGGTGGTTGATGATGCCAGTGCAGAAGCCAATCAGGAGGTGGTTGATGATGCCAGTACAGAGGCCACAAAGACCAGCGGAGATTTGATACAACAAGGCTCACGCTTCAACACAGTTGGTGGAGCAGGTGATCAGACTGTTGAAGATGCTATTCCAATACCTGGAGCAGTCTGGGAGTGTAATACAATACATCCCGCAGAAAGCCTGGTGGGCAAAGCAGAGGGAGGCCGTCACAGAGGCAATGTGATTCTCGTGACCATAACAAGTTTTGTCAACGAGGCTCAAGATCCAGTTTGAAATTACACCGGAGATGTCAGCCTGATTCACTCAATGTCTCTCACCAGAAGCGACACATTCTGGTAAGATTGTCCCCAACATAATAATCAGTGTGGGGTCTCACAGTTAGTTTCATACCAGCTCAAACTCATTTTGCTTTATCACTTTGCCAGATTTCCAAATTCATTTACTTTCAGCCAAATCTATAACCTTTGCTGACAACGATAACAGCCCTCCCTGTTTGGGTTGAGTTCCCCCCCATGGTCCGTGTGCTCCCAGTGCCAGGTTTTCAATCCTGCTGCCTTGGTGTGAACCTGAACACAGCGTGCAGACGGGGCAATCACTTCAACATCTTCATAACCACATCCAGAACCTCCATAAAATGTGTCACAATGTTTTTCAATGCCTAATGTCTGACAGATGGAGTAAGTGTGAAATTGTTCATCTTGGCAGGAAGAATAAAAAGGCAGAATATTATTTAAATACAGAATGACTGCAGAATTCCACAATGCAGAGGGATCTGAGTGTCCTTGAGTTACAAGACGTTAGTGTGTAGGTGCAGCATGTAATCAAGAAAGCTAATGGAACTCTATCCTTTATTATAAGAGGAATTGAATATATAAGTAAGGATGTTACGCTCCAGTTGCACGAAACTTTGATGGGACCACATCTCAAATACGGTGTGTAGTTTTGTCCTGCTTATTTGAAGAGGGCTGTACTTCTGTCCCTCTATTTTATGTTTATATATAACTGAAATGAAGGAAGTAATTCTACCTCTACCTTGTCACAATCTTTCTGTTCTGCATTACACTGAGAAAAGCTCACCATGTGATTATAGCAGCCATTTTGAACAAAGAACAAAGAAAATTACTGCACAGTTTCAGGCCCATCATCCCTCCAAACCTGCACAGACCCTAAGGTGCCTGACGATCTAAAACCCCCTACCCTTCCGGGGACCATATCCTTCGATTCCCATCCTATTCATGTATTTGTCAAGACGCTCCTTAAAACTCACTATCGTATCTGCTTCCACTACCTCCCCTGGCAGCGAGTTCCAGGCACCTCTGTGTAAAAAAAAATCTGCCTCGCACATATCCTTTAAACCTTGCACCTTAAACCTCTGCCTACTGGTAATTGATTCTTCTACACTGGGAAAAAGCTTCTGACTATCAAATCTGCCCATGCCCCTCATAATCTTATAGACTTCTATCAGGTTGCCCCTCAACCTCTGTCGTTCCAGTGAGAACAAAGCAAGTTTCTCCAACCTCTCCTCAAAGCTAGTGCCCTCCATGCCAGGCAACATCCTGGTAAATCTTTTCTGTACCCACGCCAAAGTCTCCACATCTTCCACACTATATTCCAAGTGCGGCCTAACTAAGGTTCTATAAAGCTGCAACATTACTTGCCAGTTTTTAAATTCAGTGCCCCGGCCAATGAAGGCACGCATGCTGTATGCTTTCTTGACTACCTTCTCTACCTGCATTGCCACTTTCAGTGACCTGTGCACCCAGATCCCTCTGCCTATCAATACTTTTAATGGTTCTGCCATTTATTGTATATTTCCTATCTGTATTAGACCTTCCAAAATGCATTAGCTCACATTTATCTGGATTAAACTCCATCTGCCATCTCTGTGCCCAAGCTTCCAACCAATCTATATCCTGCTATAGCCTCTGATGGTCCTCATCGCTAACCACAAATCCACCAACCTTTGCGTCATCTGCAAATTTACTAATCAAACCAGTTACATTTTCCTCCAAATCATAGAAACCCTACAGAGCAGAAGGAGGCCATTTGGCCCATCGAGTCTACACCGACCACAATCCCACCCAGGCCCTATCCCCATATCCCTACATATTTACCTGCTAATCCCTCTAACTTACATGTTTCACGACTCTGAGGTGCATGGCTAATTAACCTAACCTGCCAATCTTTGGACTGTGGGAGGAAACCGGAACACCTGGAGGAAACCCATGCAGACACGAGGAGAATGTGCAAACTCCACACAGATAGTGACCCAAGCCTGGAATCGACCCCACGTCTCTGGAGCACGGTACCGTGCCGCCCTATAAACAGTTATATATGTTACTTTCAGCAAAGGTTCCAGCACTATGGCCTTTAACCTCTGATCCCCAGATGATCATGTCTTGCGGGGTACGTCCGTCCAGCTCCACGATTGACCACCCGCCCACCCCCATCCCAACTCCCCCACTGACCACCTGACTGACCCAATGACCGAGTGACCACCTCCACCATTCGCCCATCCCAATCGCAGCCACCCACCTTCAACAGTTACCTGTCTCCTGGGTTCTCCAAGTGGCTGGGACTTTTAAACTTACCTGCTGCTGTAAAAAGGAGGTGAGACTTCCTTTCCTCAGACCCTGCTGCCCCAAACTGAGGGCTTCGGGACGGAACTTTTCCAATGAGTCTCTGAGTCGGAAGGTCGAGTGCAAAATGAGCTGCGTTCCAGTGCGAATAAAGATTACGATTGCTGCTGCTTAGGAATTCTAGGCCCTACAATCTTTCAAACCGATGTACCAAACTCCAAATTCAATTAGATATTCATGCAATTTCCTCTTAAAATATTTTCTTCTTCCAAAGAAGGCAAATATATTCCTTTTGTTAAGATCTGTAAGCAAATTAAGTTCCCTCATTACTTACAGTTGCACTTTCGCAGTTAATCATTAAATACTAAAAGTCGGAAAAGCTCAAGTTCCATGAATAATGGGGATTTACTTTCAAGATATTAAAATAATTACTTTGTAAGATGTATGAAGTCCGTGTTTAAACATGTAAAGTCTTTAAGTGGAATTAGTTTATCTGAATCAATTCCTGTTTTGGCAGTCTACAAATGCCAGTTATTAATTACCTCCAAGTCTAATACAGGGGCTAATTTCTGCCAAATGATCTGAGCTCTAATGATATTCCCCATTACAAATGTAAAGCCATGAAATGATTTTCTGGGTATGAGGTACTTATTCAGTGTAAAATCCATTTGTTTTGGGACACGGCTCTGCTTAAGAGGGAGAAAAAAGGAGGGGGTGGGCACGATGGCACAGTGGTTAACACTGCTGCCTCATAGCGCCAGGAACCCGGATTCGATTCCCGGCTTGAGTCTGTTGAAGTTTGCACGTTCTCTGCGTGGGTTTCCTCCGGGTGCTCCGGTCTCTTCCCATACTCTGAAAGACGTGCTGGTTAGGTGCATTGACCCGAACAGGCGCCAGAGTGTGGCGGTGAGGGGAATTTTGCATTAACTTCATTGCAGTGTTAATGTAAACCTTACTTGTGACTAATAAATAAACTTTTTTTTACTTTTTAGAGAATACTTGATCGATACAGGATTGAGGCCAGTGGAATCTCAGCCAGCAATTGGATGGAAAGCAGGTCAAAAAAGGTCAAAGCCAATATTTTTACAGAGTCGTGGAAATCTCACGTCCACTCGACACGGGGCTGAGAAGGCAGATCTGAGGTATGTTATTATTATTTATTAGTGTCACAAGTAGGCTTACATTAACACTGCAATTAAGTTACTGTGGACATCCCCTACACTCTGGCGCCTGTTCAGATACACTGTGGGAGAATTTAGCACAGCCAATGCACTCATCCAGTACATCTTTCGGGCTGTGGGAGGAAACCGGTGCACCCGGAGGAGACTCACACAGACACAGAGAGAACATAAGAACATAAGAAATAGGAGCAGGAGTAGGCCATCTAGCCCTTCGAGCCTGCCCCGCCATTCAATAAGATCATGGCTGATTTGAAGTGGCTCAGTTCCACTTTCCCGCTTTCTCCCCATAACCCTTAATTCCCTTGCCTACCAAAAACCTATCTACCCGTGTCTTAAATATATTTAGCGAGGTAGCCTCCACCACTCCAAAGGGCAGAGAATTCCAGAGATTCACCACCCTTTGAGTGAAGAAGTACCTCCTCAACTCCATTCTAAACTGCTCCCCCCTTATCTTGAGGCTGTGCCCTCTAGTCCTGCTATCCTTTCTGAGCGGGAAGAATCTCTCTACCTCTACCCTATCCATCCCCTTCATTATCTTATACGTCTCTATAAGATCCCCCTCATCCTTCTAAAACGTGCACGCAGAGAACGTGCAGACAGCACACAGACAGTGACCCAAGCCAGGAATTGAACTTTGGTCCCTGGCACTGATAGGCAGCAGTGCTAACCACTGTGCCACCATGTTCCAACCCCATTTATGATAGATTCTATTTTTGCTGGTTGGGAAATGGGGGTGAGATGTGACTTGTATATGGATGAAACCCAAACTCATCACTGAGTTCAAACAAACCCCATTTTCGCTGGAGCAAGAGCCTTCTCTCACAATTTGGGAATTTTTAAGAGTAGTTATTAAAAAGGAAGGTAAGGTATGTCAACCTGTCACGTCATTTAAATCGCCTGCCTGTGTCTGTGAGCTGAACAAAATTTGTGCTTGCTGTTTCAATAGATGTTTACTGACATAACCCTAAGTGCTATCATTGTAGCTTTATTATTACTCGACTGGTTTTGATACCCTCTCATTATCACAGTGGGGGGCTGTAAATTCACAGTTTGATTGAAAGCACCAAGAGGTTATTAAACGATTAATTGTCTTTGATGTGATGTTATGAATATAAATGTTTATTTTTATGGGGGATTAAGTACTTCAAAGTATTTAAATATATTGAAATGGCCTTTATGAATGAGTGTTTTTTTATGTAATGAAGTGTTTAATAGATACTTAAAACCTTGTTTCAATTCATCATACCATGGCTCCTGAGGTCATTATTTTGTAAATTGAGTTTGTGTCTTTATATGCCCTGTTTGTGAACAGAACTCCAACTCACCTGATGAAGGGGCATGTGCTCCGCAAGCTTGTGGCTTGTGCTACCAAATAAACCTGATGGGCTTTAACCTGGTGTTGTGAGACTTCTTATTGTGCTTACCCCAGTCCAACGCTGGCATCTCCACATCCCGAGGTCTTGCCAGTGTTGGATTCATAGTGATTGGGTGCAGAGATTGTAAGGGCCAAGAATAATGCATGCAGGTCATGGGTTGGCATGAATTGGCACTGAGTTGGCATAGGGGCTATAAGGGGCCATGGGATGAATGGGGGTCATGAGTTGACATGGAGGGCATGTGGGGCCATTGTGGATGGGTGGGTGACATGGGTTGATGTACTGGATGATACTGGGCGGCACGGTAGCACAGTGGTTAGCACTGCTGCTTCACAGCTTCAGGGACCTGGGTTCAATTCCCGGCTTGGGTCACTGTCTGTGCGGAGTTTGCACATTCTCCTCGTGTCTGTGTGGGTTTTCTTGGGTGCTCTGGTTTCCTCTCACAGTCCAATGATGTGCGGGTTAGGTTGATTGGCTATGCTAAAATTGCCCCTTAGTGTCCTGAGATGCATAGATTAGAGGGATTAGCAGGCAAAATGTGTAGAGATATGGGGGGTAGGACCTGGATGGGATTGTGTTTGGTACAGACTCGTTGGGCCTGATGGCCTCTTTCTACACTGTAGGGTTTCTATGATTCTTTGATGGTGGCCTGATTTTCTTAAAAACTTAAGATTACTTCAAAATTAAACTCACACTATCTCTAAGACGTAACTAAAATTTATTTAAAAACGTTTAAAAAAACACAAAGAAAACATTAACGTATGACTTTTGGATGGTCGAATAGCTCTGGGTCAGTGCTACAAGACTTCTTCAAAGGTCTGAGGCACTGGGCCAAAGTTCAATACAACTATATCTTTCACTATCTAGGATACCCCTTCTAATTAGCTTAAATTCAATTTCATTTCATATTAACATGTCAGTCCAAAATATGAGAATTGCGATGTGATACTTGACATAATGATATTTCATTTGTCTGTCTAAAAACTGGATCTTTTCCCTCTGGAAAAACTTATTTCCTTGTTGCTATGCAGCGAAGGATGCCTCGATCCAACTACCATTCCCATAGGCATACTGGCAAAAAAATCTGATAGTCCTTTCTGGGCCCAAGAAATAACACTTCCTCTGTCTTGGACAATAGTCGCCTTATGATTTCGACACATTTGTTTCAATAGCTGTCCTGGGATGCGAAACTATCTTGTATATTCTGCTGACTAATGGATTTAGCTATTGAACTCTTGAATTTCTATTATTATCTGCAACGTTTGATTGAGACGAACAAATATATTAGAAATACACTCGATATGTTAAAATACATCAATTAATATGTAAATATAGAGATACTTTTATCTTATTAGATAAAAAAATCATCTTAACTTTTGCCCTCTAAGCTATTACTAAAAACTAAAAATCTGCCTGTGGATCTGCTAGTTGACTCAAAACCCCCTTCCACAGTTGGCATGGATGTGGTATGGGCAGTGGATTCAAGTGAAGTCCCAAGAACCCAAGTGGGCCTTGCAAACAAAACTGGTACTCAGGAACTGGCGTGGCCACATCTGATCAGCCAACTGGGCGGTGGGTCTGACTTCATCATTTTGGAACTAAAATTGGGCTCACGAAAGAGTTTGAATTCAAGATGAAATTTGTATTTCCATAGCAGAGTATAAGGAGAGTTATCAGACGGATGTTGATACCAAGCCACATCAGGAGAAATTGAAACACTCACAGGTTTGAATGAGCATCTTATAGGAGGTGTGATCGTTAAAGAGGCAGAGAGATTATGGAGTGAATTACGGAATTTAGGGGCTGGGCAGCTAAGAGGTAATTTACTCAAAGTTTTCAAAATATTAAGTGAAATGGATAGAGAGAAACTGGTTGAGGCATCTCAGGCTGGGGACATAATCAAAACATTCGACATGCTGGGAGTGAAATTGGGAAAGGATGGTAGAAGTTTGGACTCTGTTCCATGAAAAATCATTGATGCAATTGTACATTTCAACTCTGATTTTGATAGATTTCTCTTAACGAAGGCGTTGAGGGATATCGGGGAAAGGCAAGTCTGTAAAGTTAGGCCACAAATCAGCCATGAATGAAGGAACAGACTCAAGGGGCTGAATGGTCTGTTTATATTCCTGAAATACCCCATGCTGTTTTATTTCAAAATCTGGTACTAGATAGTTTGTGTTTGATTTGCAAACACAATGGTGCGTTTCTGATAGAAATGATTGAACCTGTCAAATGGATCCACGATGTGATTTGGACATCACACATTTCATTACTTCAAGCCATAAAGGGATTGAAATTGCCCAATGAAATATTGTACAGAGAAATCACTGATCGTGACTGAATACAGTCAGGTCTTTCACATCATTTACACACACAGGTCGCTGCAGGTTTACCCTTACAATATTTTACATTTTATTGATATTCCACCACAAGAATTATTGAGACATGCACCGCACTTCTTCCCAATAAAAAAACCTCAGCTACAGAGAGCTGGAAGCATTGCTCAATTTTCCAGAACAGATTCCCCGGGTGGTATTTTATTCCTTCTCCCGTGACGGGTTCTCTGGCAAGAAGGGCATTTACTTAGATGGGGTAGTGGAGGGTGCAGACCCCACCACCTTAACCTCATCACCTTTCCACCTTGACCTTTCAACCTTGACCCTCATTAAGTTTGTGGCAAGAAAGCCCATTGATGACCTCCCTGCCCTGCTGCCATTTGAAGGCCTTGCCTGGTATCGAACTAGTGACGGGTGAGCCTGTCACCACAGGGAGCATAAGAAGCAATCGGGTTCTGGTTGCCTAAGGTTTGCTCAGGGTGGAGGTGCTCTGATTCAAAGAATAGGTGTGAATTATGCTGTCAATGGCAGAACTCTTTGGAACATTAAGATACAGAGGGATCTGGGCGTGCAAGTCCACAGTTCCCTAAACGTGGCAACACAGGCGGCCAAGGTGATTAAGAAGGTATGTGTCATTCTCGCCTTCATCAGCCAGCACGTTGAGTATAAACGTTGGCAAATGGTCTTGCAGCCATAAGACCTTTGTTAGGCTACGTTTGGAGTATTGCTTGCAGTTTGGGCCACCAGTAGGAAGTGGAAACTTTTGGAGAGAGTGCAAAGAAAGTTCACCAGGATGTTGCCTGGTCTCAAGGGTCTTAACTGTGAGGAGAAGTCGGATAAACTTAGATTTTCTTCACTGGAAAGACAGAGGCTAAGGGAAGACCTGATAGGGGTCTACAAAATGATGAGAGGCTTAGACAGAGTAAATAGTCAGAGGCTTTTTCCAATGGTGGAAGTGTCAATAGCAAGGAGGCACAGGTCCAAGGTGAGAGGGGGAAAGTTGAAAGGAGATGTGCGGGGAAGGTTTTTCACACAGAGAGCAGTGGGTGCCTGGAACATGCTGCTGGAGATGATGGTGGAAGGGGGCACATTGGCAACATTTAAGAGGCATTTGGATGGTTACATGAATAGAGAGGGAAATGGAGGGGGGGGGGGGATATGAACTGAGTAAAGGCAGAATTTTTTTAGTTTAGTTAGGACATCATGAACGACACGGGCTTGGAGGGTTGAGGGGTCTGTTCCTATGCTGCACTTTGCTCTTTGTTAGAACACTTAGCGCATAATCGAGGGACCTGTATTAGCAAACAGAGGTCTGCTGAGAGCCACCATCCAGCTCTTGCTGCTAAACCCCCTACACTCCCATCATGTCCACCTTATGAAACTTCTCCCTCCATTACTTACCTGTTAAGTCTCTGTGCAATCCTGGGCTTTGGGTCTGCCTTCTCCCACAACAGCTATGCATCTGCGGTGACATTGTTGAACAAATGAGTTACTGGCCTTGGATTGACTACCTGATTCTGACTGTCCGAGCTCTCAAGGTCCCACCCACAGGGCCCTGATCCCATGGAAACCCCACCAGTGGCCTGTTAATAGTCCAATTGCGTTGTAATTTGGCTCAAAACACGGCAATACCAATCTTCTACCCACTCTCCAAATATCCATCGCTTCCAGAAAACTCTTCCTCCCTCCCCTTCATATTCTTTTTCTCAGCTGAATTGACAGTTCAGGGTGGCACGGTAGCACAGCGGTTAGCACTGCTGCTTCACAGCTCCAGGGTCCTGGGTTCGATTTCCGGCTCGGGTCACTGTCTGTGCGGAATTTGCACATTCTCCTCATGTCTGCGTGGGTTTCCTCCGGGTGCTCCGGTTTCTTCCCACAGTCCAAAGATGTGTGGGTTAAGTTGATTGGCCATGCTAAGAAATTGCCCCTTAGTGTCCAGGGATGTGTAGGTTAGAGGGATTAGTGGGTATAATATGTCGGGATATGGGGGTAGGGCCTGGGTGGGATTGTGTTCGGTGCAGACTCGATGGGCCGAAGGGCCTCTTTCTGCACTGTAGGGCTCTATGACAATTATGGGGGAATATTTTCTGAAGAGGGTCCATTTTCCTTGCAAACAGAGGAGCTGAAACAAATGGAGGGGTAGGGGTAGACGGAGGAAGAGCAAGTGGAGGAGACAGAAAACAGAGGCATATGAAAAGGTGGAGAAAGAGAAGAGGGTGGAGTTAGAGATGGGCAAAGCAAATGAAAATGAAGGAGGGTGAGGGGACAGGATAGGTGGAGGGGAGTCCTATCATCAATCGAACCCTCCATGTACTACATGGAATATGAATCCCTTATTAAGTGAGCAGCTCTCCCAATGAGAAACAAGCCGTGGGGCTTAAAATCGTTGCCTCGACCTGGACTAGCATCCCGTGGGTCTCCGGGTTCTGTCTTGTGAGCTGCAAGCTGCAGATGAGACTCTTCCATTTGTCAATAAAGTGTCATTGCGATGGAAGATGGCTAGCACAGTGGTTAGCACTGCTGCCTTACAGCACGAGGGACCCGGGTTCGATTCCCGGCTTGGGTCACTGTCAGTGTGGAGTTAGCACATTCTCCCCGTGTCTGCATGGGTTCCCTTCAGGTGCTCCGGTTTCCTCTCTCAGTCCAAAAAAACATGCTGGTTAGGTTAATTGGCCATATCAGGGGATCGCAGGGCAAATGTGTGGGGTTATGGGAATAGGGCCTGTGTGAGATTGTGGTCGGTGCAGGCTCAATGGGCTGAATGGCCTCCTCCTGCACTGTTGGGCTTCTATAATTATTAGACATGATATGTAAGGATTTTTTGGGTTGGTCAACAGTAAACATCACAACTGCATGGGTGCGAGGAAAATCTAGACTATTGTTTCCACTCATGAGGAAGGGTAGATCTAGAGGCCATTAATCTAAAATGGTCACCAAAAAATCCAGGAAGGAGTTCAGGAGAAACTTCTTTCCCCAGGGTGGTGAGGATGTGGAACTGACTTCCACGGGGAATTATTGAAACAAATAGTGTAGATCCATAGAATCATAGAACCCCTGCTGTACAGAAGGAGGCCATGTGGCCCATTGAACATAAGAACATAAGAAATAGGAGCAGGAGTAGGCCATCTAGCCCTTCGAGCCTGCCCCGCCATTCAATAAGATCATGGCTGATCTGTCGTGGCTCAGTTCCACATTCCCGCCCTCTCCCCATAACCCTTAATCCCCTCTCTTATCAAAAACCCATCAACCCGCGTCTTAAAAGTATTTAGCGAGGCAGCCTCCACCACCTCAACGGGCAGAGAATTCCAGAGATTCACCACCCTTTGAGTGAAGAAGTTCCTCCTCAACTCCATTCTAAACCGCCCCCCCTTTATCTTGAGGCCGTGCCCCCTAGTCCTACTGTCTTTTCTGAGCGGGAAGAGTCTCTCCACCTCTATCCTATCCATCCCATTCATCATCTTATACGTCTCAATGAGATCTCCCCTCATTCTTCTAAACTCTAACGAGTACAAGCCTAGTTTATTCAGCCTCTCCTCATAGCTCAACCCCCTCAACTCCGGCATCAGCCTAGTAAACCTCCTCTGCACTCCCTCCAAGGCCAAAATATCCTTGCATAAGTACGGCGACCAAAAATTTTGAGCCTGCACCGACCACAATCCCACCCAGGCCCTACTCCCACCACCCCACACATTTACCCTGCTAATCCCCCTGATACTAAAGGGCAATTTATTATGGTCAATCAATCTAACCCGCACATCTAAAGGGGAGTTGAACAAGATTAGAACAAAGAACAGTACAGCACAGGAATCAGGCCCTTCGGCCCTCCAAGCCTGTGCCGCTCATTGGTCCATTCGTTTGTATCCATCCATTCCCAGTCTGCTCATGTGACTATCCAGGTAAGTCTTAAACAATCCCAGCGTGTCTGCCTCCACCACCCTACTTGGCAGTGCATTCCAGGCCCCCACCACCCTCTGTGTAAAAAACGTCCCTCTGATATCAGACTTAAACCTCGTCCCTCTCACCTTGAGCCCATGACCCCTCGTGATCGTCACCTCCGACCTGGGAAAAAGCCTCCCACTGTTCACCCTATCTATACCCTTCATAATTTTGTACACCTCTATTAGGTCTCCCCTCATTCTCTGTCTTTCCAGGGAGAACAACCCCAGTTTACCCAATCTCTCCTCATAGCTAAGACCCTCCATACCAGGGCAACATCCTGGTAAACCTCCTCTGCACTCTCTCCAAAGCCTCCACGTCCTTCTGGTAGTGTGGCGACCAGAACTGGACGCAGTACTCCAAATGTGGCCTAACCAACGTTCTATACAGCTGCAACATCAGACTCCAGTTTTTATACTCTATACCCCATCCTATAAAGGCAAGCACGCCAAATGCTTTCTTCACCACCTTCAAGGACCTGTGGACTTGCACGCCTAGGTCCCTCTGTGTTTCTATACTCTTGATGGTTCTAAAGGGATAACGGTAGCACAGTGGTTAGCACTGTTGCTTCACAGCTCCAGGGTCCTGGGTTCGATTCCCGGCTCGGGTCACTGTCTGTGTGGAATTTGCACATTCTCCTCATGTCTGCGTGGGTTTCCTCCAGGTACTCCGGTTTCTTCCCACAGTCCAAAGATGTGTGGTTAAGTTGATTGGCCATGCTAAGAAATTGCCCCTTAGTGTCCAGGGATGTGTAGGTTAGAGGGATTAGTGGGTATAATATGTCGGGATATGGGGGTAGGGCCTGGGTGGGATTGTGTTCGGTGCAGACTCGATGGGCTGAAGGGCCTCTTTCTGCACTGTAGGGTTCTATGGAATAGAGGGTTACAATGATAGGTTTAGAGAAGGAAATTTAGGAGGAGGTTCAAGTGTAGCGTCAATATTTGGATCAAATGGCCTGTCTCTCTTCTGTATCTCCAGGACGACTTTCACAGCACGTCCCAAAGCCCCAGAACCTACTACTGAGGTGGGCAATGGCAGCAAGCACGGCGGAACAGCACCATGTCCAAGTTTCCCTCCAAATTACTTTGACTTTGTCAGACCTTCATCGTCACTGGGTCAGTGTCCTAGAAGTCCCTTCCTAACAGCACTGTGGGTGTACCCACACCACATGCACTGCAATGGTTCAAGAAGACAGCTGATTGCTAATTTCTCCGGACAGTCAGAGATGGGCAATAACTGATGGCCTTTCTCACATGCCCATATCCATAGAACAAAGCTTTAAAAAAAAAACAGTCAAGCCTCTGCTTGTCTGGCTTCACTCCATGAAAAATCTGTATTCACTTAGAATTATCTAGACGCAAAACATTAGTGTCACGATAATGGGAAAGGGTAAATTTTCTTCATTTTAAAAAAACAGTCCCTGCTAAAGTCCTGTAAAATGTCTGTCCAAGATATATTACATCAAATAAAAAAAAATTAATGTAATTAATTTTTCTGAAACCTGACAAGTTCAAAAGGGACTGCTGCCTGGGATTGCTCATAACTAAGCATTGTTGCATTTCTTTGGAAACAGTTCATGAATGTGCTTGGACCAGTTTATCCAGTGCTTCGATTGCGATTTCATGGAATGAACAGCAGTTTCCAGGAATCTCAACTGGAAAGTTCCTCAGGGATGATGTAGCGTGCCAGAGTGAACAGGTTTTGATCTATTCAGCACCCTCAGTGCCATTCCAATATAAAAATGAGACACAGGTATAACAGAATGTGAATGACACACTCCATGTTCAATTTGATCTGATTTATTGTTGTCACGTGTATTAACATACTGTCAAAAGTATTGTTTCTTGCGCGCTATACAAACAAAGCGTACCTTTCACAGAGAAGGAAAGGAGAGAGTGCAGGATGTAGTGTTACATCCATAGCTAGGGTATAGAGAAAGATCAACTTAACGTAAGGTTGGTCCATTCAAACGTCTGACAGCAGCGGGGAAGAAGCTGTTCTTGAGTAAGTTGGTACGTGAACTCAGACTTTTGTATCTTTTTCCTGATGCAAGAGGGTGGAAGAGAGAGAATGTCCGGGGTGCGTGAGGTCCTTAATTGTGCTGGCTGCTTTGCCGAGGAAGCGGTAAGTGTACTCAGAGTCAATGGATGGGAGGCTGGTTTGTGTGATAGATTCGACTACATTCACAACCTTTTGTAGTTCCTTGCAGTCTTGGGCAGAGCAGGAGCCCATACCAAGCTGTGATACCGCCAGGAAGAATGCTTTCTATCATGCATCTATAAAAGTTGGTGAGAGTCATAGTTGACATGCCAAAATTTCCTTAGTCTTCTGAGAAAGTACAATGAATGTTAAGGTCTAAATCATTCAGCAACCTGTGCCAAGGAAGACATCCCCTTTGAAGTGAGTGCCACCATAAGTTGCAGGGTTATTTGCTACTTTAGAACACCATCTCACTCTCAACCCTGCCCTGCATTTCCTAAGGTTGCTACATTTGTACAAGAATTGCCAATTAACCTTGTCACATGAAGTTAAAACTGGAATTAATAGTATAAGTGTCCATTTAATAGCCTTGTTAATGATTGCTAATCGACTGCTCTGACCCAGAACCCAAACACTTCAAACCTGTTGAATATCCCCTCAAGTGCTCCATTGAAAAACACTGTTACTTTTCCTTCCTATCTCTCTTGCTCTCTTAACTCAGCCTTTTTTTTCCCTCTTTTTACTTACTGTCTGCACGTATAGAGTGACAACAATTAGAGCATTAAGCCAATTAAAACTTAACATAGAAACTAGAAGTAGGGGGAGGCCATTTGGCCCTTCGAGCCTGCTCCACCATTTATCTTGATCATAGCTGATCATCAAATTCAATATCCTGATTCCCCCCTTCCTTCCAGATCCCTTGATACCTTTTAGCCCCAAGAGCTATATCTAATTTCTTCTTGAAATCACACAACGTTTTGGTCCCAACTACTTTCTGTGGTAGTGAATTCCACACATTCACCACCCTCTGGGTGAAGAAATTTCTCCTCACCTCAGTCCTAAAAGGTTTATTCCTTATCCTCAAACTATGACTCCGAGTTCTGGATTCCCCCCACCATCGGGAATATTCTTTCTGAATCTACCCTGTCTAACCCTGTTAGAATTTTAGAAGTTTCTATCAGATCCCCTCTCATCCTTCTAAACTCCAGTGAATATAATCCTAACCAATTTGGTCTCTGCTCATGACGGACCTGCCACCCCAGGAAGCCTGGTAAGCCTTCACTGTACTCACTCTGTAGCAAAGAAATCCTCCCTCAGATAAGGACCCCAAAACTGCACACAATAATCCAGCTGTGGCCTCACCAACACCCTATACAATTGCAGCAAAACATCCCTATCCCTATACTCAAATCCTCTCGCTATGAACATACCATTTGCCTTCTTTACTACCTACTGTCCTTGCGTGTTTATTTTAACTGACTGATGCATGAGGACACCAAGGTCTCACTGAGCATCCACCTCTCTCAATTTACACCCATTCATGTAATAATCAGTCTTCTTATTATTGCTACCAAAGTGGATAACATCATATTCATCCACATTATACTGCATCTGCCCACACACTCAGCCTGTCAAAATCACACTGAAGCATCTCTGCAACCTCCTCACAGCTCACCCTCCCACCCAACTTTGTATCATCTGCAAATTTGAAGATAATACATTTAGTTCCCTTTTGGACATCATTAATATATAATGTGAACAGTTGGGGTCCATGCCCAGAAACCTGCGGAATCCCACTAGTCAATGACTGACAATCAGAAGAAGACCCATTTATGCCAACTCATTGCTTCCTATCTACTAACCAGCTTTCTATCCCTCTCAAGACATTACCTGCAATCCCATGTGCTTTAACTTTACATACTAGTCTATGAGACCTTGTCAAAAGCTAATAAACCACATCCACTGGTTCTCCACGGTCAACTTGATTAGGTCCTTGTGCATGAGTCGCAAAAACCCAGCCTGCAGGTGCAGCAGGTGGTCAGGAAGGCGAATGGGATGCTGGCCTTCATAGCGAGGGGGATTGAATATAAAAGTAGGGAGGTCTTGCTGCAGCTGTATAGGGCATTGGTGAGGCCGCAGCTGGAGTACTGTGTGCAGTTTTGGGCGCTGTACTCACGCAAGGATATTTTGGCCTTGGAGGGAGTGCAGAGGAGGTTTACTAGGCTGATGCCGGAGTTGAAGGAGTTGAGCTATGAGGAGAGGCTGAATAAACTAGGCTTGTACTCGTTAGAGTTTAGAAGAATGAGGGGAGATCTCATTGAGACGTATAAGATGATGAATGGGATGGATAGGATGGAGGTGGAGAGACTCTTCCCGCTCAGAAAGGATAGTAGGACTAGGGGGCACAGCCTCAAGATAAAGGGGGGGCGGTTTAGAACAGAGTTGAGGAAGAACTTCTTCACTCAAAGGGTGGTGAATCTCTGGAATTCTCTGCCCGTTGAAGTGGTGGAGGCTACCTCGCTAAATATTTTTAAGACGCGGGTTGATGGGTTTTTGATAAGCGAGGGGATTAAGGGTTATGGGGAGAGGGCGGGAATGTGGAACTGAGCCACGACAGATCAGCCATGATCTTATTGAATGGCGGGGCAGGCTCGAAGGGCTGGATGGCCTACTCCTGCTCCTATTTCTTATGTTCTTATGTTCAAAGAATTCCAATAGATTTGTTAAGCATGATTTCCCCTTTGTAAATCCTTGCTGACTTTGTCTGATTATAGCACTACCTTCTAAATGCTGAGTTATGAAATCCTAGACAAGGGACTCTGCAAGTGTTAGGTTGACTGGTCTCCAGTCCCTATTTTCTCTCTACCTCCCTTTTTGAATAGCGGGCTTACATTAGCTGCCCTCCGATCTGTGGGATCCAGTCCAGGGTCCAAAGAATATATAGTATAATAGCAGATCGTTACAAAACTCCAACAATACATGCATCGTCATGATTTAATATAAGATTTTCCCCAGTACAAGTTTTTTTTTCAATCCTCTTTGACCTGCAGGAAATTCTGTGTGTTCCCTCAAGCAAATCTTTTGTCTGAAGGCACAGAAGATGTGTAATTTTATCTGAGAACATTCCAGCCAAAATACCGTAATATTTTCAAAGTCAATGCAGTGCATTGGCTAATTTTACAGAGTTGTCTTTAAGAATTGTATGGAGGAGCACATTATCCAAATGCCTATTCCCGTGATTGTGAGTTTGCAGTGTCATTCAAGTCTGGCAAGTGAGCCACGGGGGAGCTAAACATCTCCCTTAATGCAACTCGCTGGATTGAGACATCAGATTCAGGCTGACACAGAAAAGTAAATTCCAGGCAGGTCACGGGGGGTTGGCAGAGGGTCGCAATTGCAGAGGGTGGGGGTTCCTGCGCCATCAGCTGTCTAAGGGTCACAAGGGTCCCACCAAAATAATTCAACACGCTGGACACATCACCCATGGAACTGGTCGCAATGAACAAAGGATGTGGAGATGCCAGCGTTGGACTGGGGTGGGCACAGTAAGAAGTCTCACAACACCAGATTAATGTCCTACAGGTTTATCTGGAATCTCGAGCTTTCGGAGCGCTGCTCCTATCCACTCACCTGATGGAAGAGCAGCATTCCGAAAGCTCATGATTCCAGATAAATCTGCAGGACATTAACCTGGTGTTGTGAGACTTCTTGCAGTGAACAAAGGCACAGGCTCTGACTAGTTCTAAGCTAAAATGTCAATTGGAACCCTGTCTCAATCTATCCACAGTTTCCATGTTAAACAGGGGCCTTTCGCCTACTTCGCTGCTGATCTAAACATTCAGACAGGAGCTGGTATTAGCTGGCTAATGTCACTACCTCACCTTGAGGCCATAATTATCCTATGATTGCATGTAAATGGTTATCAACATAAACCACACTGTGTCTGGGGAGAGAGGATCGAGCCAACCTTTCGAGTCTGGATCCAATATTGGCTCTATTCTCTCTCCACAGATACTATCAGATCCACTGAGATTTTCCAGCGTTGTCTATTTTTGTTTCAGATTCCAGCATCTTTTGCTTTTAATACTCTGTGCGTCTTGATGCATCCAATTAATAACTGGGAGCGTCTGTCTGGCCTTTTCTTTACCTTCAGTGAACAGTACCTTCTTCAGATTTTACTTCTTTATCCCTCTGCCTTCAGTCTTCTTGGGAGTACATTTCTAGAACTATCTGCTCTTTAGCTTTTGTGACTTCCTTTCTGCCCCTTACTCCATTGTCCTATCTCTCTGCTGACCATTTCTTTGAAGCTATTTTTTTTCCTTAGATACCTGTTTCCAAGTGAACTATGAGTGCTTATTCTTTGTGGGGTTGCTCCCTAGTTGCTAAGCAGCAGTCTAGTCTTTAAATCTAGTTTGTTTTCATATTCCCATTAATAAGTTAGTATAGTGAGAAACAGCCCACATCTAACTGTGAGGCAGCTAAACTTAAGAACAACGCAAAAGGTTATAAATAAATTTCTGCTTTAACAGTAGATGGAGGTATGTCACTCGAGCACATTAAATATTGATCTATCAATATTTCCAACATGCATTTCCAGCCTGTTCCCATTTCTTCTGTGTCTGATGCCAGCTTTCACTCAAACTCTGCAATGAGTGTTTTGCTGCTATCATGGTGATGATTCAATCGTTCCTGTTCATCTGTCTCCAATATGTCCTATGGACTCTATACGATTGTTACCACTTTTTACAGATGCACCATGGAAGGCATCCTTTCTGGCTGTTTCACAAATTGGTATGGCTTCTGCTCTGACCAAGACTGCAAGAAACTACAAAGGGTCATGAATGAAGCTAGTCTATTACAGTAATTGTGGGTATTAGAAATAAAGTATTCTTTGAAGCAAGTTTAATTTTGCGTCTCTGTGTGAAAAATGTAGCTTTAGTTAGCCTCATGTTAAACAAAGGTGCCTGCATGTCTGTGGGTTTTGGTTTCATTTTAAACTGTGCCTGTATTGTAAATAAGGTTTTACAATATGAAAACAAACTGGATTTAAAAACTAGACTGCTGCTTAGCAACTAGGGACCGACACTGAAAAGAATAAGCACTCGTAGTTCAGTTAGAAACAGGTATCTGAGAAAAAAATAGCTGTCAAAGAAATGGTCAGCAGAGAGACAGGACAATGGAGTAAGGAGCAGAAAGCAAGTCACAGAAGCTAAAGAGCAGATAGTTCTAGAAAAGTACTCCCAAGAAAACTGAAGGCAGACGGATAAAGAAGTAAAATCCGAACAAAGTACTATTTGCTGAAGTTAGAGAAATGGCCAGGCAGAGGCTTCCATTTAAAGACAGAGTGGAAAGTACAGTCCTGGTAAAACTGGCTAACAAGAAACTGAGCCTCTGAAGTCAACATAAGGTTCAGCAATCGTGTTCGACTGGCATGGTTGGATACTTGAGAGATTGTGTAGAAGCTTGAATGCACAAGGCAATCCAATACAGAGCTATACAGAAGGGGAGATTGAAATCCTGGAAGTGGATCCTTGGTGAGAGTATCTAGGAGAAAGTGTTGTTTGAGAGAAGACTTCAAGATGTGTGTTTTGGAGAGTGGGGTTTGAAAACTCTCATATAGAAGTTGGATTCCGGTGAGACCAGTTGGCTCAGCATGACAAGCATCTGAGGGGATTTGATTAGAAATCCACAAAGTTGAATTGGACGGCATCTGCCACTTGGTTTTAGAATGTGGTGTATCTGACCACAGTTGGCCTGTTGGTTTACATGGACTGTATACTTAACCTAGGACATTAGAGTATAAGGTAAACTTTGTAAATTGTGTTTTCCTTAAAAATTGCATACATCAGTGAAAATATAGGTGGGGTGAAGGAGTATTGTATTGTAATTAATCTTTTCATCTTTAATAAATGTTTTATTCTTTTGTTAAAATCTGCAGTCTGGTGACTCTGTTCACCCGTGTATAAAAAAAAGTTGATGTCTATCGAGCCAGGGTTCCATTCTTGGGCCTGACTGCTCAGTAGTAACATCAGGGATTATAATTAAAGTAGGGGCTTGTCTGGGATTCGAATCATGGAAAGTAGGCTTTTGGATGTTGATTGAAATCTTAGCAAGGCCAGTATTCAAGCACCAATCACCCTATTATTTACAGTGATACCTGAATGCTGTTCAATAGCTACAGCATGCAGATTGGTCCCTAGTCTATCATCTGTTGGACTGAGTGGAGACAACTGGTTTTAAATACCCCCACTGCTCCCTCCCTATTAAACAAACCTTCATTTCCTAATCGGGGAGCTCATATTCAATGAGGCCTATGAAGCGATATAGTGATGATTCCCCCATGGCCATCATGACACCATAGAATCATAGAATCATAAAATCCCTACAGCGCAGAAGAAGGCATTCAGCTCATCGATCCTGCACCGACAACAATCCCACCCAGGCCTATACTGTAGTCCCACGTATTTACCCTGCTAGTCCCTGTGACACAAAGAGGCAATTCAGCATGGCCAATTAACCTAACCTGCACATCTTTGGGGTGTGGGAAACTGGAGCACCCGAAGGAAATCTGCGCATAAATTGGGATAGAACATAGAACCCTACAGTGCAGAAACAGGCCCTTCGGCCCATCGAGTCTGCACCGACCACAATCCCACCCAGGCCCTATCCCTATACCTCTACACATTTACCCACTAATCCCTCTAACCTACACATCCCTGGACACTAAGGGGCAATTTTAGCATGGCCAATCAACCTAACCCGCACATCTTTGAACTGTGGGAGGAAACCGGAGCACCCGGAGGAAACCCACACAGACCTGGGGAGAATGTGCAAACTCCACACAGACAGTGACCCAAGCTGGGAATCGATAACATGCAAACTCCACACAAACACCCAAGGCCGGAATTGAGCTTGGTTCCCTGGCACGGTGAGGCAGCAGTGCTAACCACTGTGCCACCCTAAGAGTAGTAATCCATCAGGTGATTCTGAAATATGGAAGGCAAGTTATTGTTTGTCAAATAATAATACTTGGTCTGGAATATAGTGTTATAAAGTGGGATCTGTGAATCCTTCAAAATGAGTACGTGGGGCATTGAGGTACTGGGCATAAGAATTGGAGTGAAGTGAGGTATATTGTACAGATTGGAATCCAAAATGACATTGGAAATTGCTAAGGCTTTCCTAAAGGTGGAAGATGTAACTCTGACTGGTTTACAGAAAGTAAACAAGAGTCTGTATAAATTGGCAGATAACTGACAGTTGTGACTATCTACAGGGGTGAGGAAAGCTGACATTACTGAAAGTATAGTGAAGTATCTGAGTTTGCAAGGGTTATCTGGGAGACCAAGTTCTCCGAAAGCTGAGGCAACTGAGTTGGCTAAAATCCAGATGCAAATGAAAATAAACTTGAAATGATGGTGAAAGGAAAAGGGAAAGAGAGGAAAAAGGGAGAGAGAATTTCAGTGAGAACCAGCAGAAGGGGAGGAAAGAGAGAAAGGAGTCAGGAAAGGAAATTGGAAATGGAGAAGTTAGCAAAGAAAGAAGGGGTGGCAAGGTGACACAGTGGTTAGCACTGCTGCCGCAGAGTGCCAGGGACCTGAGTTCAATTCCGGCCTCGGGTCACTGTCTGTGTGGAGTTTGCACATTCTCCCCGTGTCTGTGAGGGTTTCCTTTGGTTGTTCCAGTTTGTTCCCACAGCCAGAAAGGTGTGGGGATTAGGTTGATTGGCCGTGTTAAATTGACCCTAGTGTCAGGGGGATTAGCAGGGTAAATATGTAGGTTATGGGAATAGTTGTGGTCAGTGCAGATCCAATGGGCTGAATGGCCTCCGTCTGCACAGTAGGAGCACTATGAAGAAAGAGAAAAGGAGAGAGGGAATTCCAGCTTAATATGTTGGTGGTTCAAAGGGAGACACCAGAAGAAGGTGAGAAAGTATACATTTCCAGAAAAGAACCAAGTGGAGAGACGTTTAAATTCATTCAAGCTTTTCCAAAATTTGAGGAAAAGAGTGAAGAGGCATTCTTTATTTTGTTTGAAAAGATAGCTAAACAAATGAAATGGCCAAAAGGAATTAGGACATTGATATACCAGAATAGACTGGTAAGTATGGCTAGTGAGGTAATACATCCTTGTCAGAAGAGGTATGTGTAGAGTATGATAAAGGTATGTGTAGAGTATGATGCAATAAAGAAAGCTAACCTTAGTGCATATGAATTGGATCCTGAGGCACATAGGCAGGAATTTCAGGACACAAGAAAACAGTCTGGGCAATTCGATATTGAACTCAAGAAGTTAAAGCAAAAAAATTTTGACCATTGGAAATGACCAGTGAAAGTAGGTAGAACATGTGAAGCCCTTGGAGAATGATTCTCCATCTAACTATCACTCCACCCTCCCCTCACTTTCAATAAGTCCAAACCTGTAGCAGCTTACCCCAGAGCCTGGGGGCAGGGTGTGGGCCACAGCCCAGGACCAGCTCTAACCGACCCATTCCAAGAAATCTACCAGTCCCTTTCATGTATGCCATTCAAACAATCACAATTTTATTGATGTATTCCCACAAAATGTCAACAAATAAGAGATGAATATCTAAGTGGGAATTTTGCAATGTTTGATCGCATGATGGATTGGCAGTTCAGTTGCCATGGTTTTGTTAATTCTCCAGCCTGTTCCTGTGGCTCTGTATGAATCTCTGACTGACCTCGGTGTACTGATGTAAGTAATTTTGTGCTATTTGTGCGAATGAACGTAAGAACACAAGAACTAGGAGCAGGAGTAGGTCATCTGGCCCCTCAAGCCTGCTCCGCCAACCAACAAGATCATGCCTGATCTTTTCGTGGACTCAGCTCCACTTATCAGCACACTCACCATAACCCTTAATTCATTTACTGTTCAAAAAATTACCTACCTTTGCCTTAAACACATTCAGTGAGGTAGCCTCAACTGCTTCACTGGGCAGAGAATTCCACAGATTCACAACCCTTTGGGTGAAGAAGTTCCTCCTCAACTCAGTCCCAAATCTGTATACCCTTACATTGAGACCATGCCCCCTAGTTCTATTTTCACCTGCCAATGGAAACAACCTCCCTGCTTCTATCTTATCTATTCCCTTTGTAACCTTATACATTTCTATAAGATCTCCCCTCATTCTTCTGAATTCCAATGAGTATAGTCTCAATGTACTCAGTCTCTCATTACAAGCCAACCCTCTCAACTCCAGAATCAACCTAGTGAATCTCCTCTGCACTCCTTTGTAACTGGTGATAGAACCATAGAATCAGACAGCATAGGAGGTCATTCAGCCCTCTGTACTGTTGATGGCTCTTTGAATGAACTATCCAATTATTTCCTGTTGCCAGCCTGTTTCCCCAATAGCCATAGAGTTGTATTTCCTTTTCAAGTACGTATCCAAATGCCTTTTGAAAGTAACTATCGACCTCTGCCCCAGGCTGTGCTTTCCAAATTACAATGACTCACTGCTTAAAAATGTCTCGTATTCTTCCTGGCTCTTTTGCCAATTATCTGAAATCTATTTCCTCGGGTTACTAAGGCTCCTGCCAGTAGAATTGTTACTCCCTATCCATTCTATCAAAACCATTCCTGATATCTAACGGATGATACGCAGTTTTAAGACATAAATAAATATATTTAAGCCTGAGATTCAATAATTGCTGCCAAAGTAGTTTATCTGTCAAGTATTTTTAAAAAGTTGTATTTTGGTATAATCCCCAAGGAAATTGATAACTTTTAAAGATATATTTGAATTTCCAGTGACTGGAATTATCACACAATAAGATTAAGACGTTTGCTGTAATGAGTAAACTGAAAGTAATATTGTCTAAACATTCAATGGCCATCTTGTGCTCCAAAATACAGAAAGACTCACCCACTGAATTTCAAAAAAGCTGAAAGCCCCCCACTATTTTTCTATTTTATTCTGTCCCTTAAATGGAAACGCCATTCTCCAGGAACCAGTCCAAAGCTATTCTTCTGATGGTTTGATTCCCTTTTTCCTTTTTCCAGCTGGATTACTTCTATTCCCTGAACTGACTCATAGTGAGGGATACTCCGCATATTCATCCCTCCAGCCAAAGATTTGCCAATCTTCCAATTCTGTTTAAGTCCTCACAAATTTGCTTTCTTCAACCTGAGCATCAGCTCCTATCCTGTGAAATGAACAATAGAAGCTGGCTGATTTTATTTTTCTGATCTCTCTCCTAAATTCTTGTAGTCTGACCTTTCCATGAAATTCGGGGCTATCTTAAGGAATACCTTGTAACCCGATAACTGCAATACACTTGGTCCCCCATCAAAGCCTATCTCCTTGGCCATGTGAATCACAAGGGCCTTGTAACTAAGTAGAAATGCCAACTAGTTCTCCTTAAGACCCCAAATCCATTCTCTTTTGAAATTAAAGAACCAGTTTTAAGTCTAACCATTTACAAAAGCTGACATTCCATTGCCTCTCTGACTCTTTGAGACCAATTGTCTCAAAGATGTGAGCATCTTGCATTTTATGAATCAACCTTGGTCCTGGAACAGTGAAGTTGTTGTCAAGCAGGATTCAGAACAGGTCAAATTGCCACCTTCACTATTCTGTCTAATCTTAGATTTAATAGACAGTCCTAGAACATGACAAACTGAGACACAATTTTCCTATCCCATTCACCACGAGACTTATAGCAGGCGGGGGCAGGCAATGCAAAGACTTGTTGACCTCAGGGCAGGAATTTCTGGCCTTGGGATGAGTGTAGCTGGAAAATCCCGCCCTTAGTGTTTGTAACAATTTGCTTTCATGTAGGTATGGGCTACTTTTCAATCTGTTAATAGATAGGACAGAATTAATATTGGACAGAGAAAGCCCTGGGACAGAGGCAGAAAGGCCTTTGGTGTCTTGTTGTTAAGTGAAACTAAAGAGGAGGTTTTGCAAGAGGAAAGCAATGAATGATGATGTGATAAAGCATTGGGCTAGGTAAGCCAAATGAGAGAGAGAGAGAAAACACACATCACCAAATGATTATGACATTCTAGTGGAGTGTTGAGAAAGCAGGTTTGCAGTCACAGTGATATATCTAACAAAGTCCCAATTCTAAATATGACAGCTATAGTTCTGGAATAAGATCCCGTGTCTATCATACAAAATGTGTTAGTGCCAACTTCTACACTGGCATCCCATATGCTGCCCATCCAAAGAGCTCACTTTGTGAAAAGCAAGAGATCTTGCTTCCTACAGCTCCACAGTTCAGCTGTATGAAGGGAGAGTTCAGTTTTTTCCCCAAACACAAGTGAAATAATGATGCACTTTGGGGGAGGCAGTGGTGTTGTCACTAGACTCGTAATCCAGAGATCCAGGGTAAAACTCTGGGAATCTGCGTGCAAATCTCACCATGGCAGAATGGTGCAATTTGAATGCAACAAAAGTCTGGAATTAAAAATCTAGAGGTGACCATGAAACTATTATTGATTGTCATAAAAATCTATCTGGTTCACTGATGTCCTTTAGGGAAGGACATCTGCTCTGCATACTTGATCTGAACTACATCTGACTCCAAACTGGTAGTTGAATTTGAAATGGCCACTCAGTTGGAAACCCTACAGTACAAAAGGAGACCATTCAGCCCATCAAGTCTGGACTGACTCTCTGAAGAACACCTTATAAAGCCACAAACTCCACACAGTCATCTAAGAGTGGAATCAGACTTGGGTCTCTGAGGCATCAGTGCTGATGTTTATGGACAATTTGGATGGGCAATGAATACTGGTATATGTCCTATGAATTAATTTTTGAAAACCTTAGGCGTAGTATAAGCAGATTGATTTTATGTTGGGTGAGACAGAATGTCTTAATGGTTCTACATGAAGATCAGTTACTAATGAAATCTTATCAGAATCTCATTAATAATTGCTGTTCTTCACTATTTTTGATCTTGATCCATGACCGAATCAAGATGTATTTATTTAGCCTATTTAATGTAATAAAAAGAACCAATGAGCTTCACAGGAGAATTAGAAAGCTACATAATGTGATATTAGGGAAGATGACCAAAAGATTAGTAAAAGAGGAATTTCTTTTGGAGCGTCTTAAAGGACAAAAGTGAGTTGGAGATGGAATTTCAGAGATCAGGATCTTAACAACTAAAGAAGTATCTGCCAATGGTGGAAAAATTGCAAACAGGAATGTTCAAAAGGTTAGAATCTTGGAGAATTGTAGAACTGGAGGAGGTTACAGAGATATGGAAGGATGAAGCCCCGGAGGTGAGAATTTTAAACTTGAGACAATGCTTGAATGGAAACTGATGTCAGCCAGCAAGGAAGTAAATGATGGGTGGGTAGGACTTGCTCCGACTTTGGACATTAAGTTTAAGTTTATTTATTAGTGCCACAAGTTAGGTTTACATTAACACTGCAGTGAAGTCACTGCGAAAATCCTCTCGTCACCACACTCCGGTGCCTGTTCCAGTACACTGAGGGAGAATTTAGCATGGCCAATGCACCTCACCAGCACGTCTTTTGGACTGTGGGAGGAAACTAGAGCACCCAGAGGAAACCCATGTAGCCACAGGGAGAAGGCGCTGACTCTGCACAGATGATGACCCAAGCCAGGAATCGAACCTGGGTCCCTGGTGTTGTGAGGCAGTGATAACCACTGTGCCACCGTGCCGTGCCATGTTCATTTGGATGACGGCTAGTTTACCTGAAGGGGATAGAATGTGGGACACTAGCCAGGAATACATAGTCAGCTCTCCAGGGCAAATGCATGAATCAGAGTCTCTGCAGCATATTCCAAACTCAGGCAATGTTATAACGATGAGTATAGGCTGTGATAGCATGACCATTGCATCAGAAGCTTGTCTAATCCTTTGGAAGATTAGAAACAAACTGGTTTAGTCTCAGACTATTGTTAGTGAGATGGATGGGCTCGGGGCCTGGGGAAGAGAGCTTAGCCTGAGGGCCAAAATCAGAGGCTTCAGTCTTTGGAATCGGATATATTCTCAACCCAGTAAGAAGTCTCACAACACCAGGTTTAAGTCCGACCAGTTTATTTGATAGTAATCCCACAAGCTTTCGGAAACGGTGTTGTGAGACTTCTTTCTGTGTTTACCCCAGCCCAACGCCAGCATCTCCACATCATATTCTCAACCCAACAGAGGGAGAATACACTCAGGCTCTAAATGCAAGTAGATGGGAAGGTTTTGTCATCAAAAGTTTCATCTTCTGGCCTGCAGTGTTGTGGAAGTAGAAAGTTACTTCAAGGAATGAAATAATACGCTGAAGGAGGAACTGCCCCCATGACTGTTTATTAATAGCTGCTGGAAGTAATTATAAAATAATAATGTACCGTGGAGTTAAGGAAAAATTGAGTCTGTTTATGACCCTGCTATCAGAACTCCAGCTGAAATCACTGCAGGAAAAGTTAGTTTTAACTTCACAGAGCACTTTAATAGGCTAAGCTGGTTTCACTTTGTTCGAGTTGTTTAGCTGTAAACCCTTCATGTGGTCCTTATTATTGAGCAGTGTTCATGGTTAGCACCGCTGCCTCACAGCACCAGGGACCCGGGTTCAATTCCTCGGGTCACTGTCTGTGTGGAGCTTACATGTGCTCTCCCTGTGCCTGTGTGGGTTCCCTCCGGGTGCTCCAGTTTCCTCCCACCTTCCAAAGATTTCCACGCTAAATTGCACTTCAGTGTCCTGTGATGTGTAGGTCAGATAGATTAGCCGTAAGAAGTGTGTAGGTGGGCGGGGAGGGTGCCTGGGTAAAATACTCTGTCAGAGAGTTGGTACAGACTTGATGGGCAGAATGGCCTCCTTCTGCACTGTAGAAATTCTATGGTTCTTTCTTCATGGTCCACTGATATATAAAAATGACTTAATAATTCACTCGCCAATAATTTTAATTGTGCCAACTAAATTGCAGATGATCAAAAAATATTTTCCACCCAATTCCCATTGACAGCAGGGGGACCAGAGAATCCCACCGCTAGCAATCTACACATCACTGGTGAGAAACACGCGGTGGGGAGAACGGAGAATCTCATTCCATTTTACCACTAAAATCTGCGCACACACAGCTGCAATGCAATATTGAATGTACCGCACAGTGCAGTAAACAGACCCTACAAAACATCAGGTGGGACATTGGGTTCGAGGCCCGCTCTAGATATTTGAACATAAAAAGAGGAAGGAGTGGGCCATCCAGCCCCTCGAGACTGCCCCACCATTTATTAGATCATGGCTGAAATCCTACCTCTGCACTATCATCCCCATATCCCTTAGTGTCATTGGTATCCAGAAATCTATCAACCTCTGTTTTGAACATGCACAATGACTGAGCCTCCACAGCACTCTGATTAGAGAATTCTGAAGATTCACCACCCTCTGATAAAGATGTAACCTCGGCTGATGCTCCAATTCCATACTGGAGTGCATCTTCTACATCTGTCCTCTCAAGTGGACGTACAACAGTAGTAATTCAAGAGAGAAACAACCTGGGAGAACACGGGTAGAAAATTCACAGGTAAACTATTTACAAATTCCACTCCAAACTTCAGGCCACCCTGATTTGGAAATTTATCATGATGTAGAGATGCCGGCATTGGACTGGGGTAAACACAGTAAGAAGTCTCACTTCTTACCTTCCACACACCGTTTCCAAAAGCTTGTGCGATTACTATCAAATAAACTGGTTGGACTCTAACCTGGTGTTGTGAGGCTTCTTACTTGGAAACTTATCGCCATTCCCTCACTGTCAGTGGGTCAAAAAGCCTGGAATGCCTTTCCTAGCAGCACTGTGGGTGTACCTACACCAGGTACACTGCAGAGATTGAAGAAGGCAGCTCTCCACCATCTTTCTGAGGACAATTAGGGATGGTTAATAAATGCCTCACATTCCAGAAAAGAATAAAAATAAAAGTGCAGGGGAGTTTGACCTGATGTCCTGGTCTCCAAAAGTACTTCATTGGTTTTAAAAACTCTTTGGCCCACCTGAAATCATGAATGGCGCTATATAAATGCAAGTGTTTCTGTATCAATGCATGTGACACTGACAGTAATCTGCTATGGTGTTCAATAATTGTCACCTCAATGCAGTCATCATTGAGCATTTCTGTTCAACTACAGATTTTCAGGAACATATGTATCATTTTATTATTGGCATCTATTTATTACGCAGATATTAATTTAATAAATTCATATTGGGAATTCAGGTTTCAGTCACAAGGGTCTTCTGTTCATCCACTGGCAAACTGACCCCTTTTTGCTTTGATCTGTGTTATTCCTGCAGTTGGGGTGCTTCTGCACTGGTTCCAAAGTTTGCTGTGTGGCCCCCCCCGACATACCAGACTACACTCTACAATAATCATCCAGACTGTGAATCTTCCTGAGGTTAAGAGCAGGCTGCCCATCCTCTGCAGTGGAAAGCATTTTAATCGGCAAACTGGTGGGATGCTTCTCGTGGTAGTCCCTGCCAAGGGCAGCACGGTGGCACAGTGGTTAGCACTGCTGCCCCACAGCGCCAGGGACCTGGGTTCGATTCCCGGATTGGGTCACTGTCCATGTGGAGTTTGCACATTCTCCCCATGTCTGCGTGGGTTTCCTCCGGGTGCTCCGGTTTCCCCCCACAGCCCAAAGATGTGCGGGTCAGGTTGATTGGCCGTGCTAAGAAATTGCCCCTTAGTGTCCAGGGTAGTGTAGGTTAGAGGGATTAGTGGGTATAATATGTAGGGATATGGGGGTAGGGCCTGGGTGGGATTGTGTTCGGTGCAGTCTCGATGGGCCGAAGGGCCTCTTTCTGCACTGTAGG
Source organism: Carcharhinus amblyrhynchos (assembly GCF_965287045.1). Lineage (NCBI taxonomy): Eukaryota > Metazoa > Chordata > Chondrichthyes > Carcharhiniformes > Carcharhinidae > Carcharhinus > Carcharhinus amblyrhynchos. The sequence goes on along the minus strand of NC_137351.1, from coordinate 31,108,924 downwards.
GTTCTATGATCCAAAGATGTGCTGATTAGGTGCATTAGCCATGCTAAATTCTCCCTCAGTGGATCTGAACAGGTGCCAGAGTGTGGGGACTGGGGGATTTTCACAGTAACTTCACTGCGGTGTTAATGTAAGCTTCCCTTGGTACACTAATAAATAAAGAACAAAGAAAAGTACAGCGCAGGAACAGGCCCTTCGGCCCCCCCAATCTTGTGCCAATCAGGATATCTGCCTAAACTAAAACCGTATACACTTACAGAATCCATATCTTTCCATTCCCATCCTATACATGTCTTTGTCTAATTGCCCCTTAAATGCCGCTATCGTACTTGCTCCCACTCTATCCCCGGGCAGCGCATTCTAAACATTCACCACCCTCTGTGTAAAAAAAACTTTAAGCTTTTAAACTGCTGAGCCTGATTGTCAACGGATCGGGAAAAGTACAAGAATTGGGGTGTGTTTTTTTTTGTACTTTATTTAACGACCCACAGGCTGAGACTCCAGACCGTTCGGACTTTGAGGCTAGCAAAAGAAACGATGACAGTGCATGTGTGAGATTTTATCTGCATAAACAGGTCAGCTTGATTAGATTTTCCTGTACTATTGAATTGCCTGTACAGAGCAGTGCTGTGCCATCACTGGGTTGAGCGATGTGGCTCCTTATCTATCGCGAGTGAGCGGAATAACATTACTGTTACAGCAGCAACATCATCATATTCCGCACGGATCAGAACAGCCCAACCTAAATACCGAACTTACAAGATTCATACACGCAGCCAAATCATCTGGCGTGTCAGCAATTTATAAATTACTTGTATGGCCTGCTTTTCTAGGTTAGATAAATTTGGCTGTTCTTCAAGACTCGTGTGAATCTCCAACTTTCTTCGCCAGAAATAAGTTACAGGATGTCAGGTCAACTAACAACTGATAGTTCATAATGCATTGGCTAATTACCAGCTCTGCAAGAAATGAACCTTTGCAGCCAATATATGAATGGTGCCGCTCTTGCGAACACCACCTCTGTGTCATTGTGTTATATATTTAAAAGGTTTGCATGATTGCTTTAAGAGCTGACCACATGATTTGATGGTGATGTCATTAGGGTGTCCGCAGGCTGCTGTTTTACTTTCAGTTTGTGCTCTGTACAGAGCAGAGGACAATCTTTCAATAAAACCTGTTGTGTGTTACTTTGAATCTATGCGTGCAAACCAAGTTAGAACCTTAGTATCATAGAATCCTACAGTGCAGAAGGAGGCCATTCGGCTGCATTGACTCTCTCCAAAATAGCATCGTACACAGGCCTAACCCCCTGGCCCTATCCCTGTAACCCTACCCACGATCTGGAGTCTCAACCTGTGAGCAACAAGGTGGCACAGTGATTAGCACTGCTGTCTCACGGTGCCCAGGGGCACAGGCTCGATTCCCGGCTTGGGTCACTGTGTGGAGTTTTCACGTTCTCTCTGTATCTGCGAGGGTTTCCTCCAGGTGCTCTGGTTTCCTCCCACAGCCCGAAAGACATGCTGATTAAGTGCATTGGCCATGCTAAAGTCTCCCTCAGTGTGCCCGAACAGGCACCAGGGTTTGGTGACTAGGGGATTTTCACAGTTGTAGTGTCAATGTAAGCCTGCTTGTGACTAATAAATAAACTTTACCACGGCCAATCCATGGTGATACAGTGGTTAGCACTGCTGCCTCACAGGGTCAAGGGCCCAGGTTCAATTCCCGGCTCGGGTCACTGTCTGTCTGGAGTTTGCACATTCTCCCCGTGTCTGCCTGGGTTTCCTCCGGGTGCTCTGGTTTCCTCCCACAGATCCAAAGATGTGTGGGTTAGGTGGATTGGCCATGCTGAATTGCCCCTTAGTGTCAGGGGACTAGCTAGGGTAAATACATAGGGTTATGGGAACAGAGCTTGAGTGGGATTGCGGTTGGTGCAGTCTTGATGGGCCGAATGGCCTCCTTCTGCACTGTAGGGATTCTATGGTAGATGGGATATTGCAAGTTGAAGGATGCTTTTTTGACTGATGATATTATAATTTCTAAGCTCGTATCACCGGCAGTCTGTTCCAGAGTTCACTTCTCACTGCAGCTCACTGAATCCCCCCACACTGCGATGGACTCCAGGGTGAAATGACAGTGAGATTCCTGGTGTCAGTGCCACAGCTCTGGAGATTATGCAGGGATCTTCCGCCCTGTCACCATGATTCCAGCCAGAGACTGAGTGAATCCTTGGGGATATCAAACAATAGCTTCTTTCCCCAAAGGCCTGGTTTGGCGGCAATCAGAATTAAACTAGGGTTCCAGGCAAAATGAAGACTGCATTTCTGTGTAAGCTCCAAACAGACGGCTGCTTGACTAGATCTCCGTCTCCGATGTGGGCCGGTTAGTGAAATCAGCTTCACGGGGATATGACTGTCATTATAACAAAGCTTTCTTGTCACTGAGCAGCAGTTTCCCCTGGGCAACAGCTGGGACCTGCCTGGCTGTTAAATCACAAACTGGGGGGGTTTAAAGGTTTCCCAGAATAAATAGCTCAAGCTGCATCAGCTCAGCTGCTGTCAAATAGTGGATAGAACACTTTGGAGCCTCTCCGAGACTTACCTCCATTGACACGGCCGAGGGAGAGATGTTGAGGGTGCTATGAGTGAAAATTGGTTGACAGCGGTGGTGGGGTGGGGAATGGAGAATAGACCAGAGTCCAATGAGTGGAGACCTTGGGGGGGGGAAAGGGGAATGGCTGACTGACTGGAGGGGGTTGCACCGAGTCTATGCATGATGAGATTTAAATACGTGGGTGACATTGAAATGTGAGGCATTGGAGAAAAGAGACACTATGCTGTTTAGTGATAGCAGGAACATTCCCTCTAACCTCTTTCAGCCCCACAGCCATAGAATCGTAGGTTCCTACAGTGCAGAAGAGGCCATTTGGCCCATCAGGTCTGCACCGACTCTCTGACAGAGCATCTTTCTGATCTGATTTTGATTTGATTGATTATTGTCAAAGATATGGTTATACAATGAAAAGTATTGTTTCTCGTGCGCTATATAGATAAAGCATACCATTCAGAGGAGAGGATGCAGATGTAGTATTACAGTCATAGCTAGATTGTAAAGGAAGGTCAAATTAATGCGAGGTAGGTCCATTCAAAAGTCTGATGGCAGCAGGGAAGAAGCTGTTCTTGAGTCAGTTTGAACGTGTCCTCGGACTTTTGTATCTTTTTCCTGTCGGAAGGAGGTGGAAGAGATGCGTGGGGTCCTTAGTTACGCTGGCTGCTCTTCCGAGATCCCCTGCCCTATCCCTGTAACCCCACACATTTATCATCTATCTAACTTACACATCCTGGGACACTAAGGGTCAATTTAGCTTGGCCAATCCATGTAACCCGCACACCTTTGGACTGTGGGAGGAAACTGGAGCACCCGGATGAAGCCCATGCAGACAAAAGAAGAACATCCAAACTCCACACAGTCACCCAGGCCTGGAATCGAACCTGGGTCCCTAGTACCATGAGTGCAACCAGGCCACCCCTCCAAAATCTCTGAGTTCCACCACTTCCAACCTCCTGCACATCCCCAACTTTCTTTGCACCACCATTGTTGGCCGCACCTCAGCTGCCTCAGTCGTGAACTCTGGAATTACCTCCCTATCTCTCCACCTCTCTATTTCTCTGTGTGGGTTTTGAAATGCAATGTCCTACCTGGCTAGCCGTAGTCACGTGACCTCTGTCATGAGGCACAGACTGGGGCCGCCATTTTACATTCAGTTAGACATCACGCTAAGAAATTGTGTTCGAAGGACGTTGTTGGAACTAGGTGCTAAGATTCAGATTTTGAAAAGGTGCAAAAGCTGGAGAGAAGCAACAGCTACTAAAAAAAAACCCAAACGTCTCAACATTCAGAACTGCTAACAGCTGTGAAAAAAAACACTGACAAGAAAAAGTGAGCAAAAACCAAAGGTTGCAAGTAAAACACTGGGTGGGCGAAAATAAATTTTCCTTCCTCTGCTCCTGTCGAAACGAAAGGAGATATGGAGCAGCACTGGACGTTTTTTCCACTTGCAGTGACAAAACTATGAGATTGGAACAGATTTAATGAACATGTCGGAGATAATACGAGTTGTGACACTTTTAATACCATTGGAGCGATGCTGCTACAAACTGCGTTCCGTCCCATGACTGGGACTTTCCACTGTCCACACTGGCGGGAACTTCTGGTCCCATCCACTGACAGTGCAGTCCTGCTGGTGGCCTGAGGTGTCACAGAGATACACGGCGAGGAAACAGGCCCTTCAGCCCAACTTGTCCATGTCGTCAACCAGTTTTACTAATCAGAACTGGTCCCATTTGCCTGCATTTGGCCCATTTCCCTCTAAACCGCTCCCATCCATTTACCCTGTCCAAATGTTTTTAAATAATTAATAGGAAGGCAGGAGCAGGGATGTACTTCCGAGGCTATAAAAGGCTTTGGTCAGATTCCATTTGGAACACTGAGAGCAGTTTTGGGCCCTGTATCTAAGGAAGGATGTGCTGGCTTTGGGAAGGGTCCAGAGGATGTTCACAAGAATGATCGCTGGAATGAAGAGCTTGCCGGAACGGTTGAGAACTCTGGGTCTGTACTCGTTGGAGTTTTAGAAAGATGAGGGGCACTCTTATTGAAACTTACAGGATACTGCGAGGCCTGGATAGAGTGGACGTGGAGAGGATATTTCCATTCATGGGAAAAACTAGAATCAGAGGGCACAACCTCAGACTAAAGGGATGATCCTTTGAAACAGAGATCTTCAGCCAAAGAGTAGTGAATGTGTGGAACTCTTTGTCACAAAAGGCCCAAGTCATTGAGTGTCTTTAAGACAGAGATAGATAGGGTCTTGATCAATGAGGGGACCAGGTTATGCAGAAGAGGCAAGACAATGGGGATGAGAAAAATATCAGCCATGATTGAATGGTAGAGCAGACTCGATGGGCTGAGTGGTCTACTTTTCTCTCATGTCTTATGGTCTATTGTCTAAATGTTGCAATTGTACCCACCTCTACCATCCCCTCAGGCAGCTCATTCTATTCACTCACCACCCTCTGTAAACCAGTTGCCTTCAGGTTCCTTCCAAGTCTTCCCCCCTCACTTTAAACTTATGCCATCTAGTTTTAGACTCCCTTACCCTGGAGAAGAGAGCTTGGCTATTCACCTGGTCCATGCCCCTCATGATTTTATAAACCTCTATAAGGTCACCCCTCATCCTCCAATGCTCCGGGGGAAAAAAGTCCCAGCTAATCCAGCCTCCCCTAATAATTCAAACTTTCCAGTCCCAGTAACACCACTGTAAATCATGTTTGCACCCTTTCCAGTTGGATAGCATCTTTCCAAAAGCAGGGCAACCAGGATTGTAAGCAGGACTCCAAATGTGGCCCATACCAATTTCTTTTACAGCTGTAGCATTAAGTCCTAACTCCTGTATTCAGTGCCCGGACCAATGAAAGCAACTGTGGGGTCAATGGGAAATCGCGTTGATAGCCATGGGACCAGAAAGCCCCCATTAGATGTACATGAAGTATTGGATAGACCCAGGTACATTATGTAACATCAGGACCTTCACTGACCTTTGCAATGTAGTTCAACGCGGTGATCAAAACTGAAGACATTGACAAAGAAAAGTACAGCACAGGAACAAGCCATTCGGCCCTCCAAGCCTTTGCCAATCATGGTGCCCTCACGAAAAGAAAACCTTGTGCCCTTAACTCGGTCCGCATCCCTCTATTTCCTCCCTATCCATGTATCCATCCAGATGCCTCTTAAAAAGAAGGTTGAGACTATACGATGGCTGGACTTTCACCAGCTCACCTGCCCCAGGATTGGACAGTGAGACAGTATAATTCGGGCAGATGTCTCCATCTGCCATTGGAATGAAAGGCAATGAAGGCATTGGAACTGGTTGCAGACACGATAGGCAGAATTTTCCCCCAAAAATTCGAAGTGTTGAATTTGTGGGAAAACTGGGGTAATTCACGCTGCTTTTTTTCAGTGGGAGTTCAGAGCAGAATCCCCCACACTTTGCACGGTGCAGAGGCCACCAGTGTGAATATCATTAGATTTCCGGAGGGGGGGTGGTGGCCTATCCCCACTGGAGAGGCTGAAATCAGCGTGCTGAGTGGGTCACTGTGTACATGTTGATCTGTCAGTGCCGAGATTGGCGCGTGCACAGTGGGCCCACGCTGATAACCTTCCGAATGCTGGCCAGCCCCGCGGTCTCCGCAGTGCCGGCTCTTGGCGATCCCACAGTCCCCTGACAATTCCCGGGTCCCTCCCCAACCTCTCCGCTCCTGACCCACTGCAATCTGCAGCCTCCCTCACCGATTACCCCCTCCGACAGAAATCCCTCCCCCGCAGTCCCAACCCCTCCCCGCAATGCCGACTCCCCCCCCCCCCGCCCCTTTCAGGCTGATCACCCCCCTCCCTCCCCATCCGAACCCCCCCCCCAAGCTGGCCCTGATTGCTGGCCTCCCTCCTTTCCCCACCAACCCCGACTGCAGAGTGTTAGCAAGACCCCCCACCTTCACCCTCACCGATCAGCCCCTAGGCCTTACCTCCACCAGACCCCACCCCAATATGCCCCACCCATTGGCACTGTTCCGTGCCCCTTGGGCATTGACACTTTGCCCCCTGAGCAGTGCTGGGGGCATAGGCTGGCACTGCCAGGCTGCCAATGCCGTGAGGCATCCCCTCTACTGCCCAACTCTTTGGGAGACCCCAATTGCTCCCGCTTCACTCCAACAGGCTCAGGCCACTACCTTCTCGAAAGTGGGGAGCTACTGTAATTCCTGCTGGAGTGATACACTCTGGGGATGATGGGGGGCGGTGGTAACGGGAGATACTAGCTGGCTCAGAGACTTCAGTCCCAGGCCCATTAATCTCATTTAAATTATATTCAAATGACCATTTAAATGGTCTTTGTGTCAATTACTGGCATGGAGCAGATATTGCCGGAAACCCAGTGTTGGGCTACACTAATTGTGAAGTTGTACGAATGAAGTAGTGGCAATGATGGGAAAATTGGTCAAGTATTTGGTACAAAATAAGGAAAACTGACTCCGCATAACCTAAGACATGATTAAAACCAGAGAAGGTGAAGACCTGATAAAGCTGACTCTGTGTAACCTAGGGCTGTATGAGTAAGACAAGATAAGGTCAGAGATGAAGGGGTCACCGACCTTCCTCTGTTCTATCAAAGAACAAGATAAAGGTATGACTGATGAGACAAAGAGTTCGAGGAGGTCTGCAGGTTGTACCGTGATTTACAACATTGCTTATGACGCTATTACTGATCGGATTCCTCAATAAGTTCTGGTCACACAATCTGATAATGATTATGTATAAACACTGAACAGATTCTTTACGTACGCGGACTTGAGGAAGAATCAGCAAGTCACAACGACGGCTCTCTGAACTCAAGTTTTTGCCAAAACTGCATGCAGTGTTTTGTAAAGAAAGAACATAAGAACATAATAAATAGGAGCAGGAGTAGGCCATCTAGCCCTTCGAGCCTGCCCCACCATTCCATAAGATCATGGCTGATCTGAAGTGAATCAGTTCCACTTTCCCGCTTTCTCCCCATAACCCTTAATTCCCTTGTCTATCAGAAACCTATCTACCCGTGACTTAAATATATTTAGCAAGGTAGCCTCCACCACTTCAACGGGCAGAGAATTCCAGAGATTCACCACCCTTTAAGTGAAGAAGTTCCTCCTCAACTCTGATCTAAACTGCTCCCCCCTTATCTTGAGGCTGTGCCCTTTAGTCCTGCTATCCTTTCTAAGCAGGAAGAATCTCTCTACCTCTACCCTATCCATCCCCTTCATTATCTTATACGTCTCTATAAGATCCCCCCTCATCCTTCTAAACTCCAACGAGTACAGACCTAGTCTATTTAGTCTCTCTTCATAGTCCAACCCCCTCATCTCTGGTATCAGCCTAGTGAACCTCCTCTGCACTCCCTCCAAGGCCAATATATCCTTGCGCAAGTGCGGCGACCAAAACTGCACACAGTACTCCAGCTGCGGCCTCACCAGTACCCTGTACAGTTGCAGCAAGACCCCCCTGCTTTTATATTCTATCCCCCTCGCTATAAAGGCCAGCATCCCATTCGCCTTCTTGATCACCTCCTGTACCTGCAGACTGGGTTTTTGCGACTCATACACAAGGACCCCCAGGTCCCTCTGCACCGTAGCATGCTGCAGCTTTTTGCCTTTTAAATAATAATCCCTCCTACTATTATTTCTGCCAAAGTGGATAACCTCACACTTGCTAACATTATACTCCATCTGCCAGGTCCTCGCCCACTTGCTCAGCCTATCCAGATCTCAGGTTATTTTGTTGGAATGAGCTTTGTTGAATCTTTCTACTGCAGTCAAGAAGCAGGAAAATTTCCACTACAACATAATGGGTCACGAACGCATGCATGAACCCTGTGAATCACCGCTACAACCCCTCATGATCGCAACGCTCAGCTCAGCCTTGCACTGCTCACTGTCACACACAACAAATACAGTTGTGAAAACATCAAAAAACCTTGTGGTCTCAAATAAATCGAAGTAACCAGGGAAACTCACCTGTCAGGAAAATATAGCCCATACATTGTAAACTTGACCTGTGACCCGTGAAGTGAGAGGATACAGTCCCCTGTTCATTCTGTGACAGCTGTGTTAATTTATAACAATCCAATAAATCACCCTCCCCCATCAAAACTGTTCCATAAACTCTTAACTCGATCTCAATCAATCGCTGGACGTCAAGCCAATGAAAATTCCCATGACACCTCTGATTTAAATGGAGTGTGGGGATAAAATACTGCAAATTAAAACAATAGAATTGCCACATGAGGTTATTGAATTGATTCAACTAATTATTCTAACCCGAATGGTTTCTGTGTGACTTGCAATTCTTTCAGCATCTAAATACTTTTCTGCATGTCTTAATGTGAGGAAATCTCACCTTAATTCCTGGGGCAGGGACTCTGACCTCAAATCAATGGATCAGAGTGAATAATCTAACAACTGGAGCTACTCTCCCACACTGTGCATATTTTGTATAAGAAGCTTTGGACTGATTGTTGGATTTGGGGGGGACATTGGTCTATGTGCTGAAGCTTGATGCAGTAAGTACGGCAGAACAGTGGGTAAATGGGCAGAATTTTGTGTCCCTCCCCGAGGAGAGTTGGAGGTAGTGGAGAAGGTGGGCAGGCCTGTGGATGCCTTTGCCTCAGCTTCACCAACTGAGATGCTTAAGTGGGCGAGTGCCTCATCCCAGCACCACTGATCTTCAACCAATGGCATCATGCGGGAAGTCCAAAAAGCCAATTGGCAGACTGCTGGGGGGGGGGGGGGGGGCGGGCAGGGTGGGGGGAGAGTGTCCCTAAGTGTGAGGCTCTTTGTGTCTGACCGAGGAACCTGGCATCAGGGAGGTGTGGCCAAACAAGTCTTAAGGTGACCCAACATCGTTATCAAGAACACCTCCTCTGCTCTTGCTGCCAACAATGTCAACCCCATCCTTTCCTTGTTCACCTGTACCCTGGGTCCCTTGCTGACCCTGGGCTGATACATTGCCAGGAATTATAACCACTCCTTCAATGCACAGCTACTGGTCTCTGGCTGGAGACTCTCAGAGAAGGATGGGATTTCCACCCCAGGGGTCCTGAATCCCAGGAATTCTTGCTGCTATCCATTTAAATATCTCAATAAGACAGACATTCCCCAAAGGAGGTGAACTGGGGATCTATATTGGCCCTGCAGCCTGTGGGTAAGATACTTGTCAACTGTGTTAAAGACCACCCTTTGTGTGCGATATTGTTTAGTTATGGTAGTGATTCCTGTTTACATTGACTCCCGGTGTCTAAGATGGTGCACACTTTCGTTTGGAAGTGTACAATACACCATGTTGGATAGGAAACAGTGAGAGGCACCCACTTAACCAATTGTACATGCAAACACGTTGTCTAACTCCTGCTTTGCAGTTCCCACTCCAGGATTGGTTATCCCTGAAGCAGACTAACCAATCACTGGCTCCACTGTAGTTTTGGAGACCATGATGTGGGTATGCCGGCGTTGGACTGGCGTAAACACAGTAAAAAGTCTGACAACACCAGGTTTTAGTCCAACCTATTTATTTGATAATATTCTCACTAGCTTTCGAGGGGACAGCCTCTTCGTCAGGTGAATGGAGAGTTCTGGCCAGAACACTCCATTCACCTGACGAAGAGGCTGTCCCCTCGAAAGCTAGTGAGAATATTATCAAATAAATAGGTTGGACTAAAACCTGGTGTTGTCAGACTTTTTACTGTGTTTTGGAGACCAGCAGAGAAGACGTAAATAACCAATAGGCACCAATCTTCTTTGTCGCTGCCCAGTGACGCTCAAACCCACTCGCCAGTCACCAATCTCTCCCCAGTGAGCCTACCCACTACTCCACCTAGAGTCCATTAGTTATTTTTGTTAATGCCTAGCTCGGAGTACCTGGGGAATTCATCCAACACTCTCCTTCTCGGGCACCGCAGAGTTGCTATACCTATTGTTAGGATCCAGGCCCAAGATTCCAAAGTGTTTTGTGAAGTCAGCCTAGACCCTAACTTTTACATTTGATTTTGACATTGGTAAGCATAAGGCTTTTCACTCCAGGTATGAATCAAGTGACCCACAAGGAAGCTTTTATAAGACAGTTTATTTAAAAACATAGTTTGAATATAACAAGAAGAATTAGCAAAGCTTTTACAATCACAAGACTTAAATATGACACAATATAACTCTTAACAGCTAGCTACCTCTGTTGTTCCAATGTAAAATAGTATCCTACATACATACACCCTTCTCATGACTTAGGTAGTACAAAAACAAGTATGCTCAAGTGATGCTGGATTTCTAGCTTTTTAACACTTTGAGACAGCGAACCAACAGCAGTTTCCAGAGAAGGATATATCCTCAAAACAGTAAAACCACAGAGAGGTAAACTCAGTTTCTTACAGCTTCCAAAAAACAGCCACTCAGACAACAGAATCTCTAACTCCAGAGAGGAGGGAAAACATGGCTGTCTCTCTCAGCTTTAAGCAGCTTCCCTGAACCAAAATTACTAAAACTGGACTTCTCTGTAAAAATAGATGCCTCAAGCCACATGATTTGACTTGTCAATCACTCCCAATCAAGATCTATGCTGCCATCCCAGGGGAAAACTAAAACAACAGGACACTGCATTAGTTCAGATTAAGACCAACATGATGTCAATTGTACTGCTTCAGTAACAACAAAGGACACCAGCTACAGGCAACACAGTGTTGACAAATCCCAGGGACTGCTAAAACATCCTGAGGAAAAACATGATTAAAAAACATTTCTTAATGGCACAGTATCATCACACCTCCACCTTTAAGAAAAAAATATGAACCAGTAGGTCAGAATTAGAGGGGCACAGAGTTCCTGCAGGGTTACAGGGTTGGAGGAAATAGAGAGGAGCAAACCAATGAAGGGGTTTGAAAATGAGAATGTTAAATTTGAGACGTTACCATATTAGAAGTCAATGTGGATGGATCATCAAGCACAGACATGATGCAGGAATAGAGAAACTCAAGTTTACACAGGGTAGTTTTGGCTAGATTACTGCACTTACAACCCATGTAACTGTCTCCAACGCCTGTTGGTGGATCATTACAAAGGTAACGCAACAAGAGGCTGTCAGATCATCTCCTTGGTCAGATTCCATTAACTAAAAATTTTCACAATGTCCACGGTTACTTCAAGAACAGCCAGAATAACTCCCTCCACAGGTAAAAGTCAAGTTAAGTGTTAAGACTGAAGCAATTAGATGTTTTGCATTATTTCATTCAATTGCATATTTAGATTGATTTTTTTCAGAGAAGAACATTTTTGGCTACAGCACAGAATATGTTGAGACATGGAGCAAGTGTAGCAATCTTGAATTAATGATTTTGGTCCTATTATCCCTGAAGATCTTCACCACTCTGATTTTTATCACGCCTTTGGGTGGATGTTTTGCTACAGTTATGTAAAGTCCTGGTTAGGCCTCAACTGGTGCACTGTGCATAGTTCTGGGTGCTGCACCGTAGAAAGGATATATTGGTCTAAGAAGGAGGGCAGTGTAGATTCATCAGAATCCCAAATCTCGAGGTTATGAGGGGATATAACATAAACAAGTATTTTGAAGGTTAAAGGATGATTTAATTGAAGTTTTTTTAAAGGGTTTTAAAAGGAATTGAAAAGCTATAGATCGGGGACCCTCTGTGATACTGAGGAAGTCTAAGCTGAGAATCCAGAACCAAGCTGTTTGAGGGGTTAGGAAATAGATCTTCAAAGGCTGAAGCAAATGTAAAACTTTCCCCTATGGAGAGATGATATTCGCTCAGTTAATAATTTCTAATTATTTTCAGGGGATGCAGGTGTCACTGGCTAAGCCAGCATTTGTTTCCCAATCCGAATTGCCATTGGGAAGGTGATGGGGGGGCTGCCTTCTTGAAATGCTGGGGTCCCTGTAATGTAGGTACACCCACAGTGCTGTTAAGGAGGGAGTTCCTGGATTTTGACCCAGTGACAGTGAAAGAACAGCCGATACATATATAAGAGTGCAGAGAAGGTTCACAAGGATGTTGCCGGGACTTGAGAAGCTGAGTTACAGAGAGTGATTGAATAGGTTAGGACTTTATTCCCTGGAGCGTAGAAGAATGAGGGGGAGATTTGATAGAGGTGTATAAGATTTTGATGGGTATCGATAGAGTGAATGCAAGCAGGCTTTTTCCACTGAGGCTAGGGGAGAAAAAAACCAGAGGGCATGGGTTAAGGTTGAAAGGAGAAAAGTTTAAAGGGAATATTAGAGGGGGGCTTCTTCATGCGGAGAGTGGTGGGAGTGTGGAATGAGCTGCCGGATGAAGTGGTAAATAACATTTAAGAAAAGCTTGGATGGGTTCATAGATGAGAGGGGGTGTGGAGGGATATGGTCCAAGTGCAGGTCAGTGGGACTAGGCAAAAAATGGTTCAGCACAGACAACAAGGGCCAAAAGGCCTGTTTCTGAGCTGTACATTTTCTATGGTTCTATGGCTCCAAAGTTCCAAGTCAGGATGGTGACTGGCTTGGAGGGAAATTTGCTGGTTCTCAGGTATCTGCTGCCCTTTTCCTTCTAGATGGTAGAGGTCACTGGCTTGGAAGGTGCTGTTGAAGGAGCCTTGGCAAGTTTGAGATTGACGTACGGTTGATAGATGTTTGCTGGCCAAGGATACAGAGATATCGAGACTCGATTAAATGTGGAATAGGTCAAAGGGCTTAGTGGCCTACTTTAGCTTCTATGATCGTATGTTCCTAGGCCTCATGTCAGACAAATTGACAGAGATTAATAGTTCTGATCAGTCAGTTATTCACGATCTTTGGATCAAGCGACTCCCAGGTTATAGGTGAACGAGGTGGACATTGATCTGTTCCGGTTTAGTAATTCCTTTGTGTTTCACTCTGCCTCCATTAGCGACAGAGTTGCGCATGACTTAACACCAGTCTCCGGGAAAGCAAACACAATAAATTTCTGCTTTCCAGCAATTGTGTTTAAAAATAAAGTCTGACACTCACTTAATGGTTCTCGATGCGATAAGAGTAATTAATTATGCTCTGTTAACACTTCAGCGGATCTAACCATACAGTGTGTGACATAACTTGTTTCAAAACTAGCCTGTGACAAGGTCGTGTGCGTCGCCAACATTCATAAAAAATAGCCCCCCAAATGTTCCTATTTCTTCCAGGGTGTAATTGAAAGGAAAACTTGTCGAGCAGTTAACTGCTGGATGCATCTGTATGAAATAATCTCAATTTCCACTTGGCTGTTTATAGCTTCCTAATGTTGCCGATTTATATTCAGCGATGGAAATGTATGCAAGCTGTCAGGACTATGTTATATGAATGAAAGGATGGAACTGGGTAACTTCTCATCCAGATAAGAGCAGCTCTGCACAGCCGCGCACGTTTTGGCAAAAAGACAAAGCTGCATATATTTTTTACCCGGACATATTTGCGCTTACAAAAGAAAATTCTCTCCTATTATGTATGACCTGCTTTGCATATTAGAAGCCCTGCAGAGAGCATTGCGGTCAACAACTTAAACCAATCAGAAACCCATTGTTAGAACTCCTATAGATTCTTATCACTAGACAGAACACTCTTCCTGTTCTGCTCCAACATCCACCCTGACAGTGGGCCGTTTGCCAGCTCTTTGTTTGCTGAAGAGTCGAATATTCCGTGAGTTGGTCTGACTGTTCACCGTTTTTTTTCACTGGCATCCTGAAGTTTCGATTCATCAGTCAACAACTCGGTATGACCGACCGCAGAAATCCTGAAACCTGGGCCACTTCGCTTGGAAATCTTTGCCTGGGTGACCTGCAGTTGGGTGCCAGCTCCATAGCTCTCTAAGGCAAAGGCGCACGATGCATAGAGTCATGGACCGAAAATCTACCACCTCGCCCACTCCAGAATCAGGGCAACCGAGGTTCCCAGAAATTTCCGTTAGCCTCAGGTGGGATTCTACGATCTCACCCGAGCAACGTCATAAAGTTCAGCCCATAGAATCCCTACACTGCAGGAGAAGGCCATTCAGTCCATCGAACCTACACCAACACCAATCCCATACAGCCCCTATCCCCACGTATTTATCTTGCCAATCCCCTCTGACACGAAGGGGCAATTTAGCACGGCCAACCAACCTAACCCGCACATCTTTAGAGTGTGGGAGGAAACCGGAGCACCTGGAGGAAACCCACGCAGACACGGGGGGAATGTGCAGACTCCACAGAGACCTGAGGCAGGAATCGAACCCAGGTCTCTGGCACTGTGAAGCAGCAATGCGAACTACTGTGCCACCGTGTCGCCCCGCTCAAGCCCCATCCAGAGAGCTGGAGCACAAAGAAAAGTCGCACCCCCACAGTGCAGCACCAAGGGCTGCAGCAGCTGCCTACCGGATCAGATATAAACTGAGGCCCACATTATTTCAAAGAATGGGGTGAAGGAGACGGTTGGGAGGGGGTTCCTGGCCAAAACAAGTGATCGACCTGTTACTATAATTGCTGCTTGTTGCGTGTAAAATTGACATTGAGGTTTCATTGACTGTAAAGCAGTTTGGTACATTCCGAAACTGTGAGAGATAATATAGAAATGGAAGCCTTTCTTTAACTCAACTGAGCTGTGAGGTTGCAATGAAAACCCTCCCAGTAAATGGCCTGGGTTCCGCTATGGGAGAGGTGCCCTGTCCTACCCCAGAATCACTGCCAGTGACACAACAGCTCCTGCTCCACTCTGTCAAAACCATTAGGGAGCCTGGTTACAACTCCTCATTTCTATGTGTAAGGGGAATAATTTAGGTTACTGACCATATTGCCTATAAAGCAGCCTTTAGCAGTGTGGCAGTGCTGACACCAGCTTGAGAAACACACATTGTGGGATCAAGGATTCTTTAGAAAACCGAAAGCAATATCACTCTGGTTCACTAATGTTCTTTAGTGAAAGAAATCTGCCGTCCTTACTGGGTCTGGCCTACATTTGACTACCCCCCCCCCCCCCACCCCCACCACAGCAATATCATCGACTCTCAGCTACCCTCCAAGGGCAATTAAGAATAGATAATAAATATAAAAGCAAATTACTGCAGGAAGCTTTGACAAAGGGTCACCTGGACTCGAAATGTCAGCTCTTTTCTCTGCTTACAGATGCTGCCAGACCTGCTGAGATTTTCCAGCATTCTCTCATTTGGTAACAGACAATAAATGGTGGCCAGTCAGTGATGCCCATGTTCCATGAATGAACAGAAAAACACAGAAGAAAACCTTTAGAAAAATTAAATTCACCAATCTTTTCACCCCTCTCCTGCGCCTGCTCATTTGCTTTGATTTGATTTATTATTGTCACATTATTAACACAGTAAGAAGTCTTACAACACCAGGTTAAAGTCCAACAGGTTTATTTGGTAGCAAAAGCCACTAGCTTTCGGAGCGCTGCTCCTTCGTCAGGTGAGTGGGAGTTCTGCTCACAAACAGGGCATATAAAAATACAAACTCAATTTACAAAATAATGGTTGCAATGTGAGTCTTTACAGGTAATCAAGTCTTAAAGGTACAGACAATGTGAGTGGAGAGAGGGTTAAGCACAAGTTAAAGAGATGTGTATTGTCTCCAGCCAGGACAGTTAGTGAGATTTTGCAAACCCAGGCAAGTCGAGGAGGTTATAGATAGTGTGACATGAGCCCAAGATCCTGGTTGAGGATATCCTCAGAACTTGGCTATCAGTCTGCTCAGTGACTCTGCGCTGTCGTGTGTCGTGAAGGCCGCCTTGGAGAATGCTTACCCAAGGATCAGAGGCCGAATGCCCGTGACCGCTGAAGTGTTCCCCATCAGGAAGAGAACACTCATGCCTGGTGATTGTTGAGCGATGACAAACAACCTCAAACAGACCATTGTCCGCAGCAAACTACCCAGCCTTCAAAAGAACAGTGACCACGACACCACACAACCCTGCCACAGCAACATCTGCAAGACATGCCGGATCACTGACATGGATGCCATCTCCTCACGTGAGAACACCATCCAGGAGGTACACGGTACATACACTTGCAACTTGGCCAACGCTGTCTACCTGATAGGCTGCAGGAAAGGATGTCCTGTGGCATGGTACATTGGGGAGACCGTGCAGATGCTACGACAACTGATGAACGAACACCTCTTGACAATACAGTGAAAAGTATTGATTCTTGCCCACTATACAGACAAAGAATACCATTCATAGAGAAGGAAACGAGAGAGAGCAGAATGTAGTGTTACAGTCATAGCTAGGGGCTGGAGAAAGATCAATTTAATGTGAGGTAAGTCCACTCAAAAGCCTCACAGCAGCAGGGAAGAAGCTGTTCTTGAGTCGGTTGGTATGTGACCTCAGACTTTTATATCTTTTTCCTGAAGGAAGAAGGTGGAAGAGAGAATTTCGATGTGTGTGGGGTCCTTAATTATGCTGGCTGCTTTGCCAAGGCAGCAGGAAGTGTAGACAGAGTCCATGCAGGGGAGGTCGGTTTGTATGATGACTGAGCCTTAGCACTGAGTTGCCATGGTCAGTGCGATTAAAATGTGGTCACCGACTGCATGATGTTAACAGATATTGACCGTTGAATATAACGAGGCCCTTACCTGTCTGGGGTAAGTTGCAATGTGGAGATGCCGGCGTTGGACTGGAGTAAACACAATAAGAAGTCTCACAACACCAGGTTAAAGCGGTGCTCATCTTGACGAAGGAGCAGCAAGCGCTCCGAAAGCTAGTGGCTTTCGCTACCAAATAAACCTGTTGGACTTTAACCTGGTGTCGTGAGATTTCTTACTGGGATAAGTTACAGCAACCCTTTAGGGTCAGCACATTGAAGCAGTGTGGTTCCCAAGCTGCAAATATAAAACCAGACCATAATACAGGGCTTGCTTGCTTCAACAGGGATCGGCTTCTTAAAATAAAATCATTCACAGGATGTGGATGTGGATGTGACTGGGTGGTTTACTGCCCATCAGTAATTAGGCCATTTCAGAATCAACCACATTGCTGTGGGTCTGGTGTTACTTGTAGGCCAGACCAGATAAAGACGGCAGATTTCCTTTCCTGAGGGACGTTAGTGAATTAAATGGGTTTTTACAACACTGCTTTTATGATCATCATTAGCCTTTTAATGCCACATCTTTACTGAATTCAAATTTCACCATCTACCACGATGGGGTTTGAACCCAGGTTGCCGAAGCAGGACCCCGCATCTCCAGATTACTAGTCGAGTGACAATATTAGGTTGAGAGAGCTTGACCTTTTCTCCTTAGAGAGACAGAGGATGAGAGGGGACCTGATAGAGGTGTATAAGATGTTGAGAGGTATTGATCGGGTGGACTCTCAGAGGCTTTTCCCCAGGGCTGAAATGGCTGTCACGAGAGGACACAGGTTTAAGGTGCCGGGGAGTAGGTACAGAGGAGATGTCGCTCAGAGGGTGGTGGGTGAGTGGAATCGGCTGCCGTCAGTGGTGGTGGAGGCAAATTCAATAGGGTCTTTTAAGAGACTTCTGGATGGGACTTAATAGGATTGAGGGTTATAGGTAAGCCTAGTGGGTAGGGATACCATTGGCGCAACTTTTGGGCCGAAGGGCCTGTTTGTGCTGTAGTTTTTCTATGATTCTATCACTATGCCTCCCTGGACAAAAAGGCCAATGGGTTGAGTACGAAAGGGGGTATTTAAATTTTCAGTTGTCTTCCCCAGCTGTAACCGCCAAACTAGTTCATTGACCTCATTAAAGATTGATTTACAGCTTATTGTCAGAGACTAACTGGGAAATTCTCTGCAGGTTCCAGGGAAGGGTACAGCTGCTGGAGGTAGCGTCCCAGGAGCAGACCGGGGGGATGTGACAGACATTCCTTCTCTACAGCAGCGCCCTGGCTGTTCGACGCCAATTTTTAAGTGAGGGCTTCTTTATGATGGGGCATCCCCTCTCTTATTTAACCTGAAAAGGCAGTGTGCTTATCAGCACTGGATGGCCTCCTATTGGCTCTCTAGCTTTGAGAGTGTCGCCTCCATTCTTAATTGGACAGCGATATTACTCTCTGGCCATTAATAGGCCAATTCAGCGGAAATCATAGCCAGGTGACTGTTTCCCAGTTGATGGGACACTCTGACTCCTATTTGACCATGGGGAGAATCTTATTAAAAAATGGCAGTGTTGGTTCTGGCAAGAGAAATGGTGTGATTCTCGCCAGAGAAATAGACTGGTTTTCTCTCCAGGGCTTACCACACTCTGCCACCAAAAAACACCTCATGGAGGATGGCAGGACCTCAACACACTAGCAAAGCCTGGCTGTACCAAGGTTGGGGCACCAAGCAAAAAGTAGACGACAATAATCTTTCCCTCAACAAAACGAAAGAGATTGTCATCGACTGCAGGAAGCATAGTATAGAGAACATATCCCTGTCTACATCAACGGGGACAAAGTAGAAATGGTCAAAAGCTTCAAGTTTTTAGGTGTCCAGATCACCAACAACCTGTCCTGGTTTCCTCATGCCGACACTACAGTTAAGAAAGCCTACCAATGCCTCTACTTTCTCAGAAGAATAAGGAAATTTAGCAAAAGTCTCACCAACTTTTACAGCTGCCCCATAGAAAGCATTCTTTCTGATTGTATCACAGCTTGGTATGGGCTCCTGCTCTGCCCAAGACCACAAGAAACTACAAAAGGTCATGAATGTAGCCCAATCCATCATTTAAACCAGCCTCTTATCCATTGACTCTGTCTACATTTCCCGCTGCCTCAGAAAGACAGCCGGAATAATTAAGGACCCCACGCACCCTGGACATTCTCTCTTCCACCTTATTCTGTCGGGAAAAAGATACAAAAGTCTGGGGTCACGTACCAACCGACTCAAGAACAGCTTCTTCCCTGCTGCCATCGGACTTTTGAATGGACCTACCTCGCATTAAGCTGATCTTTCTCTACACCCTCGCTATGACTGTAACACTACATTCTGCACTCTCTCGTTTCCTTCTCTATGAACGGTATGCTTTGTCTGTATAGCATGCAAGAAACAATACCTTTCACTGTATACTAGTACATGTGACAATAATAAATAAAATCAAATCAAAAATCAACCACCACCCACCCCACCCCACCCCACCTCGCTGATCTCAACACAGATGTCTCGGGGGCAGGATGTGTCGAGTGGAGCCTCGCAGGGGTCTGTGTGGGGGCCTCAACGCTTTACAGTTTAACGAGGAGAGTGAAGGCACGGGAGTTAAATTTGCAGATGTCACAAAGATAGGTAGGAAAGTATGCTGTGAAGGGCACATAAGGAAGTCACAAACGGATATAGATAGATCGAGAGAGTGGGCAAAAACTGGAGTAAATGTGGGAAAGTGTGAAGTTGTTCACTCAGCAGGAAGAATAAAAAACTAAGGGATTATTTAAATGAAGAATAATTGCAGAATTCTGAGGTGCAGAGGGATCTGGGTGTTCCAGTGCATGAGTCACAAAAGGTTGATCTGCAGGTACAGTGAATAATTAAGGCTAATGGAAGACTATCCTTTATTACGAGAGGAATTGAGCTGGAAAGTAAGGATGTTATGCTTCATTTACACAAAGCTCTGATGAGTGCGAATCACAAATATAAGAACATAAGAAATAGGAGCAGGAGTAGGCCATCTAGCCCTTCGAGCCTGCCCCGCCATTCAATAAGATCATGGCTGATCTGTCGCTGCTCAGTTCCACTTTCCCGCCCTCTCCCCATAACCCTTAATCCCCCCTCTCATCAAAAACCCATCAACCCGCGTCTTAAAAATATTTAGCGAGGCAGCCTCCACCACTTCAACGGGCAGAGAATTCCAGAGATTCACCACCCTTTGAGTGAAGAAGTTCCTCCTCAACTCCATTCTAAACCGCCCCCCTTTTATCTTGAGGCTGTGCCCCCTAGTCCTACTGTCTTTTTTGAGTGGGAAGAGTCTTTCCACCTCTATCCTATCCATCCCATTCATCATCTTATACGTCTCAATGAGATCTCAATGAGATCTAACGAGTACAAGCCTAGTTTATTCAGCCTCTCCTCATAGCTCAACCCCCTCAACTCCGGTATCCGCCTAGTAAACCTCCTCTGCACTCCCTCCAAGGCCAAAATATCTTTGCGCAGGTGCGGCGCCCAAAACTGCACACAGTACTCCAGCTGCGGCCTCACCAATGCCCTATACAGCCGCAGCAAGACCTCCCTACTTTTATATTCAATCCCCCTCGCTATGAAGGCCAGCATCCCATTCGCCTTCCTGACCACCTGCTGCACCTGCAAGCTGGGTTTTTGCGACTCATGCACAAGGACCCCGAGGTCCCTCTGCACCGTCGCCTGCTGCAGTTTTTCGCCCTGTAAGTAATAGTCCTTCCTACCATTCTTCCTACCAAAGCGGACCACCTCGCACTTGCCAACATTAAATTCCATTTGCCATTTCCTGGCCCATTCGCCCAGCCTATCTAGATCCTTCTGCAGACTCTTCACTCCCTCCGCACAATTTGCCGTTCCCCCAATCTTGGTGTCATCAGCAAATTTCGACACCCTACACTTGGTTCCCTCCTCCAGATCATCTATATAAATGGTAAAAAGTTGAGGCCCCAGCACCGACCCCTGGGGCACTCCACTAGTCACCATCCGCCAATCCGAATAGCACCCGTTGACCCCCACTCTCTGCCTCCTATTTGACAACCAATCCTCTACCCACGCTAACACCCTACCCCCAACTCCATGTCCCTCGACCTTCTGCAATAACCTCTTGTGAGGTACTTTGTCAAACGCCTTCTGAAAATCTAGAAAGACCACATCCACCGGCTCTCCTCTATCCACCGCCCTAGACACATCCTCATAGAACTCCAGTAAATTTGTCAGACACGACTTCCCTTTCATGAAACCGTGCTGCGTCTGCTCTATCAAGCAATTCCCTTCAAGATGCCTCGCAATTTCCTCCTTAATGACAGATTCTAACATTTTACCTACCACAGATGTTAAACTAACCGGCCTATAATTCCCCGCCTTTTGCCTGGCACCCTTCTTAAACAGCGGCGTAACATTAGCCGTTTCCCAATCATCCGGCACTTCCCCGGAATCCAGCGACGTCTGGAAAATAACCACCAAGGCATCCACTATCACCTCCGCCATTTCTTTCAGCACCCTCGGATGCATTCCATCCGGTCCTGGGGACTTGTCCACAATCAGCCCCTCCAGTCTGTCGAGCACCGCCTCTCTAGTAACAGTAATGCCATTAAGACCCTCCAGTCCTACCACCTTTCCATCGCTAACACCCGGCAAATTATTCACGTCCTCCTCCGTGAAGACAGAAACAAAAAAGTTATTCAATACCTTAGCCATATCCCCATCCCCTACCACTAGGTCCCCTTTCTCATCCTCTAAAGGACCAACATTCACCCTAGCCAGCCTCTTCCTTTTTATATATTTATAAAAACTCTTGCTATCCTTTTTTATATTAAGCACTAGCCCAGCTTCATAGTTTCTCCTACCCTTCCTTATCAACTTCTTTGTCAATCTTTGTTGACATTTAAACCTCTCCCAATCCTCTTCTCGCCCACTACTCTTAGCTACTCCGCTTTTAGTTTAACGCTTTCTTTCACCTCCTTCGTTATCCACGGCTTATTACCTCTCCTCCTACTATCCTTTTTGACCATCGGAATAAATTTCTGCTGAGCACCAAGAAAGATCTCCTTAAAGATCCTCCACTGCTCCTCAACAGACCCTCCCTCCAACGCGCTCCCCCAGTCCACATTCGCCAATTCTTCTCTCATCCTACCGTACTCCCCTCTATTCAAACAAAGGACGCGTGTCCGGGAACCCACTTTCTCCTCCTCCATCTGCACCAGAAACTCCACCATACAATGATCACTCTCCCCAAGAGGATCCTTCACCACAAGGTCCCTAATTCTACCCGCCTCATTACATAGCACCAGATCCAAGATAGCTCGCTCCCTCGTCGGCTCCAACACACACTGTTCGAGGAAACTATCCCGGCAGCATTCCAAGAACTCTTCCTCGAGCCCCCCGTATTGTCTCCTTATATAAAGGAGGATATAAATGCTTTGGAGGTGGTTCAAAGGAGGTTTACTAGATTGAAAACTGGAATGAGTGGGTTGTCTTATGAAGATAGGTTGGAAAGGTTAAGCTTGTTTCAATTTGAGTTTAGAGGACTGAAGGGTGACTTGAATGAAACTGAAAGGTCTTAACAAGGTGGACATGGAATGTACATTCTCTCTTTTTGTTTGTTTTTTGTTTATTCATTGTGGGACACGGACATTGCTGGCTGGGCCAGCATTTATTGCCTATCTCTAAGTGCCCTTGGAGGGCAGCTGAGAGTCAACCACACTGCTGTGGCTCTGGAGTCACATGTAATCCAGACCAGGTAAGGGCAGCAGAATTCCTTCCCAAAAGGACATTAGTGAACAGGATAGATTTTTCCAACAATTGACAATAGTTTCATGATCGTCAGTAAATTCTTAATTCCAGGTCTTTTGTACTGAATTAAAATTCCACTATCTGCCTTGGTGGGATTCAGATTCAGATCTCCAGAACATTAGCTGAGTTTCTGGATTAATAGTTTAGCAAAGTTACCACTACAGCACCTCCCCGGTGGATAAAACAGAACGAATTGGAAAATGTAGGCCTCCACAATCTCTGAGTCCAATGTTTAAGTTTCCATCACAGAACGCTACAGTGCAGAAAGAGGCCCTTCAGCCCATCGAGTCTGCACCAAACACAATACCACCCAAGCCCTATCCCCCATATTGTACCCACTAATCCCTCTAACCTACACATCCCTGGACACTAAGGGGCAATTTCTTAGCATGGCCAATCAACCTAACCCGCACATCTTTGGACAGTGGGAGGAAACCCATGCAGACTCAGTGACTATCACTGTTTGCTGTGCAGATACATGGATTTGGGCCGGTGTCTGTGGGAGTTTGCGCATTCTCCCTGTGGTTGGTGTGTTTCCTCCGGGCGCTCCGGTTTCCTCCCACACCCCAAAGATGTGCTCTTAGGCTGATTGGTGTAACAAATTGTCCCTAAATTATTCTCCCCTGAATCTGGTTTCCAATGGGGGTACCATAAGCATAGACACAGTCAAGGGAGGTGTAGGAAAAATACATTGTTAAGATGCCAGCGCAGGCTCGTTGGGCCGAAGGGCCTGTTTCCCGTGCTGTGTTGTGTGTTGTTCAGACACGAGGAGAATGTGCAAACTCCAATCAGACAGTGACCCAAGTCAGGAATCGAACCCAGGACCCTGGAGCTGTGAAGCAGCAGTGCTAACCCACTGTGCTACCGTGCCTACCACAGTACAACAGTAGAAGGGCCAAATTTATATCCATTAGCGAGGTTTGACAACACCGATGATGGAACTTTTCCATCCCATCGTTCACGGGAATCATAGCAGACAGGACGCGGACCATGTTAAGATGCGTCGCCTCAGGCAGGGATTTTCCAGTCCTGGGGCGAGTGTAGCTGGAAATTCCTCGGTACAAGAATCTAGCTCTCATTTTCTCTTTTCCCTCTCTTCTTTCTCCCTCTCTCTCCTGGCTCGCCCTTTCTCTTGTTTTGACCCCAATCTTTTTACATCTTCATGAGTTTGGAACCTAAATTTGACCACTGGGAAATACATAAATCGATAAAATGGATGCAATGTTAGATCGGGTGATTGATGGTAGTGGCAGTTTTATATACCAAACACAAGTTTAATCTTGTGTTGTGAGTATATGTGAGCAGCTGCTCTCTGAGAGGAGACAGGTTGAGGCAGGAAGGCTGAGAGTTGAAATAAGTGGCCTTTCTCCAGTTGGCTGTTGGATGGGACACTGGGAATGTAACTGGCAGTCAAGCGATTGAACTGTGTACGATCCTGGAATTATTCCGACACTGTGTCAAACACTAATTGCTTTGATTTAATTGGTCCTGAAGAACTTCACTGCTCATTTTCTCCGATTATTAGAATGTGTTTCTCATCTGTCAGTCTCGAATGAATAAATCTATTTGCTATTCCCATTTTCTCTGTAATCAAGTTGTACACACATGTAATAGCAGCAGGACAGAACTAACTTTTCATTAGATCATGGGGACAGGAGTTTGGATGAATTCAGAATCTTCGAGTGCTCTGCAATTGTTCCTGTTCAGGATTGAACCAAACAGCTTTTGATGAATACAGCACATTAATACCTATCATAACGTTCGATAAAAAGATGGGAGGGGAAATTAGTTAATTCATTGCATTAAGGCATGAGTTTCCTGCTGTCTGTAACTGGGATTGATTGCATTCTCAGCAACAGGGAGGAGGAAAGCTGTTATTATGCTTTGTTAATTACCTCCTGGAATGATCTAATGCTGGGGTTTGAGAGGAGGGAGCAGGTGTCTGCTTGATGTGGCGTGCCAGTTGGCAGATAAAACCGATACTCAACGTTGGCACTGCCAAGAAGGAATCACACCCATCTGGTAATCAAGGGCACACAGTCTCTTGTTGCAAGAGGCAGGCGAGTAAGGCGTGCTGTGTAGATCAACTCTACCATCTCATCATTCAGTTCTTTCTCTTCGCTGCTGGTGTCATCAGGGACAGAGGCAACAAAGAGGTGAAATTTTCCTGGCTTGCTATTGTCCTGTTTTGCTTGATCAAATGAATCGAGGTTCCACCCCAATAGTTTTGAGTG
The DNA here is from genome assembly GCF_965287045.1 of Carcharhinus amblyrhynchos. Classification (NCBI taxonomy): domain Eukaryota; kingdom Metazoa; phylum Chordata; class Chondrichthyes; order Carcharhiniformes; family Carcharhinidae; genus Carcharhinus; species Carcharhinus amblyrhynchos. The sequence goes on along the minus strand of NC_137351.1, from coordinate 31,083,680 downwards.
TTAACTGAAGGGTGACTGTCGCTCGGGATATCTTCCCTTGGTTTCCTCTGCAGAGGACTGTGGGTCTCTGTATTCCCCTAAGCAACAGTAAGAAGTCTCGCAACACCAGGTTAAAGTCCAACAAGTTTATTTGATAGTAAACCCACTAGCTTTCGGGGTTTGCCCCTTTGTCGGGTGAGACGTTCCCTAAGCAAGGCAGACGTCCCATCAGAAAGTGGCACCTCTGAATAATGTCAACCTGGATTCCGTGCTCAATCCTCTGGAGTGGAGTTGGCTTCCGGAACATTCTAACTCTTCAGTGATATCACAAGTAAAGTCGTGATTTCAAGAAGAAATTAGATAGAGCTCTTTCAGGGCTAAAGGGATCTGGGGGGAGGGAAGAGGGGATCAGGAAATTGAATTTGATGCTTAGCCATGATCAAAACGAATGGCGGAGCAAGCTTGAAGGGCCGAATGGCCTACTCCGGCTTCTAGTTTGTATGTAAGCACTTAGCTTGATAACCCACAGTTCTCTACCCAATCCACATCTGTGATGGAATCCTCCCCACTTGCCTGGATGGGTGCAACTCCAACAACGCTTAAGAAGCTTGACACCATCCGGGACAAAGCAGCCCTGCTTTATTTGCACCACATCCACAAACATTCACTCCCTCCATGACTGATACTCAGTAGCTGCATTGTGTACTATCTACAAGACTCACTACAGCAATTCACCAAAGATCCTTAGACAGCACCTTCCAAACCTACCTTCCACTGCCACCCAGAATGACAAGGGCAGCAGATACAACACCACCTGCAAATCCTGATTTGGAAATATATCACCGTTCCTTCGCAGTCTCTGGGTCAAAATTCTGGAATTCCCTCCCTAACACATTGTGGGTTAACCCACAGCACATGGAGTGCAGCGATTCAAGAAGACAGCTCACCACCACCTTCTTAAGGGTAACTAGGGATCGGCAATAAATGCTGGCCAGCCAGCGATACCCGTGCCCCACGAATGAATTAAAAACAATACTTTTCCAGCTGATTTCTCTTGAAGAAGTTAATCACATCTTTTGTGTTTGGAAGCATATAAAGCATTTCCATAATGGCCGATAGAACAAAATTGTAAAACCCATTTATAGAGAATCAATTTCAAGAGAGTGCCTCTCTTTCCAGATTAACGTTCTCCCGTCACCGGAAACAACGCTCCCATCATTTTTTATGTACTCATTCATAGGATGTAGGTGTCGCTGACTACGACAGCACTTATTGCCCACCCATACTTGCCCTTTCTCAGAGGGCATTTAAGAGTCAGCCACATTGCTGTGGGCCTGGAGTCACATACAGAGCAGGCCAGGTAAAGATGGCAGTTTTTCTTCTCTAAGTTCATTCGTGAACTAGATGGGCTCAGGACATCCCAATCACTGCCAATTCGGTATTTTTGAAGCATGTTCGCTGTTGTAACGTAGGAAGCCAATCTGTGTAGAGCAAGTTACCACTTGTGGTAACTACCAAATAATGCATTTCTCTGATGTTGATCAGGACTCAAAAAAATAGCCAGCTCTCCTTCAATGATACGGTGTGACCACTTACATCTAGTTGAGGAAGTGAGGCAGGGCCTTGCTTTCACACCTCATCTGAAAGACATCTGACAATGCAGCACCCCTCCAGTACTGCGCAGGAGTAGATTTTGTTGTCAAGTCTACCCGCTCCACCACCCCCCCCCCACTCCCCCTCCCCTCCCCCCAACAACCTTGGCAAGACATGACTAACCCCTGAGACTGGGGTGTGGACATGACACACTGTTAAAATGAATTTAACACCCCTCCCCCTCACCACCCACCAAACCCTACATAGCACCATTCTGATTGGAGACAGAAGGTTAAAATCAAGGATAATGTGTGTCGTGTGTGTAAGAGAACAGAGAATTGGCAATAAGGAGGGTGGGGGGTTTGGGGGGGGGGCGCGGGGGGGATGCGAGGAGAGCGGGGCTGGTTTGGTGGTGATTAAATACACCATATACTCCCTGAAAACTTTATAGAGAAATTTCATCCCGAATCCTTATCTTAAATGTTGCTCAAGTATAAACAAAAAAATCTTGGAATTTATATGTTGTTAAAAATTAGTTCATGTCAAATCATTAAATCAGGCAATGAGCTGGCTGCCTGAGGACTATATATAGCACACTGTGCAATGGGGAGGGGACAGGACTGGTCATGTATGTTTTATTTATTTTGGGAATCTTGGAAAGGCTGTATTCATCTAAATCATTATTTTGATGACAGAATATGGTTCTTTTGAGCACATTGAGCTACGTGCAGAGCTGGTGGAAGCTTCCCATCACAGTAACCAACAGCTCAACACATTACACACAGTGGCACAGTGATTAGCTCTGCTGTCTCTCGCTGCCAGAGACCCGGGTTCGATTCCTGTGCTTGGGTCACTGTCTGTGAAGAGTCTGCCCGTGTCTGCTCCAATTTCCTCCCATGGTCCGAAAGATGTGCTGGTTAGGGTGCATTGGCCATGCTAAACTCTCCCTCAGTGTACCTGAACAGGAGACAGAGTGTGGTGACTAAGGGATTTTTATAGTAACTTCATTGCAGTGTTAATGTGCCTACTTGTGACACTGATAGGTACACTTAAACTTATTTAGGGAAACATACAAATGAATGACGAGCAGGATTAGGCTACTTGGCCCATCAAGCCTGCTAAACCATTTGGTAGATTCATGGTTGGTCTGTTTGTGGCCCCAAATCCACATGCTATCTACCCACCAACAACCAGGACTCCCTCGTTAGTCAGGGATCTATCGAATTCAGCCTTAAAAATATTCATTGACCCCGTCCCCGTCACTCGCCAGGGAAGAGGGTTCTGCAGACACGTGAGCCCCTGACAGAAAAAAACCTCTCCTCATCTCTTAGAGAGACCTTTTTTTTTCCACTGTATTCCACAGTTCTCATCTGTCCGACAAAAGGAAATATTCTCTCAGGATCCATTCCATCAGGATTTTATACTTTTCAATAAGGTCACCTCTAATTCTTCTAAACTCCAATAGATACAGGTCCATCATAGAGTTATAGAAGTTTACAGTTGGAAACAGGTCCTTTGTCCCAATTTGTCTACGCTGCCCCCTTTTTTTAACCTCTAAGCTAGTCCCAATTTCCTTTGTTTTGTCCATAACCTTCTATAGCCATCATACCCACATAAGTTCTAAACACTTTTTAAAAGACAAAACTGTACCCACCTCTACTACTACCTCTGGCAGCTTGTTCCAGACACTCATCACCCTCTGTGTGAAAAAATTGCCCCTCTGGACCCTTTTATATCTCTCCCATCTCGCCCTGAACTATGCCCTCTAGTTTTAGTCTCTCCTATCTTTGGATAAGATATTGACTATCTAGTTGATCTATACCCGTTGTTATTTTGTAGACCTGTATAAGATCATTCCCAAGTCACCAGTGCGTCAGGGAAAAAGGTCCCTGTTTATCCAGCCTCTCCTTATAACTCAATCCATCAAGTCCCGGTAGCATCCTAGTAAATCGTTTCTGCACTCTTTCTAGTTTAATAATATCCTTTCTATAATAGGGTGACCAGAACTGTACACAGTATTCCAAGTGTGGCTTTACCAATATCTTGTACAGTTCCAACAAGACGTCCCAACTCCCGTATTCAATGTTCTGACCAATGAAACCAAGCATGCCGAATGCCTTCTTCGCCACTCTCTCCACCTGTGACTCCACTTTCAAGGAGCTATGAACCTATACCCCTAGATCTCTTTGTTCTGTAACTCTCCCTCAATGGTCTACGTTAACTGAGCAAGTCCTGCCCTGGTTCAATCTACCAAAATGCATCGCCTCACATTTATCTAAATTAAACTCCAACATATCCAACTTTTCTCAAAAGCTAAATATCCTCATCCCAGAATGAGTTGAGAGAACAATCTCTGGATTGCTTCTCAGGCAATAATGTCCTTTCTTAAGAAAGGAGATGAAACTGTACTCAGTACTTTAGATGTGGTCTCACTAATCCTGTATTCAACTGTGACAAAACAGCCTTACTTTTCTATCCCATTCCCCTTGTCAATAATCAACAACATTCCACTTACCTTCCTCATCACTTGCTGCACCTGCATACTAACCTTTTGTGATTCATGTGTCAGAGTAACTAGATCCTTCTGTATTTCAGCTTTTTGCAATCCACCTACTCCCCTCCACAATTAAAATAATACATTGCTTTTTCTTTCTGCCAGAGTAGACAAGTTCACACATTCTCACATTATACTCCATCTGCCAGGTTTTTGTCTACTCAACTAGCCTATCTATTCTCCTGTTCTCTTTGCAACTCACTTTCCTATGTAACTTCATAACATTTGCAAATCTATTCGGTCGTGACATCCACATTATAGATTAAAACGGTTGAGACTCCAGCACTGATCCCCATGGCACTCCACTCACCACTTCCTGCCAAACCCAAAAATGGTTATGCCAGCTCTTTGTTTCCTGTTAGCTGACCAATCCACTACCCATTCTAATATGTCACTCCCTATGTCATGAGCTCTTATTTTGTGCCTTCTGGAAATCAAAGCACAGCACATTCACAGGTTCCCCTTTACCCATGTTGTTTGTTATTTCCTCAAAGAGCCCTTAAAAACTAGTCAAACATGATTTCCCTTTCGCAAAACCATCCAGCTCTGTCCGATTACATTGAGATTTTCTAGCCAAAGAAGGAGCTATTATTAAGGATGGCCAGAAGTTAAGACGATTGATTAAATTTTAAGCAGGGTCCAAAGGGAGGAGATGGAGCTGGGGAGATTTAGAGAGGTAGTTGTAAGGAGCAATCTTTCCAAAAATGTGTTGGCTCAGGTGAGAAAACCAGTGTGAAGCTTGGAGGCTGCCAGCTTGCTATTTTCACCTTATTGAACAAGACTCTGTGCAATTTCAAAGGGGGGAGTGAGATTCAGTCAGCTGGAGGGGCAGAGCTTAATAAATCATGAATTCCAAAATTGGGGCGCCACTATTAAAATGCGCCTTGATCTCCAATTTAAATGAAAGGTACCCTCAACCATAGATATTAAAACCCCACATGGACATGAGGAAAGCCCCATTCCCCATGGAAAAGGGGAACCCCACAATGGGCCCCCCCCAGAGAGCCTCCTTGCAGTGCCAAGGGGCAATACCAAGGTGCTAGGGGGCAATGCCCAGGCACCATCCAGGGCTAATCCACCACCAGCGTGGTCACCTCAACTGGTTTTGAAAACCAGTAGTGATTCACGATGGCGGGATGTCACATTGGTTGGATGGGTAGTTACAGCGAGGGTGGAGATACTGGCATCAAGTCTACTGATGAAACGCTAGTCTATGCAAATCAAGCCCATTTCCCTGGGCGTGAACCTGGGTTACATCACCGGGGAAGATCTCATTCTGAGATCTCGCCTACACATATTTGGTCAGGATTACAGGAGACACGTTTCCTCGTTAGCTAGACTGTGACAGCAATAAAGGACTTTGATTTGGTTTGTAATTGTCACATGTAATTGGTATATAGTGAAAAATATTGTTTCTTGTGCGCTATGCAGTCAAAGCATATCGTTCATAGAGAAGGAAACGAGAGAGTAGAGAATGTAGTGTTAGTCATAGCTAGGATGTAGAGAAAGATCAACTTAATGTGGGTAGAACATAGAACATTACAACACAGTACAGGCCCTTTGGCCCTCGATGTTGCGCCGACCTGTGAAACCAATCTAAAGCCCATCTAATCTACACCATTCCAATATTATCCATATGTTTATCCAAAGACCATTTAAATGCCCTTAATGTTGGTGAGTCCACTACTGTTGCAGGCAGGGCATTTCACACCCTTACTACTCTCTGAGTAAAGGACCTACCTCTGACATCTGTCCTATATCTATCACCCCTCAATTTAATGTTCTCTCGTGCTGGAGATCTCCATCCAAGGAAAAAGGCTCTCGCTGTCCACCCTATCTAATCCTCTGATCATCTTATATGCCTCTATTAAGTCACCTCTTAACCTTCTTCTCTCTAATGAAAACAGCCTCAAGTCCATCAGCCTTTCCTCATAAGACCTTCCCACCATACCGGGCAAAATCCTGGTAATTCTCCTCTGCACCCTTTCCAATGCTTCCACATCCTTCCTATAAGGCAGCAACCAGAACTGTACACAATACTCCAAGTGCGGCCACACTTGGTCCATTCAAAAGTCTGATGGCAGCAGGGAAGAAGCTGTTCTTGAGTCGGTTGGTATGTGACCTCAGATTTTTGTATCGTTATCCCAATGGAAGAAGGCAGTAGAGAGAATGTCCAGGGTGTGGGCTGTGTGTTTGGATGTTTGATTATGCCCTCTCTGGTGGTGGGTTTTCTCATAGTGGAGGTGGTTAGCTGTCAGCTGCTGGTAGGTTATTCCCATCCCGCCAAAGTTGACGCCCATTTGCGTTGCTGGTTGGCTGCATTGCAAGGGGAGGTACTGGGGGTCAACTGCACGGGTTCGGAAGATTCCCTCAATGGGAAGGATGAGAAAATCCCAGCTAAAGCACCAATATAAGGCCTGCAAGCAAAAGCTAAAGCCAGTGGGATAAAAACGGCACTGACAACAAGGACAGAAAATGGAAAGCTTTGGCGAATGGTTATTAAATGGATTGGATGGTGGTATATAGCTGTTCTTGAGTTGGCTGGTTCGTGGATTCAGACTTTTGCATCATTTACCTGATAGAAGAAGGTGGAAGAGTGTATGCCTGGGGTGCATGGGGTCCTTGATTATGCTGTGTGCTTTTCTGAAAGAGCAGAAAGTGTAAGTGGAGTCAATGGGTGAGAGGTAGGTTTGTGTGACGGAATGGGCTATGTTCATTACCCATTGTAGTTTTTTGTGGTTTCGGTATGAGGTCTGCTGATGTTTTTGAACCTGGCACTATAGGCCACAATTCTGAAATTTACAGATAACACAGAAGTGTAGTAATACAATTTGTTTGGTGTGTTAGGAATGGGCTAACGGATTTTCCAATTAAATCCTAATTTGATGTCAATTATTCAATAGAAGTCACTGATATATAAAGGGGTTACAGGCAGCACTATTTTATTAGTGGAGAATTGTGTGCAAAGTTGGCTCAAAGAAATAAAAGTCTTTTATGAAGAAGCAGAACCCGTGTCTCCTTTACTCTACAACAACCAAAAAACTCAAACTTGGCAGAATGAGGAGAAACAATATGAGTTAACAAGGTGGGAAAGATGCTTGTGCTTTTGAACAGTAACAGTTATTTAGTATAAGGAATCACGGGCTTTATAAACAGTGGTATATGCAGGTTGGCCTTTCGCTCTGAGCTAGGTCATGTGAGTTGGGAAATTTCTATCGCTTTTGTTAGGAAGGCAAATTTGTTTATTGCAGGGGGGATGGAATATAAAAGTAGAGATCTTTCTTTCACAGCCGTACAGGGTGTGAGTGAGGCCACATCTGGAGTACTCAGCACATGTAGTTTGTTTTTCCTTATTTAAGAAATGATATAAATGTGTTCAAAGCACTTCATTGAAGTTTCACTCCACCGAATCCTAGAATAAGGTGTTTATTCAACGAGGAAAGATTAGACAGGTTGGGCCTACATATCCATTGGAGTTTAGAAGAATGAGGGACGATCTTAATGAAACATAAGATCCTGAAGGGATTTGACAGAGTGGATGCTGAAGGGATCTTGTTTCCCTTCCTCCAGGGCAACTTAAGTGGAACCAAACCTAAACTAACTGAGTGCCGTCTGTGAATTCACTGAATATCTGACCACAGTGAAAATATTTCCAAGCTTTCAGCAAAATAAGAAGATTAAAAATAGGGGACATGAAGAAACTACTCCTCCTCCGAGTTCATGGACACGATCTTATCGCCTGCTCCTGCTGCATGGAGGTTTTGACAAGCCAAATCTCTGTAGACTGCAACAGGATGGGGCGGCACAGTGGGTTAGCACTGCTGCCTCACAGTGCCAGGGACCCGGGTTCGATTCCCGGCTTGGGTGACTATCTCTGTGGAATCTGCGTGTCAGTTCCTCCGGGTGCTCCGGTTTCCTCCCGCATATCCGAAAGACATGCTGGTTAGGTGCGTTGGCCGTGCTAATTTTTCCCTCAGTGTACCCAAACAAGAGGGTGGCGACTAGGGGATTTTCACAGTAACTTCATTGCAGTGTTAACGTAAGTCTACTTTTGACGCAAGTAAACGTTTAAAAAGTGAAAATGCGAACAATCAGAAAATCCCAGCCCAATTGCTGGAATTCTATCTCCCGATGCGCCATGGAATTGGAGCGGGACAGACAATGGAAATGTGCGTTGACGTGGGGCAGGAATTTCTGATATCGCTCGATCGAAGCTGTAAAATCCCACCCTATGTGACTAGATTTCCAACATTTACAATTAAAGGACCAAAACAAAAGCAAAGTATCATGGTTTCATATTCAGACAATGATACGCTAGATAGTCAATATCTCTTTCCAAAGGTAGGAGAGTCTAAAACTAGAGGGGGTAAGTTTAAGGCGTCCAGAGGGGCAATTTCTTCACACACAAGGTGGTGAGTGTCTGGGATAAGCTGCCAGAAGTAATAGTTGAGGTGGGTACAATTTTGTCTTTTAAAAAGCACTTAGATAGTTCCATGGGTAAGATGTGTATAGAGGGATATGGGCCAAATGCGGGCAATTGGGATTAGCTTAGGGGCTTTCAAAAAAAAGGGTGGCATGGACAAGTTGGGCCGAAGGGCCTGTTTCTATGCTGTAAACCTCCATGATACAGTTTGTGATGCCAACACTGTGTCATGTCACCAATATTCACTTTTCCGGTTGTCAGTGATACTGACCACATGTGGGGTGGAAAGGTTAGTTCTGCTGCCTCACAGCACCAGGGCCCCAGATTCGATTCTCGGCTTGGGTCACTATCTGTGTGAAGTTTGTACTTTCTCCCCGTGTCTGTGTGGGTTTTCTCCGGGTGCTCCTGTTTCCTCCCACAGTCCAAAGATGTGCAGGTTGGGTGGATTGGCCATGATAAGTTGCCTTTTAGTGCTGGCGGGATTAGGAGGGTAAATACATGGGGTTATGGGGATAGAGGCTGGGTGGTATTGTTGTTAGTACAGGCTTAATGGGCCAAATGGCCTCCTTCTGCACTGTAGGATTCTATGGCCAGAACTTTGCCGGCTCCCTGCCCCGATTCCGCGGGTGGGCCAGGCTCAGAGAACGGCATTTTCCGTTGGCCTCGGATGGGATCGTAGGAAACTCAGATGGATGCGCCGGTAAAATTCCACCCCATGGCTCTATGTTAGATTTTAGTGATGGGTGATTCCGTTTGAGGACACCCAACTTGCTAGGATCCAGCATTCTTCACAAATGTGGGAAATTCACGTGTTTAAAGCCTTAAATCGATGAAAGAGGTGGAATACATTTTCAGCAACATTTCCCGAGTGGTCTGGTTGGTGGAATGTTTATTTCTATCTTGACCCAAGTCTCGAGATTCAAGTCCCCAGGTTGAGATTTCAATCTTTTGTGTGAGCTGTTACAGATCGGTTGCCAGTGCAATGTAAAAGCCACGGTGCTGGAAGGAAGGGAAGGAGCACAGGGGGAGTGGGACACATTCCCCCCCCCACACCTCGGTCAACAGCACCAGAAACAGATTAAAATGCTTTTCGTCTCACTCAATGTCTGTTGGAGCTAGTTGTGTGTGAATTGATCACTGTGCGTTTGTGCAGATAACAACGAGCCTCGCGAAATAACTCATTGACGGCAAATTACTGCTGCCTCTGGGATGGAGCGCTATACAAACACACGCTCTTTCTTAATGACATGGGGGCAGTTCAAAGTGCACCATGTTCATTTTAATATTTTAAAAAAAAAGCCATTTAACACATTTGTACATCTGGACAAGAAATGCTGGAGAGATTCATGTGATTCAAAGGCTTGCTGACTTGGTGTTTATAGTTCTCGGTCTGGTCTCCCAAGGCCATGTCCCTGTGCAGGTCACAGACAGGTCGCTTCAGTCTGAAGTTAAGCCAACACTACCGCCCCGACATTCTGTTTCTCTGCTTTTAAACAGCAAACTTCAGCAGACCTGAATGCAGGTCACAAATAGGTCACCTGGAACTATAGATTGCAAGGGTGGAGAAACTTTGATTTTGTGTGTGTGTGTGTGTGTGTGTCTCCGCACAGCGCTCTGTGTGTGTGTGTGTGTGTGTGTGTGTCTCCGCACAGCGCTCTGTGTGTGTGTGTGTGTGTGTGTGTGTGTGTCTCCGCACAGCGTTCTGTGTGTGTGTGTGTGTGTCTCCGCACAGCGCTCTGTGTGTGTGTGTGTGTGTGTGTGTGTGTGTGTGTCCGCACAGCGCTCTGTGTGTGTGTGTGTGTGTGTGTGTGTGTGTGTCCCCGCACAGCGCTCTGTGTGTGTGTGTGTGTGTGTGTGTGTGTGGGGTTGTGGGGTGGGGGGGTGGTGATCTCATTACCATTAAAATCAACATCACTAACCTTACATCATGAGTATCTAGTACGCATGCCCCGAATACAGGGAGCTTCTATTTGTCTCTATAGCAGTGGTGGTGGTGGTGGTGGGGTGTAGGTAATTCAGGGAGGCCTGGTTGCTATGCCAACACGAGCTCTCCTCCACTAATCCTGTGTCAGGCCCTGGGCCCTTATGGAACCCAAACCTCTTAGTTCCAAGATGCTATTACTCCAGCTGATCCTTTGCCTAACCACACTCTCTCCATTCCATCCAGCAACATCTTTTCTTGCCTCAGGTCTAAAGTATTTCAACCTTCAACCGTCCACGACTGATAACAAGCCATCTCCACCCAAACTACCTGTTGTTTGTACATCTCAGTCCACTTTGAACATCTGTCAGAAAGTTCAAAAGAACTTTGGAATGGATTGCAGCGATTTAAGAAGACACCTCACCACCATCTTCTCAAGGGCATCTAGGGATGGGCAACAAATGCTGGCCAGCCAATGATGCCCCGTGCCCCATGAATAAATGAAAAAAAAATGATTATTTTCTTGATCCCACATTCTGCATAAATGGCAACAGCACATTTTGTTTTAATTCCTTCTTGTGATGTGGATGTCACACCAGGATTTATTGCCCATCCCTAATTGGTTCTTGATCCGAGTGTTTTTTTCCAAGACCTTATAATCCATTCTTGTGGGTCTGGGGTGACATGTGGGTCAGACCAGGTGAGGACAGCAGACTTCCTCCCCCAAAAGGACTGTGGTGAATCAGGTGGACTTTTACAGCAATGACAATGGTTTCATGTTCATTATTAGAGTTTTATTTCCAGATTTTTATTGAATTCAAATTTCACCATTTGCTGTAGTGGGTTTCGAAGAGGGGTGGGGGACGGGGAGGGGGTCTTTGGATTACCAGTCCAGCAACAACAGCACTATGCCATCACCTCTGGATATAATATTCTTGGTCTTGTTGTGCTAATACAGCATATTTAGAGTCTGCTGACTAAGGGAAACGCTAATCTAAGTGTTACTGTGGCTTCAACATGTCATGCAGCTCAAAGAGGGCAAAATCAAATGACATGGTGTCACTTCCTGTGACGTATACAGTGTCTCACAGTGAGTCACACAGCGGGAATTAACCCCTTTTACTACACCTCCCACCCCTCACCAAGTCTTTAACTTCCATTTCTTTTTGCCAGGAACAATTGGTGTGGTTCTTTCATTAGTCAGTCCAAACTGGTCCTCAGCTCCTTTGGAGGAGTTTGGGAATTTGAGTCCTGTAGATGATCTTTTAGACTCTTCTGGGCAGAAGAGGAATGAGTGTGCGCATCAGAGTCACCGATCTGGTAGTCATCTGGATTGATAAATGAGTGCAGGGTCTCTGGTCTGTTCAATATGCTGGATGAGTACTCTGACTGTGTTCTGTGTGGAAACCAGTCCAAGTCTGTTCCGTCTCACCATAACATCTGTCTGGATGTGACAGGACCGTGGGATGTGGAGTGAGTCCAGACACTTGTCCAGATTGAGCTTGGTCTCAGATCAAACTGAGCCTCCTGGTTGAAGGTCTGGTAAGTTTTATGCTTTATGATATTTGCTACAATTTCACATCTGCCTGGAATGTATTCACCCTCTTTCTCCATCACTCTGTCAGCTCATTAACTTGTACGCACCAAATGAGTGTTTGTGGGAGAACAGGCAGTTGAGTTCTCAGTATTCTTTCCCACTGGGAATTCACATGGAACTAAAGTATTTTGGAGTGGAGTAGAGCAATAGTTCAGGAATACAAGTTGGATGTCATTGTTAACTTTAACCTTGCTTTCATAGTATGCACCACACTTCTAGATTGAGCCTGAGCTTGAGGGTGTCTTGGTGAGATGGTGGTATGGACAGATTTATCTGATACCGTGAACTCTCCAATGTATTCATTGGCAAACTGCAAACCCAGACGACAAGGTCTGGGAGTCCGTGTGTTGTGAATATCTCCTCCAGTGATGCTTCAGAAGTGCGACCCTGCAGTTGCTTGAATTTTATCCATCGGGAGTTGCAGTCTCTCTGTGATCCAAGATCATCTTACCTGTGTGTTCATCAACCCATAGCTGTGATGGAAAGCAAGATGACATCAGTAGTTTCTCTTGTCTCCTGGTGATGAATAACACAAGTAATACAGCTTGGTAAAATCTCTCCCAATGACTTGAAAGTCTTTGTAAGTGAATGGTGTGTGTGGTAAACAGATCTACACTTTCCGTCCGTCTACATCTGAATAATCACAGCCCGCAATCCTGTGGAAGATGTATCTATAACAATGATAATGGCTCGCACTGGATTATAATGAATGTCACGGAACATCAGCGTCTCTTTGGCCTGAATTTCTAGGGTGGCAGAGGCATGGTTCCTGAAACGTCAGCGGAGATGGTTCCGATAGTCCCAATGCTATTTTACTCTTGAACGATTGATAGTCTTAAGGCAGGACTTCCCTCGTTTGGAGTAGCCAGCAGTTGCACTACCAAGACTTTCCATGCCTCCTAAGCACCGCAGGGGCTGGGGTGCATTATCAATCCTCTTAATCACGTTTTGCTTTAATGTTTTAAGTTTCTTTTTTTTTGACTGGAGCAGTTCCCCTTCTTGCTTTGTCCGTCAGTTTGTAAAATTGTTTAAACTCAAAAGAGTTGGAGTGGCCAGCAGCTCACTAGTCCCTCCAGCAACAGTGACCAGAAGAGGTACTGCACAGAGCTGCCCAAGCCCTTAGAACAGGAGACACAGTAAGTGAAAGGGGCAATAGTGTGGGAGGGTAGGGAAGGCCTGGGGAATTGCAAAAGGGGCAATCAGGGTCTTGGGGGATAGGCTGTGGGGAGGTGGTGGACCAGAGGTCTTGGGATCTGAAGGGGGAGAAGGTTATAAGAACATAAGAACATAAGAAATAGGAGCAGGAGTAGGCCATCTGGCCCTTCGAGCCTGCCCCGCCATTCAATAAGATCATGGCTGATCTGTCGTGGCTCAGTTCCACTTTCCCGCCCTCTCCCCATAACCCTTAATCCCTTCTCTTATCAAAAACCCATCAACCCGCTTCTTAAAAATATTTAGCGAGGCAGCCTCCACCACTTCAACGGGCAGAGAATTCCAGAGATTCACCACCCTTTGAGTGAAGAAGTTCCTCCTCAACTCCGTTCTGAACCGCCCCCCCTTTATCTTGAGGCTGTGCCCCCTAGTCCTACTGTCTTTTTTGAGCGGGAAGAGTCTTTCCACCTCTATCCTATCCATCCCATTCATCATCTTATACGTCTCAATGAGATCTCCCCTCATTCTTCTAAACTCTAACGAGTACAAGCCTAGTTTATTCAGCCTCTCCTCATAGCTCAACCCCCTCAACTCCGGTATCAGCCTAGTAAACCTCCTCTGCACTCCCTCCAAGGCCAAAATATCCTTGCGCAGGTGCGGCGCCCAAAACTGCACACAGTACTCCAGCTGCGGCCTCACCAATGCCCTATACAGCTGCAGCAAGACCTCCCTACTTTTATATTCAATCCCCCTCGCTATGAAGGCCAGCATCCCATTCGCCTTCCTGACCACCTGCTGCACCTGCAGGCTGGGTTTTTGCGACTCATGCACAAGGACCCCGAGGTCCCTCTGCACCGTCGCCTGCTGCAGTTTTACGCCACGTAAGTAATAGTCCTTCCTACCATTCTTCCTACCAAAGTGGACCACCTCACACTTGCCAACATTAAATTCCATTTGCCATTTCCTGGCCCATTCGCCCAGCCTATCTAGATCCTTCTGCAGACTCTCCACACCCTCCGCACAATTTGCCTTTCCCCCAATCTTGGTGTCATCAGCAAATTTCGACACCCTACACTCGGTTCCCTCCTCCAGATCATCTATATAAATGGTAAATAGCTGAGGCCCCAGCACCGACCCCTGGGGCACCCCACTAGTCACCAACCGCCAATCCGAATAGCACCCATTGACCCCCACTCTGAGAAGCGGGCTTTTTATTGAGGTGCTTTCTCTTTCCTGTTCAAAATTTAGAAGATTTACAAGGATGTTGCCTGGATTAGGTGGCATGCCTTATGAAGGTAGATTGAGGGAGCTCGGTCTTTTCTCCCTGGAGAGACAAAGGATGAGAGGTGACCTGATAGAGATTTATAAGGTGTTGAGAGGTATAGATAGGGCGGATTCTCAGAGGCTATTTCCCAGGGCTGAAATGGTCGCTACGAGAGGACACAGGTTTAAGGTGCTGGGAAGCAAGTACGGAGGAGATGTCAGGGGTAAGTTTTTCACTCAGAGGGTGGTGAGTGAGCGGAATCGGCTGCCGTCAGTGGTGGTGGAGGCGAACCCGTTGGGTCTTTTAAGAGACTTCTGGATGAGTACGTGAGATTTAATGAGATTGAGGATTATAGATAGGCCTGGTAGGTAGGGATATGATCGGTGCAACTTGTGGGCCGAAGGGTTCTACGCTCTATGTTAAAATCTATCCTTCCTTTTTTTTTAGGTCCCTGCCACCTGCCAACTAAAAGTGGAGGCTGGGCAGGAAATTGTCCTTACGCAAACATTAACCGATTGCATTTGCACCCAGTATCTTGTATAGTCTTGGCATAACAGTTGACATAGTGGCTCACTGATGACAGCTGTATTGGGCAAGAATTTTCTGACCTGTTTACCGTAGCCAGCAATCTCCAAGGAGCTGGAAACTCCTTGATTCCTCTAGTCTTACCGTCAACCAACTCCGACACCAGCTGCGTCCACAATTTGCCCAAGGTGGCTGCAAAAATTCACATTTGTTGTTGAATCCATGTCTTGTTTCCTGGGTGTGTTGTAGCACAGCTTACACACTCATGTTGCATTCGAGTAGATCCACGCACGAGGCCATCGTCCAGATGACCTATCCAGTCTTTCCAGAATACTCATCATTGTCCTCTGCGAGATTTCTGTTGCTGACGTGATGCAGAAGGATAATCTGTTGTAACAAAACCTCCCAAACGAGGTAATGGAGACTGAGAGCATGTTAAAATCTTCATCAAGGACAAGTTGCCAAAAACAAACATTTGCACCTGGCTTCATGAAGATTGAACTCTTTCCCAATTTTGCTGAGTTCACAATCCAACGGGCTGAACCTCGCGTTCAACTGCTTTGTACAGCTGAGTAAGATTAATGTAAACTTAGTTAGTTCCATTTTGGCACTGGGACCATCTCTGAGCACCAGCTGGTTCTGTCACAGGTAACTCATCATCATCGAATCACTGCCATGCAGAAAGAGGCCATCTGGTCTATCAAGCCTATACTGACAACAATCCCACCCAGACCCTATCCCTGTAACTCTACATATTTACCACACTAAACACCCCCCCAACCTGCACTTGGAATACTAAGGGTCAATTTAGCATGGCCGATCCACCTAACTTAGACATCTTTAGAGTGTGGGAGGAAACCGGAGCAGCCAAAGGAAACCCACGCAGACACAGGGAGAATGTGCAAACTCCACACAGACAGTGACCCAAGCCGGGAATCAAACCCAGGTCCCTGGCACTGCGAGGCAGCAGTGCTAACCACTGTGCCACCATTTGCTTCAACATAGAGTAATTTGTCTTCATTACCTTCAGTAAGAGCAGATGAGGAACCTTTCTGGGTGTAAACCGATACACTGGCTTTGTTTCAGAGTGTAGAGTAATGTGATACACTGTCCTCAGCTTTCTTAGTCCAATCAACAGCTGTAGAAGTTCAGCTCTGACACTTATCCCCTGACCTTCCTGGCTTTCCAGTTCTGTAATTCTGTAAATCAGGGGCGAGTTGGGACAACCTTTGCTGCTTAAGAGTGAACAGCTCTGACTCAGGGTCACATGTTAAGTTTCAGTCACTTTTCTCTCTTTATTGTATTCAGTTGCCTCTGATCTTGAGATCTAAACCTCATGGCCTGTGCATTTTAACGCTTAATGGTTGAGGTGAACTTCTCTCCAACTATGGTTCAGCATCAGAAAAAAAAATCAAAACTGCTCCCTATGTGTCTATGTGTTGTTTCTCTCTGCTGGGATATCAGCACTCCAGTAGCATCTGCTTGGCTCAGAGAACCCTCCAAGGAAAGGCATCTCAATATCTTTGATTTCTTCAATCTCATGGATCTTGCTACCTTTCGAAAGTTTCTCTATTTCTTCTTGCTGTGACACACAGCAATCCTGCAACAAAGGGAAATGGTTCTCCCTGTCACCCTGTTCATTGATTGGTTTTGCTTCCTGACCTCAGTGTGTCCGCACAGTTGAATTGCCTTTGTTAAGATTAAATCACCTCTTGACTGCAAACAGTCAGACAGTGACTCATCCCCCCGATTCCAATAACAATCTGCCAACAATTCATCCTTTCAACTCGTAGTCATAGGGGCTGCGCGGTGACACAGTGGTTAGCACTGCTGCCTCACAGCGCCAGGGACCCGGGTTCAATTCCCAGTTTTGGGTCACTGTCTGTGTGGAGTCTGCACCTTCTCCTGGTGCCTGCGTGGGTTTCCTCCGGGTGCTCCAGTTTCCTCCCACACTCCAAAAATGCCGGTTAGGTGGATTGGCCGTGCTAAAATTACCCCTTAGTGCCCTGGATTGTGTAGGTTAGGTGGATGAGCCATGGGAAATGTTATGAATATAGGGCAGGGGAGAAGACTTGGCTAAGATTCCCCCTCAGAGAGTTGGTGCAGACTCAATGTCCTCTTCTGCACTGTAGGGATTCTATGATTCTAAAAAGAATTCTATTTTTCTAAAGAAGGTCCTATGATTCTATTCACAGGCTGTCTACAAGTCTGTATAGATCATTGATAAATATATTAATACTTTCCCCTAGTCATTGGGGACATGTTAAATTAGCCTGCTCGACTGTATTTTGGCTGACTGAAATAAGCATCAAGAGCTTATATTACTTTATCCCTTGCCTGACTAGAATATCCTCTACTCTGCCACCCATCACATACAACAGCATACTGACCTGCTCGCCATTCAGCATCACCACAAGGTCTGATGCGGTGCGATACTTGGCAAATTTTTTTTTATTAACCAAAAATATACTTTATTCATAAAAAAAAACTCTATTAATCTATTTCAAATATACAGGGCTTTGAGCAGCAAACACAACGTGGAATCAAAACACTTTTACAGATCCGTACAAATTACAATGACTACATTTCAAAACTTAAAAAACTATATCCATGCCTCAATATTTACAGATTTGTTCTGATTACAATGATTACATTTCAATACCTAAACCTTTCTACATGCCTCAATTAATTACTGTGTGCCGTTAGTGCTCAGATTGGCACACAGCTCCACAGGTCGAGGGTGTTCTGCAGTTCCCAGGCCCTCGGTCTGCCTCTGTTAATCTTTGACTTGACTTTACTGATGCCTCCGCCTGGTTGAGACCTGTGACCTACTCAGAGCTTTCCAGTCATGCCAGCACCTTTCTATGCTACTTCTTAAACTCGCTGCCACCATGTAACACTCCTGCCCTCCTTGTGCTCGCGGGAATATTTACAAAACGTGCTGACGCAAGGAAAACACTAACTTGTTCTAAAAAAGTCACTCAAATAAGGATCAAGAAAAGGGACAAGATCACATGATAATGTATCACTTCCTGCATCTCATTAACATATTACTCAATTAGCATTAACTCCTTATATCACAGGAAGCACCAGCTAAATGAGTAAATTTATTGTATAGAGAGAACATGGAAATTACAACGCAGAAACAAGCCACTCAGTTCCACTAACCTATCGTCATTATTATCTGGAAGGCACTGCCTTGTAGGGAACAGTCCCAATAGTAACTTTAAAAAGAACCGTTCAGCCCTACAAGCCTGTTCCATTAGTCATTTTGTTTATGGCTGATCATCAAATTCGATATCCTAATCCTGCCTTCCCCCATATCCCTTGATCCCTTTGGCCCCAAAAGCTATATCTAATTTCTTCCTGAAACCAGACAATGTTTTGGCCTCAGCTACATTCTGTGGGAGTGAACTCCACACATTCTCTGGGTGAAGAAATTTCTCCACACCTCAGTCCTAAAAGGTTTACCCCTTATCCTCAAACGATGACCCCCTCGCTCTGGACTCCCCCCACTATCGGGAACATTCTTTCTGAATCTACCCTGTCTAACCCTGTTAGAATTTTATAAGTTTCTATGAGATTCCCCTCTCACTCTTCTAAACTCCAGTGAATATAATCCTAACTGACTTAGTCTCCCCTCATATGACAGACCTGCCATCCCAGGAATCAGCCTGGTAAACCTTTGCTGTACTCCCTCTATAGCAAGGACATCCTTCCTCCGATAAGGACACCAAAACTGCACACAATACTCCAGTGTGGCCTCACCAAGACCCTGAATGTGAGATAAATACTGGAAATGAAAACTATTGCAGGGCTATGGGGAAAGACAGAAGTTTGACAACACCAGGTTTAAGCCCAACCGATTTATTTGATAGTAAACTCACAAGCTTTCGGGGCTCCCCTCTTCGTCAGGTGAATGAAGAGTTCTGGCCTCATTAACATATTACTCAATTATATCACAGGAAGCACCAGCTAAATGGGTAAATTTATTGTATCAAGAGAACATGGAAATTACAACACAGAAACAAGCCACTCAGTTCCATTAACCTATAGCCACTATTATCTGGAAGGCACAGCCTTGTAGGATGGTGAAAACAGCTCCAATAGTAACTTCAAAAAGAACATAGAAAAGAAATAAAAGCAGGAACAGGCCATTTTGAGTTTACTATCAAATATATTGGTTGGACTTAAACCTGGTGTTGTCAGACTTCTTACTTTGTTTACCCCAGTCCAACGCCGGCATCTCCACATCTATGGGGAAAGAGCAGGGAAGTGGGACTAATTGGATTCTCAAAGATCCAGCACTGACATGAGGGGGTCAAATGGCCTTCTCTGTTTTCTATCCTTCAATGACTCTGTGCTTTATGATTGTACAGCAACACAGACGGTTTAAAAGGATGGTTTAATGAAGATGAATGTAGGTGCCCCATGCCTCTAACGAAACGTGCTCTTGTGACATACAGTATAAAATATATATTTGTATACCTGCTTATGCTCCACATGTGCTGGCCCACAGCCCTTTATGTTTAATCCCTGTTTCACTGTGTTGCTTATTTTGCTCTACTTCCTCTCCACTTCATTACTTAGCAGGTCCTTGCTCACTGCTGTAGCTCCTCACACAGTAACCTGGTCTCAAACCCGCTTGGGAACAGTCCCTCCTAAGGCCACGCTCACAGCTCAGAGTGTTGGCTCTCTGAAATTTCCACAACCTTCCAGCCAGAAGCCTCTGAAGTTCATCAATCTTCCTACAATCCCTTTGAAAATACCAGACCGCACCATAAAGAGAAACTATTGGAACTAGAATGCATTGCTGCGAGACTTGCAGCGACAATGTATCGAGCGAAGGATGGAGCTCATTAAATCGGCCTTGTATGATTCATAGACTGACTTCACTCATTGAACAGATTTAAACAAAACAGCTCTTTCATATACACCAAATGTCAGTGTTAATTATCTTAGATCAAAATCCATCTCCTGGCATCCATCCAAAAGTATGATGCCACTCATCATTTGATTGGCATTCAGCTGGAGCCTTGCCAGGAAATAGTGGGTGGCAAATCTCTTGTGTTGGATCGGAATGGTAGTGCGTAGCCACTCGGTGTCAGATCTAACAGCCTCGCAATCTAACAGGATTTATGGGATTCCCAAATTAAGCATGCTAGTTACAGTAATCGTTTACACCTGCCAGCCATGAAGACAACAGCCTCAACCCATCAACGTGGGCTAAGTTACAGTGTGGCGTCACAACACTCAGGAGAAACATTGCAATGGGGACGATTCTCTCTCTCAAGGTAAGCAGCGAGAGTTGGATGGGGGGAGGGTGTTTGGGTTTTCTCGTCTCTCTGGGTGCAAGATCATTTGATGCCATTCAGTCGAATTTTGCTTTTTCTTTGCACCAGCGACAAAGTGGAAATAAAGCAGAAATGGTAGAGAGCTTCAAGTTTTTAGGTGCCCAGATCACCAACAACCTGTCCTGGACCCCCTCCACGCCGACACTATAATTAAGAAAGTCCACCAATGCCTCTACTTTCTCAGGAGGCTAAGGAAAATTCGACATGTCCACTATGATTCTCGACAATTTTTACAGGTGCACCATAGAGAGCATCCTTTCCAGATGTATCGTAGCTTGGTATGGTTCCTGCTCTGACCAAGACCACAAAAAATTACAAAGAATCGTGAGTGTAGCCCACTCCAACATGCAAACAAGCCTTCCATCCATTGACTCTGTTTACATTTCCTGCTCCTTGGAAAAGCAGCCAGCATCATCAAGGATCCCACAAACCCAGGCATACTCTCTTCCACCTTCATCCATCAGGAAAAAGATCATGTACCAACTGACTCAAAGAACAGCTTCTTCCCTGCTGCCATCAGACTTTTGAATGGACCTACTTTATATTAAGTTGATCTTTCTCTACACCCTAGCTATGACTGTAACACTACATTCTGCGCCCTTTTCTTTCCTTCCCAGTGAACGGTATAGCACTCAAGAAACAATACTTTTCACTGTGTACCAATGCATGTGACAATAATAAATCAAATCTAATCAAATGAAATCAAACGTTCTTTAGGGAAGGAAATCTGCC
Organism: Carcharhinus amblyrhynchos; assembly: GCF_965287045.1. Lineage (NCBI taxonomy): Eukaryota > Metazoa > Chordata > Chondrichthyes > Carcharhiniformes > Carcharhinidae > Carcharhinus > Carcharhinus amblyrhynchos. Next base: position 31,062,586 of record NC_137351.1, on the reverse strand, counting down.
ATCCTTGCCTGGTTGGGCCTACAATGTGACTCCTGACCTACAGCAATGTGGTTGATTCTGAAGTGCAAAACCTCTACAAAATGGAAAAAAGAACGAAACGCAAAGATAAAGGCACATTCGGCTGGTCGACCTACACTATGTGGACTGCAACAAGTTCATCACCATCTTCTCATCGGCAATGAGGGATGGACAACAATTGCTGGCCTGGCCAGCAGCACCCCCACACACCCTGTGAAAGAATTACAAAGAAACTGAAAGGACTGTTCACTCCTGCACTAGGCCCAGACTGATGCCTATTAAACGTTTCACAATGACAGTGGGGAACCGGATGTAAAAAGAACTTGACGAGGTTAGGGGGGAGATGGCAATGGGTTAAGTTGTTGTTTAAGAGTGTACTCAGTTGCTGGGAGGCAGAAAATGCTTTTTATTAAGTAGCCAGTGAGGCTACCTATTTACCAAACTTGGTAGCCAGCCAAAATTCAATTCAATCCATGTTGCATGATAATAATCAAGTCCATTCAGTTCTTTAGTATTACTGGCGATACTTCTAAGGCCAGTAACAATCTCCATGTGGAAAGAATGGGATTTATTTTAGTACATGTTACTGCAGAGAGATTTTTACCTTACGTTGCAGTGATCACAAAGCCCTGATCTGACCCTCCATATGCTGGGAGTAGGATCTATTGAAGTATGTTTTTTCACATGTTTAAGTGGACCTTTTGTGGCAGTATAAACACTTCCAGATGGGCAGCCAACTCACGTTCGCACATTTGAAACGAATTGTCCCAGCAACCTCTGGGCTAATGGGACACGATAGGCGACGTACAGGAGTGTGGAGTACTTTGCCAGAGGGATTCAGTGAGGCAGGGATTGTTAAATCTGTTCATGTTCTGCACAAAAGCCTCCTCCAACCTTACTTAATCTCATCCTTTCCACATATCCCTCTCTTCCTTTCCCCCACTCATCTCACTTTTCTTACTATTGCCTCAGTTATTCCATGTGGTAATGAATTCCACATTCTCACTACTCTCGAGGTAAAGATGTTTCTCGTTGAGTTTCTGAATAGAATTTATTGGTGACTGTGTTATATTAATACATCCCAAGATTTGGACCTCACTCATAAAGGGAAACAACTTCTCTACATCGATCCTATCAAGCTCCTTCATAAATTTAAAGACCTCCATCACGTCACCTCTCAACCCTTTTTTTTCCAATGAACAAAGCTGCATCCAGTTTGGTCTATTAAAACAAAGGAAAGCAGAGGGCAATGGGCAGAGAGGGGTGGGAGTGAGATTAGTCTTGAATTTCTCGTACAAAGAGCTGGCACAGATATAATGGGCTGAATGATGTCTTTCTTTGCTGCAAAGTGTGACAGTTCAATCACAGAATCCAGGCCAGATATCTTTCTTTACGAATAGCGAAGCTGAGCAGATAAGATATGGTTACAATTAGGAAATGCATGTGGAAAGTTATATAGCAATAATTTTAAACAGAGATTTTACCAAGGACAGATTGGAGGGTGGCCAATGTAAACCCACTATTCAAAAAGGGAGGTAGAGAGAAAACAGGGAACTATAGACCAGCGAACCTAACGTCAGTACTGGGGAAGTTACTAGAGTTCATTATCAAGGATTTCATAGCTCGGCACTTGGAAAGCAGTAGTGTAATCAGACAAAGTCAGCATGGATTTACAAAAAGGAAATCATGCTTGATGAATGTATTGGAATTATTTGAAGATATAACTGGTAGAGTTGACTGAGGGGAACCAGTCGATGTGATTTATTTAGGCTTTTAGAAGGTTTTTGGCAAGGTCTCACTTAACAGCCTACTTTGTAAAGTTGAAGCACAATGGGATTGCAGATATTGTCTTTTGTTTTTATTCCAATTCAATCCAATCAAGTCCAATTCAGAGTCCCAACAAATTGGGACATTCCTGATCCAAGCTGACAAGACAGGGCTCTCACCTCCTGTCTAGGGCTCAATCTACATGATCCAAGCTGATTGGAGTAGGTGTAGCTCCTCCTCCGAGGCTTGATCTCATTTGCATCTTAGCCAAAAGGCCGAGATGCCACTTTTTAAAAATTGCTTCAAATGAAGCTGAAATATAACCTGATGACTTCAACCAAGTGCAGCATGTCGATGCTACACTTGATCTTCACCAAAAGGCCAAGAAACGACATTGTCTTGAGATGGATAGAAAGCTGGTTAGCAGATAGGAAGCAAAGAGTTGGCATAAATAGGACTTTTTTTCTGATTGGCAGTCAGTGACTAGTGGGGTTCCGCAGTGACCTGTACCAGGACCCCAACTGTTCACATTATATATTAATGATTTGTAGGAGGGACCTGAATGTATTATCTCCAAATTTACAAAGTTGGGTGGGAGGGTGAGCTGTGAGGAGGATGTAGAGATGCATCAGCGTGATTTAGACAGGCTGAATGTGTGGGCATATGTAGGGCAGATGCAGTATAATGTGGATAAACGTGAGGTTATCCACTTTGGCAGCAAAATAACAGGAACACAGATTGAATCGGTGTAAATTAAGAGAAATGGATACTCAGCGACACAGTAGCACTGCTGTCTCACTGCGCCAGGGACCATGGTTCAAATCCTGCCTTGGGTCACTGTCTTGCGGAGTCTGCACATTCTCTGTCTGTCTGTGTGAGTTTCTTCCCACAGTCCAAAGATGTGCTAGTTAGTTACATTGGCTATGCTGAATTATCCTTCTGTGTAGCCGAACCTGGTAAAAAGTCTGACAACACCAGGTTTTAGTCCAACCTGGTGTTGTCAGACTTTTTACTGTGTTTACGCCAGTCCAACGCCGGCATACCCACATCATAGCCGAACCTGTGCCAGAGGGTGGTGACTAGGGTATTTTCACGGTAACTTAATTGCAGTGTTAATGTGGGCTTATTTGTGATACTGGTAAATAAACTTTAAAAAAAACCTTGGTGTCTTGTACATCAGTCACTGAACATAAATACGCTAGTACAGAAGGCAGTAAAGAAGGCAAATGGTATGTCAGCCTTCATAACAAGAGGATTTGAGGATAGGAATAGGGATGTTTTACTGCATTTATACAGGGTGTTGGTGAGGCCACATTGGAGAATTGTGTGCAGTTTTGGTGTCCTTATCTGAGGGAGGATGTCTTTGCTATAGAGGGAGTACAGCGAAGGTTTACCAGGCTGATTCCTGGGATGGCAGGTCTGTCATATGGGGAGAGACTAAGTTAGTTCGGATTATATTCTGTACAGGGTACTGGTGAGGCCGCAGCTGGAGTACTGTGTGCAGTTTTGGTCGCCACACTTGCGCAAGGATATTTTGGCCTTGGAGGGAGTGCAGAGGAGGTTCACTAGGCTGATACAGGAGATGAGGGGGTTAGACTATGAAGAGAGAGTAAATAGACTGGATCTGTACTCGTTGGGGTTCAGAAGGATGAGAGGGGATCATATTGAGATGTATAAGATAATGAAAGGGATGGATAGGGTAGAGGTAGAGAGATTGTTCCTGCTCAGAAAGGACAGCAAGACTAGAGGGCACAGCCTCAAGAGAAGGGGGGGGGTGCAATTTAGAACGGAGTTGAGGAGGAATTTCTTCACTCAAAGGGTGGTGAATCTCTGGAATTCCCTGCCCGTTGAAGTGGTGGAGGCTACCTAGCTAAATATATTTCAGTCACGGGTAGATAGGTTTTTGACAGACAGGAGAATTAAGGGTTATGGGGAGAAAGTGGGAAAGTGGAACTGATTGTGACGAAGGGACTAACCCCGAAAGCTAGTGAGTGTACTATCAAATAAATCGGTTGGACTTAAACCTGGTGTTGTCAGACTTTTTACTGTGTTTACCCCACTTCAGATCAGCCATGATCTTATTGAATGGCGGGGTAGGCTCGAAGGGCTAGATGGCCTACTCCTGCTCCTATTTCTTATGTTCACTGGAATTTAGAAGAGGGGATCTCAAAGTAACTTATAAAATTCTAACAGGATTAGACAGGATAGATTCAGAAAGAATGTTCCCAATGGTGGGAGAGTCCAGAACTAGGGGTCATATTTTGAGGATAAGGGGGTAAACCTTTTAGAACTGTGACGAGGAGAAATCTTTTACCCAGAGGGTGGTGAATGTGTGGCATTCACTCCCACAGAAAGTATTTGAGTCCAAAACACCGTGTGATTTCAAAAATAAATTAAATATATTTCTTGGAGTTAAAAGGATCAAGGGATATGGGGGGAAGGAGGGATTAGAACATTGAAATTGATTATCATCCGTGATGATAATGAATGTCTCGAAAGGATGAATGGCCTACTCCTGCTTCTATGTTTCTATCCTCATTCCCTTATGTGTAGTGTTCTCCTGAATCTGGGCACATACTTAACACTGTCTCTGATCGACGTACTTGTAAAATGTCTGTGTTTTTCCTCCGCCTACAGAACAAATTATTACACCCAAACTGAAAGTTTACCAATCTATTTAATCCCTTGACCTTATGTGAGGTGGGGACTGGACTAGAAGTGATAGATTTCAGAAAGCAACAAGATAGAGTCTCAACAAGTGAAACCATGCTGTCTACCACGTCATGGTTGGTAATATAATTTTCATGTTAGCTATTATTAGAACATAGAAAACTACAGCACAAACAGGCCCTTCGGCGCACAAGTTGTGCTGATCATATCCCTACCTACCAGGCTTACCTATAACCCTCAATCCCATTAAATCCCATGTACTCATCCAGAAGTCTCTTAAAAGACCTCAGCGAGTTTGCCTCTACCACCACCGACAGCAGCCGATTCCACTCACTCACCCCCCTCTGAGTGAAAAACTTACCCCTGACATCTCCTCTCTACCTACTACCTATTATTCCCTCGAGTTCTTGAATGTATACGTACAGCTCTGAATGATTGTAATGGATGCATTGGTGCTGAAATGCTTTATCCATATACTTGGTGGATGTTAAAATCAATTGATATGTCACAATCTCTGTCTTCGGGTACCATGCCCCAACGGGACATTGACCTGCAAGGACCTCCTTGCTAATCTTGCTCCAGGGTCTTGGGATAATTTTCATTGCTGGTTCATTCAACAATTTCATGAGGCTCCTTTGAAAGATCGTTCTTTGTTTACCGCCCTTTACTGTCGATCGTTCCCATCAGCATCAGACTTTCATAAGAACATAAGAAATAGGAGCAGGAGTAGGCCATCTAGCCCTTCGAGCCTGCCCCGCCATTCAATAAGATCATGGCTGATCTGAAGTGGATCAGTTCCATTTTCCCGCTTTCTCCCCATAACCCTTAATTCCCCTGTCTATCAAAAACCTATTTACCCATGACTTAAATATATTCAGCGAGGTAGCCTCCACCACTTCAAGGGGCAGAGAATTCCAGAGATTCACCACCCTTTGAGTGAAGAAGTTCCTCCTCAACTCCGATCTAAACTGCACCCCCACCGCCCCTTGTCTTGAGGCTGTGCCCTCTAGTCCTGCTATTCTTTCTAAGCGGGAAGAGTCTCATCCCTTTCATTATCTTATACATCTCTATAAGATCCCCCTTCATCCTTCTAAACTCCAACGAGTACAGACCCAGTCTATTTAGTCTCTCTTCATAGGCCAACCCCCTCATCTCCTCAACTTTCTAAATCACGATTCCTTATTATTTGCCTAAGAAATTCCTGATTTGGTCAGCAGAGTTCCCCTGGTGTCAGATTTTACCAGCACCTCTTTATTGGTAACAATGACTTGTCCAAGATATTTTCAAGCAGCTGATTAAATCTGAAGAATTGACTTGGAGTTAAATCAGCAGAGCTTTGGAAATGCGTAAGGAAGCACTTACAGACTTGGAACAAGTATTAATAAGTCATAAACAGTGGCTCCCATAGTTATGACAGATGCTTACATTATTGTGTCAGCTGTGGTCCAGTTGTTAGCTCTCTCACCTCCGGGTCTCTAGCTTCAAGTCCCCCTCCAGGGCTCGAGCACAAAAATTTAAGCTGACACTCCAGTGTGGCACTGAGGGAGAGCTGCGTTGGCAGAGGTTCAAAGCGGAACCTTATCACCATTCACGTCAGCGGGACTTCCTCATCCCCTTACAGTAGATGAAGGTTTGACTGCAGCAGTAGCATGATGTGAATGGCAGGTTAGGTCGCGCCCTCAGTTTTTCCGATTGAGGTCCCATCTACCTGCTTGGGTGGATGTAAAAGATCCCATGGAATTACTTCGCATAAGAGCTAGGAGACAGTATATTGGTATGGATAAAGTATTAGCTCATGGGCAGGAAACAGCGAGTGGGGAGAAGGGGTTCTTTTTCAGGTTGGTGCCCTGTAACCAGACAGGCTTCACAGGGATCGGTGTGGGGACCTGAACAATTTACAATATAAACAAATGACTCAGAGGAAGGAAGCAAATGTACTGTAGCCAAATTTGCAAACTACACAAAAACAGGTGGAAAGACAAGTTGCAAATGGGAAAAAAACAGCTTACAAAGAAATATTGATGGGTTCAGTAAGTGGGCAAAAAGTTGGCAAATGGACCATAACATGGGAAAATGTGAAGTTGTTTATTTTGGGAGGAAGAACAAAAGAACAGAACATTATTTAAAAGGAGAAAAAACTGTAGAAAGCTGCAACACAAAGGGAGGAGGGGATACTTGTGCATGAAACACAGAAACCTGGTACAGCAGAGAATCAGGAAGGTTAATAGAATATTAGCCCTTTTTTCAAGGGAATTGGAGTATAAGCATAGGGAAGTCTTGCTGCAACTGTACAGGATACTGGTGAGACCACATCTGGAGCACTGTGAGCCATTTTGGTCTCCTTATTTAAGGAAAATTATTATTAATTGGAAGCAGATTAAAGAACCGGGTGTCCTCGGTGTGGAGGGATTGTCTTTTGAGCGGTTAAACAGGTTGGGACTGTGATTATTGGAATTTGGAAGAATGAGAGGTGATCTCATTCAAACATATCGGATTCTTAAGATTGACGGGGTAAACGCTGAGAGGATGTTTTGCCTCGTGGGAAAGTCTAGGACCTGGGGGCACGGTCTCAGAACAAAGGGGCAGCAACTTAAGACTCAGACGAGGGGGAATTTCTTCTCTCAGAGGGTTGTGACTCTTTGGAACTCCTTGCCACAGTGAGCTGTGGGGACGGAGTCCTTGCGTATACTTAAGGCTGAAATAGATTTTTGATTGGTAAGGAAATCAAGAGTTACGGGCGAAGGGCAGGAAAGTGGACGTGAGGAATGTCAGATCAACCGCCATCCTACTGAATGGCAGAACTAGCTCGAGGGCCTGAATGGGCTGCTCCTGTTCCTATTTCTTATGGTCTTAGGCCTCTGGTGTCTTAGACCGTATTTATCCCTCAATCAACATCGCAAAGACAAATCAACCTACCTGGTCATTGTCACATTTCTCTTTATGGGAGCTTTCTGTGCATTAGTTGGCTGCTGTGTTTTCAACATTACAACAGTGGCTACATTTCACATATACTTCATTAGTTGTAAAGCACTTTGAGATGTCAGGTGGTCATGAAAGGTGCTATAGAAATGCAAGTCTTTATTTTTTAACGATATAGGTAGATACCTCTAAGGAACATGACCAGGAAATGTACTGTCACACTGTTATGATCTAGGTAGAGACCACTAATTTATCTCTTAAACAAAAGAAATCCAAAATCCCAGTGATTTATTGAAGAATTAAGCCACAAGTTCCCAATGGAATAAATCTGAAAAGTTTTTAACTATGCGTGACTGATGCATTTTGGTAGATCGAATCAGGGCAGGGCTCACTCAGCTAATGGGTAGGGTGTTGGGGAGAGTTATGGAACAAAGAGACCCAGGGGTATAGGGTCATAGCTCTTTAAAAGTGGAGTTACAGGTGGACAGGGCAGTGAAGAAGGCATTTAGCATGTTTAGTTACATTTGTCAGAACGTTGAATATAGGAGTTGCAATGTTTTGTTAAAGTTGTACAAGACATTGCTAAGACCACACTTGGAACTCTGTGTACCGTTCTGGTCACCCTACTATAGAAAGAATATTATTAAACCAGAAAGAGTGCAGAAAAGATTTACTTAGAATGCTAACAGGACTTGAAGTTATAAAGAGAGGCTGGATAGACTGGGACTTTTTTTCCTGGAACGTAGGAAGCTGAGGGGTGATCTTTTAGAGGCCTACAAAATAATGGGGGGCATAGATAGGGTAGATAGTCAATATCTTTTCCCAAAGTTCAGGGAGTCTAAAACTAGGGGGCATGGATCTAACGTGAGAGGGGAGAGATACAAAAGGAACAAATTTTTCACACAGAGGGTGGTGAATGTCTGGAACAAGCTGCCAGAGGTAGTAGTAGAGGCAGGTACAATTTTGTCTTTTAAAAAGCATTTGGACAGTTACATGGGTAAGGTGGGTATAGAGGGATATGGGCCAAACATGGGCAATTGGGGCTAGCTTAGTGGTTAAAAAAAGAGGATGGCATGGGCAAGTTGGGCTGAAGGGCCTATTCCTATGCTGTAAATATCTTTGACTCTCTGGACCTGATTTTACCATCAGATTGCGCCCTTTTTTTGGATGCATAGACTTGGTAAAGTGGGGTGTGAGGCGAGTAGCTCGATCTGCGCCCACTTCCGCACCAGTTCCCCCTTCACCAAGGCCTGAAAATGGCCACGATCGGGACTACGCCCGAAATGGGCACGACGGCCATTTAAATGCATCTGCATGCATTTAAATTGACTTAATGGGCCGCACGCCCAACCTTACCGGCACCTCCCCTTCTACCACCGTGTTCGCCCATCCAGAATCGGCGCAGAACAGGCATGCTCCATAAAAGTCCGATTCAGACACTCCAGTTAGTGAGGAGGTAAGTGTTGAGTGTCCAACAGCTATCTGCATGAGATCAGTCGGGGGAATGGGGCGGTCCGCTGCCACTCTGCCTGAGGTTCGCCTTTGGCAGGACCAGAGGATCCCGACAGTGGGAAGGCTTAGAAAATCCCACCCTTAGTTTGCGTTTTCCCTTTCTGTTTCCAGTTTGAATCTGTCTAAAGAATATACAAGGTCTGAAACCACAGATCCCCTCACAATGGCTGGGGTTTCCTGTTGAATGCACCCCTCTGCAGCTGGGAAACTCGTGGTGGGGGGGTGCGCTGTCAGCGGGACTGGAAAATTCCATCGGTGTGAACGGCTGGAGAATTCCGACCAATGTGTATTTTTAGAATTAATAATATTGTTTTAATAATTACATTGAGCTCCTAAAAGATTGGTTCCCAAGGCAATGCAGTATTTTGGATTCAACGTGGAACTAAGCTGGTGACTGGGTTCTTGGATTATTGATTCGATACTCAAAGAGAGACAAGCTGCTGATCTGGCTGTATGTTTCAGTTAGTAGAACACTAGGGACCCTGGAAACCAACCAGCTATAAACTAGATGATCAACAAAAATACGTTTGATCATTTAATTTTGATGGATAACTATTCTGCTTTATGTGGACGATACAAACATATTGTTCTCGGGTTGGGTTCAGTTTGGAGCCTCCTGTGATTGACAGCTTGGCAACAAAGTTGAGTGAAGTGTCAGAGAACATACAGGGGAAGATTCGGGCAAAATTCATTCAATGAAGCAGAGTTAGAATGTGGCCTATATTTTTTTTAAACTTTATTCCAATCCAATCAAGTCAAATTAAACTCAGTTCAGAGTCCCAACAAGTTGGGACATTCCCGATCCAAGCTGACAAGACAGGGCTCTCACCTCCTGTCTTGGGCTTGATCTACATGATCCAAGCTGACTGGAGTAGGTGTAGCTCCTCCTCCAGGGCTTGATCTTATTTGCATCTTAGCCAAATGGCCGAGATGCCGCTTTAAAAAATTGCTTCAAATGAAGCTGAAATGTAACCTAATGACTTCAACCAAGTGCAGCATGTCGATACTACACTTGATCTTAGCCAAAAGGCCGAGACTCTCCCCTACCAGGTAAGAATGTGGCCTATATTAGGTGGCGCTGTGGTGTCAATGGTTAGCACTGCTGCCTCACAGCACCAGGGCCCCAGGTTTGATTCCCAGCTTTGGTCACTGTCTGTGTGGAGCTTGCACATTCTCACTGCGTGGGTTTCCTCTGGGTGCTCCGGTTTTCTCCCACAGTCTGAATGGGTTAGGTTGATTGGCCATGTTAAGTTGACCCTGGTGTCAGGAGGATTAGCAGGGTGGGTTGATGGGAATAGGGCCTGGGTGGGATTATGGTTGGTACAGATTCAAAGGGCCAAATGCCCTCCTTCTGTATTTATCAGAAATGAATGGTCTCTAGTATTACTTAGGGCGGCACGGTAGCACAGTGGTTAGCACTGCTGCTTCACAGCTCCAGGGAGCTGGGTTCGATTCCTGGCTCGGGTCACTGTCTGTGTGGAGTTTGCACATTCTCCTCGTCTCTGCGTGGGTTTCCTCGAAGTGCTCCGGTTTCCTCCCACAGTCCAAAGATGTGTGGGTTAGGTTGATTGGCCATGCTAAAATTGCCCTTTGTGCACTGAGATGTGTAGGTTAGTGGAATTAGCGGGTAAATATGTCGGGATATGGGTATAGGGTCTGGGTGGGATTGTGGTCGGTGCACTGTGGGGTTTCTATAAAATCATTCATGTGTCTTAAGAAGGAAACAGCAAAATGCAATATTGAACATTGATAATGAGTGAATCGTTCTCCAAATATTGCAAGGCTACACAAATCACCCTGAGAAGGCTGGGGTTGATGCCACCTTCTTGAATGGTTGAGTGACTCTTGGTGATGGTACCCCCATGGTTCTGGTCATGGAACTCTGGAATATTAGTTCAGCCCTAGTGAAGCGCCAGTGATAACGGTCTGAGCTGGTGTGTGACAGTGTAAACATGCCTTGCAAAAATCTGGCTGAAGGTTCTGAACCGGGTGACATGAATCCTCAGACCCTTGGTTAAAAGTTTAATTTCTGGCCTGTTTCGGTGCTCTGATACCTCCTCCTCTCCAAGTATCTAATGGCAGCAAAAATCAAAACACGAAAGACTGCAGACAGTGTGTGGACCCCGCACCATCTGGGGGGGGAGAGAGAGGAGCAGGTCTAACAGGCCGAATTTTCAAATTAAAAGTCACAAAGAAGTGGTCAGCCTGTTTCTACTCGGCTGGCTGCATCTACAGCCATTTAACAGCAGCGAGACCTGCTCGCATGGGGCTTGAACCCCCATGCAGAGGGGAGTCCCACCTCCGAGAGCTGTCGGCCATTTGACTCGTTGGCTGTTTACTGGTCCCAGCAGCACCATCAGGACCCAGGGCTCATCCAGCAGGCCGTCCCGGGGGGGCGGGGAGACAACAGGGATAGGGCCTGGGTGGGATTGTTCTCGGTGCAGGCTTGATGGGCCTCCTTCTACACTGTAGTGATTCTATGAACTGCGATGGAGTCTGGACAAAGACCTGAGTGAAGGGTGGACAGAGCAGGATGGAGGAGAAAATCTGGGAGGGGAGGGGAGGCTAGAATACCTCGGGTCAGTGGGGGAGGCCTCCGATTGATATGAGGGAGCCATAAAGAAGACATCCCATCTTGCCCCACCACCAGCTGGGCTGGGGACTCAGAGCCAATATCCTCCAACCCCAATGGTAAGATCCAAGTGGTAGAGGAGGAGGCCTGGAGGTAGTGGCTTCGATAGTGAGTATGTCTTGTCACATCAGAAAAAGCTGTAAAAGCGAAGAAAATGAAATGATTCATTCATGCAGGGCTGACTCGAAATATGTTTTCAATGCTTGTCAACAAGAGGGTAAACTTCTTAATGCTCTTTAATTCTGTGATTTCCTTCTTATTCTAATCTCCTGTTGACCTGCCTCGTGGTGAGGGGAGAGGGAGAAAAACACACCCAGGTGGAGAGCGACGCCAATTCTTCACGAAGACTTTGACGGGGGAAGTTAATCGATGTCAGACTAGACAAATGATCAAGCTGAGAGAAGCAGGTCTTGGGGAATGTTTCCCCACCCCCGGATCTGCAGGTGGATGTTAGGAAGTGAATAACAACACAGGTCAACCAGTTAAAAGTGTAACTGTGAAGCGCTATCCAGAAGATTCCATTGACATACTTCAAACAAAACAAGGGTAAGGCGGGGAGTTCGTAGAATTATATCATTATTCAGCATTTTTTTAACTTATTAGTCACAAGTAAGGCTTGCATTAACACGGCGATGAAGCTACTGTGAAAATCCCCTAGTCACCACACTCCACAGCCTGTTCGGGTACACTGAGGGAGAATTTAGCACAACCAATGCATCTAACCAGCACGTCTTTGGACTATGGGAGGAAACCAGAGCACCCAGAGGAAACCCACGCAGACATGGGGAGAATGTGCAAACTCCACACAGACAGTGACCCGAGCTAGGAATTGAACCCGGTTCCCTGGCGCTGTGAGGCAGCAGTGCTAACCACTGCGTTGACGTGTCACATTTATTTAGACAGGATCGGGTGAGTTTTCTGGTCTCACCCACCAAGAGAATCATAGTGGGCGGGACAAACAATTTCTCGGATCATTTGGGCAGCACAGTGGTTGACACTGCTGGCTCGTAGCGCCAAGGACCTGGGTTCGATTGAAGCCTCGTATCACTGTCTGTATAGAATTTACATGTTTTTCCCATGTTTGTAAGGGCCCCCAAGACTTCTGGTTGCTCTGGTTTCCTTCCACAGTCCAAGGATTTGCAGGTTAGGTGGATTGGCCATGCTAAATCGCCACTTAGTGTCCAAAGACATGTAGGACAGGGGATTAGTGGGTTAAATATATGGGGTTATGGGGAATAGGGCCTTGGTAAAATGCTCAGTTGGAGGGTCAGAGAAGATCTGATGGGCTGGTAGAGACGCTGGTTTTAAACTCCAACTGCTCCCTTCCTATTGGGCAAGTCTCCACTCGCTCAGTAGGAGAATTCATACCCCACGAGGCCCACAGGGAGATCTGTTGACAATCCCCCGTCCCGAGCATGGCCATCATTACACCCAGGCTGCTGACAAACTGACCAATTCTTTTGGGATGAGGACAGAGCCACTCGCGTATCTACTGTCGTGTTTGCTCTGTGTGCAATTCTTAGAGTCTGGCAACTGATCTGTTCTCACTGTGCTCGATTGATTAAGCCTGGGTGAAGACTCAGTGCTGGAGAAGTTTCTCGAAGCTAAGGCTGGGATGAGAATGATTAGAGGTTTTAAATAAACCTGCTGCACGCTTAGAAAACTATTGGCACCTCCGCATTCCTCTGAGGAATACATTGGGCGCGATTTTCCGGATTCCTAGCCCAGTGTTTCCTGGTGGGAGAAGTCGGCCTGTTGTTCGCTGGTGGTGGGATTCTCCAGTCCTGCCACTGTCAGTGGGATTTCCCATTGATGTTACCCCACGTCGCTGGGAAACCCATGGAATGCGCTTGTGGCGGGACTGGAAATCCCATCGGCGTGAACAGCTGGAGAATTCTAGCCAAAGGTTACACCAAACCGGCCACACACAAGCGGGAGAATGCAGTGCAGGAGGAGGTTCTGCATGCCAGCACCTTTGAAGAGACACAACTTGGGGATTATGCCTGACGCACATGAATCCAGTATAGACGAGCCAGTGTGTCTTGGTGCCAGTCCCAGCCCAGATCAATGGGCAAGGTTGCTGGCAGGAAGGGCACCTGGCTGTAAGTTGATGCTCTGTGTGAAGCATTGTGATCATCCATCACTGCGGCCACCCTGCGTAACTCGGGAACTGCTGGGAGAGAAGGGAAAGGAATCTCGTGTTTGGCAGTGTCTACAACGCTCATTACTCATTCTGAATAATAATGAGTAATAAATCAGTCAAAACAGTTTTGAAACAAAGACACTCACTGGCCCAAACTTTCTGGAACAGGTGATATCCTTTAGCAGTGAAGAATTTCCGCTGGGAGTGAAATCGATTTGCAGCGTAACCAAACTCCCCGGCTGGAAAACCGACGTTCTGGTTCAGAGAATCTCCAGTTCAGTAACGAAATGTGAAATTTATTCCCGCCGGGAACACTTCTGAAAATAATCGGAGGGGCTGTCGCTTGGACGAAGTTTTCAACCAAGACTCTCGAGAATGGACAAAAAAATCAATTGGAATATTTCAAAGAAGATCCTCTGCATTCTCCTGGCCAATATTCTGCCTTTAACAAACACCACGTGGTGGATTTTCTGGACATTATCTCATTGCTGTTTGTGGGATCTTGCTGTGCAGAAATTGGCTGCTGTATTTTTTTTAACAGTACAACTGTCACTGTAAACAGCACTGAGGTTGCAAAAGGTGCTTTATAAATGCACTTTCATTCTACTAGAATGTAACCAGTGATAACATTGGATCTGTTGTAATGTGACCAATGGTAACAAGCTCTAAGGGTCAGCTGACTCATTAAACCATGTAACCAATGACAGAATGATGTGATGATCAGCCGACCAGCTGACTCAGTACAAATAAGAACCTGTTGGGAATTGTGAGTTTACTTGGAGTGGCCCAGGGTGAGGGCTCAAGTTTGGAGTAATGAAGTTTCTTTATCAAACCTTTGCTTTAATGTATAAGTTGGAGTAAGTTTTGTTCTATTTTTATTGTCTCCACTGCAAGAGTTTCATCTGGATCAACACTAACACCTCTCTCTCCTGCTTTATCACCACAGAGACTGGATCCTTGACTTCCTAATCCACAGGCCACAATCAGTAAGGATAGGCACAACACCTCCTCCACAATCATTCTCAACACCGGTGCCCACAAGGCTGTGTTCTCAGCCCCTTTGCCATACTCCTTATACACCATTGACTGTGTGGCCAATTTCCCCTCCAACTCGATTTTGCTGATGACACCACTGGAGTGGTGAAAGCATTCTTTCTGGTTGTTTCACAGCTTGGTATGGCCCCTGCTATCACCAAAACCGCAAGGAACTACAAAGGGTCATGAATGTAGCCCAGTCCATCACACAAACCGGCCTCCCATCCATTGACTCTGTCTACACTTCCCGTTACTTTGGTAAAGCAAGGACCCCACACACCCCGTACGTTCTCTCTTCCACCTTCTTCTGTCAGGAAAAAGATAGAAAAGTCTGAGATCACGTACCAACCGACTCAAGAACAGCTTCTTCCCTGCTGCCGTCAGACTTTTGGATGGACTTTCTCATATTATGTTGATCTTTCTCTACACCCTAGCTATGGCTGTAACATTACATTCTGCACCCTCTCATTTCCTTCTCTATGAATGGTATGCTTTGTCTACGCAAGAAACAATACTTTTCACTGTATGTTAATACATGTGACAATAATAAATCAAATCAAATCAAACATAGAGTCCCTACAGGGTAGAAGGAGGCCATTCAACTGATCACGTCTGCACCGACTCTCTGACAGAGTATCTTACCCAGACCCTCTCGCCCGTCCCATCCCCAATAGTCCCATGACCAATCCACCTAACCTACATACCTTTGGACTGTGGGAGAAAACTGGAGCGCTCAGAGGAAACCCATGCAGACATGGAGAGAACTTGCAAACTGCACACAGACAGTGACCTAAGGAATCGAACCCGGGTCCCTGGCACTGTGAGGCAGCGGTACATCTGAGTTACATCTGAACAGAAGGCTCTATCCCCAAAAGAGGGATCCTCCAACAGGAAAGACATCCCTTCCCCATTTATCCCAGCAAACCAACTGAAGGCTTTTCTGTCTGATCCAAGGGTCATCCTAGTTATGAATTTAACACTACATACTGCACCCTCTCCTTTCCTTCTCCCCTCTGTACTCCATGAACGGTATGCTGTATAACACGCAAGAAACAATACTTTTCACTGTATCCCAATACATGTGACAATGCTAAATCAAATCAAATCAATTTAAACCTCCTGTATTCCTGTTTGACTGTGTCCACACTGGCACCCAAAGCCTGTAAGAAGTCTCACAACACCAGGTTAAAGTCCAACCACTGATTCACCTGATGAAGGGGCAAACCCTGAAAGCTTGTGAGTTTACTATCAAATAATCTGGTTGGACTCTAACCTGGTGTTGCGAGACTTCTTACTGTGTTTACCCCAGTCCAACGCCAGCATCTCCACATCATGACCTGTGGCGGGAGTGTTTAGAGTTGCAGTTCCTTTGGTGGCCACAAGCTGTGCTTTAGCAGCGCAGGGTTTTGGTGGGCAGACTCCAGTAATGAGCCAAACTCAAATTCTCCGTTTGTTCCACAGCGTGCACTAGTTAGCCAACGTGTCATTATATTAGATAAAGGATCAAATGTTTTGTGACAGGAAACACCCTTTCATTTCCGCCGAAGGCTGGAAAGGGAAAGGAAGATTAGCATTTCAACCATGCTCTATCTGACCAGCTGATGTCCCAAAGCACTTTCCAACCAACAAAACACTTCCAAAGTGTAATCGAGGTTGTAGTGTAGGAAATGATGCAGTTCCTTTGTGCACAGAAAGCTCCCATAGGCAGCGATGCGATAATAACTAGGTTTTTGGGGATGTCGACTGAGGGTTAAATATTCACTTGGACACGGGAGGGGTGGCAGGGGACGGGTATGAGGTTAGCATCTGATTCAGAAGATTAGCAGTGGTGTAGTGGTATTGTCACTGGAATAGTAATTCAGAGATTCAGGGTAATTCTCTGGTGACTTAAGTTCGAATCCCACCTCGGCAGATAATGAAATTTGAATTCAAAAGAATAATCTGGAATTAATAGTCCAATGATGTAACCATTGTTGATTGTCGTAAAAACCCATCTGGTTCACCAATGCCCTTGAGGGAAGGTAATCTGCCCTCCTTATCTGGTCTGGCCTCCAGACCCACGGCAATGTAGTTGACTCTTAAATACCCTCAGGGATTGGGTAATAAGTGGTGACCTTCCCAGCGATTTCCCATGAACGAATAAAATAAATCAATGGCACCACTGTAGATGCAGCGCCCCCTCACTACTGCACTGGAGTGGCAGACTTGACTTTTGACCTGGAGTGGGACTTGAGACCAGAACTTTGAGACTTAGAAGCGAGAGTGTGACCCTAACTAGTTAAACCAGCCTTCCAGAGGTTGATTGATGTGTGGTGCTGCTCTTTTGCCACCGTGCATTCTCTCACAGCCTTCTATCATCACCCTTACAGTCCCAAGTATGAGCTCTCCCCTCCCCCAGGGACAGAAAAAAGACAGATGATGATAATTCTGTTATAAGAAGAGAAAAAGAGAAATGAGGGATGGAGTGGAGTCACTGAAAGTCAGATCTGTTCCGATACAAACACAGACAGTAACAATGCCGTGCTTTAACTTCAGGTTTTACCAACCATCCAGCTTTAACTCACCAGCAATAGTAACCCATTTAATCGAGATGAGGAGGTAGGGGACATGATCTTTACCAGCTGTTCACGCCACGCTTCCAGGGCAGCGAAGCTGGAGAATCTGGCGTCCAGCCAAATCTCCGTTCACTGCGGCGGGATGGGAAAATCCCACCAGTGTGAACAGTGGTGAGATTCCGGCTGTGGTGTTTCAGCGATAGATTATGGCACACTTCACAAGAATAACCACTTGCATTTATATAGCACCCTCGTGTAATAAAACATCCCAAGGTGCTTCATAGAGGCATTATAGAAGAAAGTATCACACTGAGCCTTGTAAAGGAATTAACCAAAAGGTGTCAAGGATCTCAGCTTTAAGGAGTGTCTGAAAGGGGGAGATTAAAGTAGAAAGGCAAAGTGATTTATGGAGGGAATTTCAGAGCTTGGGGCCTAGGCAGCTGTAGGTGAGGCCATCAGTGGTGGAACAATAAAAACTGGAATGCTGAAGAGGCCAGAATTAAGGGGAGTACCGAGATATCCAAGCATTGTGGACCTGGAGGAGATCACAGAGATGGGAAGGGACAAGAGAGCGGAAAGATTTGAACACAAACGAGAGCTTTTGATTCAAGGCTTTGCCCGATTTAGGAATGAGTACAGGTCATCAAGCACAGGAGTAATAAGTGAACAGGATTGGGTGAAAGTTGGAAGATTGGCAGCAGAGTTTTGGATGAGCTGGTGGGAAGAATGCGGGAGGTTGGCCAGGGTTAGAGTAACAAGACATGGATGGAGCTTCCAGCACCAAAGGAGTTGAAGGATGGCTGGATATCGTCAGTCTTGTTGATAGTGTGGATGTAAGCGCAACTCAGAGTCAAATATGCTGGCCAGTGTTTGGTGCCCATCCCTTGTTGTTCGCGAGCAGTTAAGAGTCAGCCACATTGCTGTGGCTCTGGAGTCACATGTAGGCCAGACCAGGTAAGGAGGGCGGATTCCCTTCCCTAAAGGACATTAGTGAACCAGATGGGTTTTGCTGACAATCGACAATGCTTTCATAGCTGTCAGTAGACTCTTAATTCCAAATTTTTTTATGGGATTCAAATTTCACTAGCTGCCGTGGCAGGATTCAAACCCACTTTCTGAGAGTTTCTGGATTAATAGTGTGGCAACAATACCACTGGGCCATCACCTCCCCGATATAACAGCAAGATTGCAAACCATCTGGTTCAGAGTTAGGCAGTTATCAGAGAGAGGGATGGAGTCAGTGGTGAGGAAATGGAGCGTGCAGTGAGGAGTGACGGCAATGGCTTAACTCTTCCTGATTATTAATTGGATAAAAATTCCTGTTCACCTGGTACTGGATGTCAGACAAGCATTCTGACCGTGTCCATACAGCAGAGGGACCGAGGCAGTGGGCAGGTTAAGCTGGATGGTTGCAGCGTACATGTGGGAACTGAGGGGCTTTTGGAGGATGTTGCCGGGGGCAGCATGTAGATAAGAAATAGGAGGGAGAGAGAGATAGATCCTTTGGGGAGACAGGAACGGGAAGATAATTCATTGAATGTGATTCTCTTCTTATGATTAGATAGAAAAGAATGGAACCAGTTCCATCCAGTTGGACACATTGGAGAGGTGGTGGGTGAGGATAGTGTGGGCAAGTTGAGAAGGACAAGTAGGGATAGTTTGCCATCTGTACAACCATTTCCAATGGCATTTGTGACTTTAATAAGATCCACTTCGATACAGCTACTTGGGTGGAAGCCCAGTTGAAGGGATTCAAATATGGAGATCCAGGAGAAATGGGCATGGATGTAGAAGGTGACAAGGTTCAAGAACGTTGGAGATGTTAAATTTGGAAGGACGTTTGAGGAGTCAAGGATTTGTTTTTTGAGGAATCTGGCTCTGATGGCTGGCCTGAAGTAGAAAGGGACAAAACATGAGGAGACAGACCCATTACCAATATTGGCTATCATTGGAACCAGGAATGAAAGATGAGTGGTCAACCATTTAATGGGAATGGCATCAAGAGATCAGGAAGTGGGTCTCATTGAGACCATAAGCTTAGAGAGGACATGAAAGGGAATAAGTGAAAAATTTGAGAAAGATGTGAAGGGTGAAAAGCTGCAGCATGCTACGGTGCAGAGGGACCTGGGGGTCCTTGTGCACCATTCGCAAAAACCCAGTCTGCAGGTGCAGCAGGTGATCAAGAAGGCGAATGGAATGTTGGCCTTTATAGCGAGGGGGATAGAATATAAAAGCAGGGAGGTCTTGCTGCAACTGTACAGGGCACTGGTGAGGCCGCAGCTGGAGTACTGTGTGCAGTTTTGGTCCCCTTATTTGGGAAAGGATATATTGGCCTTGGAGGGAGTAGAGAGAAGGTTCACCAGGCTCGTACCAGAGATGAGGGTGTTAGCTCATGAAGAGTGATTGAGTAGACTGGGCTTTCGTTAGAGTTTAGAAGGCTGAGGGGGGATCTTACAGAGACTTACAAGGTAATGAAGGGGATGGATAGGATAGAGGTAGAGAGATTCTTTCCGCTTAGAAAGGAAAACAGAACTAGAGGACACAGCCTCAAAATAAGGAGGAGGGGCAGTTTAGATCGGAGTTGAGGAGGAACTTCTTCACTCAAAGGGTGGTGAATCTCTGGAATTCTCTGCCCATTGAAGTGGTGGAGGCTGCCTCGCTAAATATATTTAAATCACGGGTTGATAGGTTTCTGATAGACAAGGGAATTAAGGGTTATGGGGAGAGGGCGGGAAAGTGGAACTGATCCACTTCAGATCAGCCATGATCTTATTGAATGGCAGGGCAGGCTCAAAGGGCTAGATGGCCGACTCCTGCTCCTATTTCTTATGTTCTTATGAAAAAGAAGAACTTCAAAGAAACAGAAATGCTGCAAAGATTTTCTTACTAAAAAGAGGAAAGAAGGCATAGAGAGCATTGTTTTGGGATGAAAAGGGAAAATGCCTCAGGGAATTGCAGCATGGTCTCCAGAAATCTGGGAAAATTAAGATGCTGAGGTTGGCGATCTGGCAATCCAGGCGTGTGGAGATTCCGGGCAGTGATCCCTGCACTGAGGGAGCTCAGGCACAGAGGCTCTGAAGTTTGATAAAGAAATCCTCAACCTGCTTAAGATTTAGAAAGTTTTCAAAGCGCCTCTCGGATCTTGAGAATGCGGGATCTTGCTGTGAAATCAACAAAAGAAAAAGACACATCAAAAGTAGAGAGGGGGTTGGAATGGACACCTCAAACTTCCAGAAGCAAAAAAAAGGTGCAGAAATAGATCACTAAGAGAACTTCACATTAAAAATGCAAAAAACGTCAAGTTTTAAAAGTTTGCAAAAGGTTCAAAGCAGGAACAGCAGGTACACGCCAAAACTTCAAAAGTGCGGGAAGAAAGTAGAGAACAAGCAGCTGCTGACGGCAGTGATAAAAGATGACAGTCTTAAAGCGGCAATGCACTAGAGGGGTCAAAAGAGAAAACGCTGGAAAATCTCAGCAGGTCTGGCAGCACCTGGAAGGACAAAGGACAAAGAACAAAAACAGCCCGGGAAACAGGCCCTTCGGCCCACCGAGCCCGCGCCGCCATCTCAACACCACCAGTCCCCCTCTCCACCCACGACCCCTGTCTAATGTTTTATGGCCATCCAGATTGAGGGAAACTGATTTAGGGACAATTTATTACTGCCAATCAGCCCTAAAAAAGGAGAGAAAAGAGCTGAGATTTCGAGTCCAGATGACCCTTTGTCAAAGCTAAAGGGCAGAGAAAGAGGGAGATGTTTATACTGCAGGGTGAGGGAATGAAAGATGAGTCATGGCCACAGAAACCAGGGGAAAAGGCTGCTAATGACAGCCCATAGAGAGAATAAAGAGTGTGAATGGCCAAGTTTTTATTTTATTTAATTTTATATTATTCTTTGCCATTTATTTCTTTATTATCTTACTTCATTTTTCTTCCCCTGCTTTTTCCCCCTACTTTATCCCCCCTTTCTTAACTTTTCTCCCCCTTCCTCTTCCGTTTTAAATTTTATCTCTGTCTCACCCATAATATCCCCACTCCCCACATCATCATTTGTCGCAGCTTATCCTCTCTGATTTTAGCTTCTCCGCTGTTTGGCCAATCACACCCTTTATTCTCTCTATGGGCTGCCATTAGCAGCCTTTCCCCTGGTTCCTGTGGCTAATCTTTTATTCTCTCACGCTGCAGTATAAATATCTCCCACTTTCTCTGCCTTTTAGCTTTGACAAAGGGTCTCCGTGACTCGAAACATCAGCTCTTTTCTCTCCTTACCGATGCTGCCAGACCTGCTGAGATTTTCCAGCATTTTGGTTTCAGATTCCAGCATCCGCAGTAATTTGCTTTTATGCATTAAAGAGGTCATGCATTCAGAACGGTAATACGTTTAATGCGATGATGCATTTAAAGCAGAAACCACAAGAAGATACAAAGGGCAATGGACAGGAAAAGTCGAGGAGACCCTGGATAGAGTTCAAAATAAGTCCATAGGCAATGAAGGCTTCAGGAGGAGGCAAAGAAGATCTCAGAGTGGGGGACAGAAATCAACGGAAGGGGGCAATGGAGAGCCCTAGATGGAGGGCACTGAAAGATCCCATAAAAAGTAGACTGAAAGATCCAGAAAGAAGCTAAGGAGGAGAATTTAATGAGACAACAGAGAATAAGCTGAACTCCATGAAAAAACAACCAGAAAATAAGAACCAGTCCAGGGAAAATTTGAATCAGGAGAATAAGAGACTGAAGAAGGAAGCTTGATAAGGAGAAATTTGCTGAAAAGATTAAAAATATTAAAATTGACAGCAGGAATTCAGACGGAAAGAAATTGAGATTATGTGCCAGAACTATGAATTGGTCACACAAATGGAAAAGCAGAAAGCCTGCATGGAAGAGCTCCATGCAAGATCATATTTGGAACAGTACATAGTTAAAACCTGCAGCAAATGGGTTTATGTTTCGACACAGGAACCTCAAGATCTTATCAATGAGCCATCACCACTGCACCAATATAGAACCCAGATTAAGTACATAATCTGACACTGTGTCATAATATGAAGCTTCAGTCATGGATCAAGTTAAATCTCTGGAATTATTGCCTCTGTGACCGGACCCCTGTCATATCCAGTACCCAGGAGGAGGAACTGATCATTCATAAACATGTGGATCACTTGAGGAGTAGAGAGAGACATTCCTGCAGTTAGTGTTGCCAAGAAATGTTTTCATCAAATCTGTAAGCATCAAAGTACTCAATCGACTTGCTGTATACATAATTGATTCAGTGTCCAAAGATGTCGAGGTTAGATAGATTAGCCATGGGAAATGTGTGTGGTTATGGGAATAGGGCAGGGGATAGGGCCTGGTTAAGTTACCTTGTCAGAGAGTCAGTGCAGATTCAATGGGTCATTTGGTCTCTCCTGCATGGTAGGGATTCTATGATGTCTCCATGGAAATAAGTCACAATGAATTACCTGTGTCAGAAGAGGTATCCGTTATTGCAATTTCTCTTAATGTCAATCCTGGAGAAGCATCTCAGACTGCAGAATTATACCGCTCCATATCAAACAGAAAAACCCCTCAAAGACTCGATTTATAATTGTCCAACTCGTGTAATGTTAGAGTTTAGGACTCGGTAACTTGATTGTTGAAGATTGTGTAAAGGAATTAAAGCCGGGACGGGGGAAGTGTCGGGATTGTCCCTCTAAGGGCAACACAGTCGGAGAGGGTCACGTGACATGAGGGTCCAATTGGGACCAAGAGTGAGTAATGACCCCAGGGGATGGAGTGCTCTCTCAGGCGGAAGGCAGTCTGAAGACATGCAGAAACCATGTAAGATTGGGACAACCAGTGGGCTGCTCCAGGACAGTTAATAAAGACCCTTGGTGTTCCAGATGAATTCTGTGAGCATGCATCATTGCACAGGGGTGGACACTGAAGGAGGAAAGGTTTGGAGAATGAAAGAGAACGTGTGCGGAAAGTGATAGAAGGAAGTGACCAGAGATGGCCTTTACTAACAGCGTGGTTGCCAAACAGCTGTGCAAATATAATGTCAATAAATCAACAACCTGATAAGGTGCATCTGAGAAGCCATAAAAATAACATAAGAACATAAGAAATAGGAGCAGGAGTAGACCATCTGGCCCTTCGAGCCTGCCCCGCCATTCAATAAGATCATGGCTGATCTGTCGTGGCTCAGTTCTACTGGCTCAGTTCTACCTTCCCGCCCTCTCCCCATAACCCTTAATCCCCTTGCCTATCAAAAACCTATCAACCTGCGTCTTAAATATATTTAGCAAGGCAGCCTCCACCACTTCAACGGGCAGAGAATTCCAGAGATTCACCACCCTTTGAGTGAAGAAGTTCCTCCTCAACTCCGTTCTAAACCGCGCCCCCCCTTTATCGTGAGGCTATGCCCCCTAGTCCTACTGTCCTTTCTGAGCAGGAAGAGCCTCTCCACCTCTATCCTATCCATCCCATTCATCATCTTATCTGTCTCAATGAGATCTCCCCTCATTCTTCTAAACTCTAACGAGTACATGCCTAGTTTATTCAGCCTCTCCTCAGTTCATTTAGCCTCTCCTCATAGTTCAAGCGGGGAGATGTAAGAACTTGGATATAAATCTGTCAAAAAACCACAGAATATTGCAAAAGTGTCTGGAACCTGGAGAAATAAATCTTAATTTACAAAGGAAGATATGGACAGTATCCCAAGAAACTGCAAAATAGTGAGTTTGGTGCCCATTATGGACATGTGTGTACAAACCCTTATTAAAAATAAGATCATGAAGCATTTGGACAGAAAGAAAACTATAGATGTTAGTCAGTTTGTGTCTTTAATTAGAACATAGAACATAGAACACTACAGCACAAACAGGCCCTTCGGCCCACAAGTTGCGCCGATCACATCATCACCTACCAACCTACAGACCTATCTATAACCCTCAATCTCATTAAACCCCATATACTCATCCAGAAGTCTTTTAAAAGACCCCAGCGAGTTCGCCTCCACCACCACTGACGGCAGCCGATTCCATTCACTCACCACCCTCTGAGTGAAAAACTTACCCCTAACATCACTTCTGAACCTCCCTCCCCGCACCTTAAATCTGTGTCCTCTCGTAGCGACCATTTCAACCCGGGGAAATAGCCTCTGAGAGTCCACCCTATCCATTCCTCTCAACATTTTGTAAACTTCTATCAGGTCGCCTCTCAACCTTCGTCTCTCCAGGGAAAAGAGACCCAGCTCCCTCAACCTAACTTCATAAGGCATGCCTCCCAGTCCAGGCAACATCCTTGTAAATCTCCTCTGTACCCTTTCAATAGCTTCTACATCTTTCCTATAGTGAGGCGACCAGAACTGCGCACAATACTCTAAATGAGGCCTGACAAGGGTCTTATAAAGTTCCAGCATTACCTCCCGACTCCTAAACTCAATCCCTCGATTAATGAAGGCCAGTACACCATACGCCTTCTTGACCACATCCTCCACCTGCGAGGCCGATTTAAGAGTCCTGTGGACCCGGACCCCAAGATCCTTCTGCTCTTCAACACTACTCAGACTTCTGCCCTTGATAGTGTACTCGTTCATCCCGTTGGTTCTGCCAAAATGGACGACTACACATTTATCCGCATTGAAGTCCATCTGCCACTTCTCCGCCCAGTCCTGCATCCTATCTATGTCCTGCTGCAACTTTTGCCATCCTTCCAGATCATCCACAACACCACCGACCTTCGTGTCATCAGCGAACTTACTTACCCATCCCTCCACTTCCTCATCCAGGTCATTTATGAAAATGACAAACAACAAGGGTCCCAGAACAGATCCTTGA
The DNA here is from genome assembly GCF_965287045.1 of Carcharhinus amblyrhynchos. Taxonomy (NCBI): domain Eukaryota; kingdom Metazoa; phylum Chordata; class Chondrichthyes; order Carcharhiniformes; family Carcharhinidae; genus Carcharhinus; species Carcharhinus amblyrhynchos. The sequence goes on along the minus strand of NC_137351.1, from coordinate 31,037,520 downwards.
GGCACTCAATTGGAGGATATCCAATCAAAAAACTTCAAGGGAGTTTGGTAAGGTGAGCGGTGAGGTGATGGATGTGGAGTAATGGAGTTGAGGTCCTCGTGATCCTTAATGCATTATGGCGAATTACTTACTCACATGGATTTCAGTAAAGCCTCAGATAGTGTTCCTCTGGAAAGGCTGGCACTGAGAATATATAAAGTGGGAATCAGTAGCGATAAGATGCATGTGCGGTTAGCTGACTGAATCCAGATGGTGCTGGTATGGAGATTGTCATCATCCTGGAGGGATATAACTGATGGAGACCCACGGGGTTAATCTGGAGATGTCTTTTGCTTAAATGAACTGGAACTGTGGCTCAGCTGAAGACAGCAAAGATAATAAAAGTGGTTGGGATAATACTTGGCACAAAGAGCGATGGGTTTAATGGTTGGAGGTCAACCATCTCAGTCCCAGGACATCTTTGCAGGAGTCTGTCAGGGTAGTGTCCTCGGCCCAAACACCTTCAGCTGCTTCATCAATAACCTTCCCTCCATCGTAGGGTCGGACGTGGGGATGTTCGCTGCTGACTGCACAATGTTCAACATCATTCACAACTCCTCAGATACTGAAGCAGTCCATATCCAAATGCAGCAGTTACCAGAGTAGTTACTCAGGAAAGTGGGGTGTGGAGGGGTATGGTCCAAGTGCAGGTCAGTGGGACTAGGCAAAAAATGGTTTGGCACAGACAAGGAGGGCCAAAAGGCCTGTTTCTGAGCTGTAATTTTCTATGGTTCTATGGAAAGGTTAGAAAAATTAAAAGCACTTCAGACAGCTGGGTAACAGTGGTACTGATGTTCAACCACCCCTCTCTCCCCACACCATCCACTGATCTCCCAAATTAACCCTACAGCCACCAAATACCACCCCTCATCCCCAACTGCCCTTTCGATCCCACAACCCCTGACTAACCCCCTGATACGCCAAACTGAACCCCACCCCTACCTTCGACTGTCCCCTGCTCTCCCCATTGGCTGACTCTGCCTGGAACTCTGGCACCCATCCACCACCCCACCCTACCCATTTACCTCATGCAATTAGTTGTTCCCTGGCTTCTCAAAGTGGCTGGGAGTTTTAACCTTCCCTGCTTTATGGCAGCTAGTGCTGTCAAAAGAGGCATGGGTTCCTCTCCTTTAACCCAGCGGCACTCGACTGAAAGCCTTGGGAACCAGCTGCACTGCGCCCCTGTGTAACTGAGAAGGGGTGGCACAGTGGCACAGCGATTAGCACTGCTGCTTCACAGCACCAGGGACCCGGGTTCAATTCCTGACTTGGGTCACTGTCTGTTTGGAGTTTGCATGTTCTCCCCGTGTCTGCATGGGTTTCCTCTGGGTGCTTCCATTTCTGAAAGATGTGCTGGTTCGGTGCATTGGTCATGCTCAATGCTCCCTCAATGTACCTGAACAGGCGCCGGAGTGTGGCGACTAGGGGATTTTTCACAGTAGCTTCATTGCAGTGTTAATGTAAGCCTACTTTTGACACTACTAAACTTTACAGTTGGTGACCAGAGACGTGTTTCTCATCAGCCACAATCCTCTCTGTGGAATCACGGAATTTGCTCTTTCATGCCCAAAAAAAGAGCAGGATTTTTCCGTGTGCTTCCGGATCTCTACGCTAGGATCCATGTGATTCCGAATCCCATGCCTGGACTAATTGGAGGGTCCCGAACCTGCACTTGCTGGGACTGACAATGGCTCAGCAATATTTATGGCAGCAAACTCCTAATCGGCAGCCTCTACACTCTACTTGGGATAGTGGGAGAAACCCTGAGGGCATCTCAACATGGAGACACCCCAGAGGGGCAAAAAAAATTATAAATTATTACCGAGGGGAGAAGGCAGCAAGCCCCTGGATCAGAGGGAAACCCTTCTGGTTTTCTGGGGCAAGCAGGGAAGGGGTGTCTTTCCAGTCGGAGGACCCTCTTTGGGGGATAGAGCCTTCTGTTCAGGTGTAACTCAGATGCCACATGGGGCCAGGGATCCGGGTTCAATTCCTTGGATCACTGTCTGTGTGGAGTTTGCACGCTCTCCCCGCGTCTGCGTGTGTTTCCTCTGGGTGCCCCGGTTTCCTCCTACAGTCCAGAGGCCTGTACATTAGACAGATTGGCCATGGTAAATATATTGGGGTACAGGGATGGGGCAGGTGAGAGGGCCTGGGTAGGACACTCTGTCACAGAGTCAGTGCAGGCTCGATCGGCGGAATCGGCTCCTTCTGAACTGCAGGGATTCTATGTATGTTTTGATTTGATTTATCGTTGTCATATTTATTAGTATGCAGTGAAAAGTATTGTTTCTTGCACGCTATACAGACAAAGCATACTGTTCATAAAGTAGGAGAGAGTGCAGAATGTAGTGTTACAGTCATAGCTACGGTGTAGAGAAAGATCAACTTAATATGAGGCAGGTCCATTCAAAAGTCTGCTGGCAGCAGGGAAGAAGCTGTTCTTGGGTCGTTGGTACATGACCTCAGACTTTTGTACTTTTTCCCTGTTGGGTGAAGGTAGAAGAGAGAATGTCCGGGCTGCACGGGGTCCTTGGTTATCCTGGCTGCTTTCTCGATGCAGCCCCGGATTGTTGACAGAGTTTATAGATGGGAGGCTAGTTTGTGTGATGGACTGGGCTATGTTCACAACCCTTTGTACTGTCTCGTGGTATTGGGCAGAGCAGGAGCCATACCAAGACGTGGTACAGTAAGATGTCTCACTACGCTGGGTTAAAGTCCAACGGGTTTATTTGGTAGCATGAGCTTTCGGAGTGTTGCTCCTTCATGGTAGGCTGTGATACAACCAGAAAGGATGCTTTCTGTGGTGCATCTGTAAAAGTTGGTGAGAATCATTGTGGACATGCCAAATTTCCTTAGTCTCCTGAGAAAGTAGAGGCGTTGGTGGGCTTTCTTAACCATAGGCACCAGGACAGGTTATTGGTGATCTGGATACTTGAAGCTCTCGACCATTTCCACTTTGTCCCCGTTGATGTAGACAGGAGCATGTCCTCCACTGCCCTTCCTCAAGTCGACGCCGATCTCCTTCATTTTGTTGATATCGAGAGAGACATTATTGTTGTCACATCAGTTCACCAGCCCCACCTCCAGTCTCCTGTCATCTTTGTTGAGCTAATAGTCTCTGCATGCAGGGGGGGTCTTTCTGCCAATGGCAATATGCCACCACTGATGCCCCGATTTGGGGGCAATTGCAAATGGCTACCCATCTCTGTGGTGAGGGTAGTTGATGATGTGAAGATGCCGGCTTTGGACCGGGGTAAACACAGCAAGAATCTCTCAACGCCAGGTTAAAGTCCAACAAGTTTATTTGATAGTAATCTCACAATGAGCACCGCTCGACAATCACCAGGCACGACTGTTTCCTTCCTGTTGGCGAACACTTCAGCGGTTACGGGCATTCGGTCTCTGATCTTCGGGTAAGCGTTCTCCAAGGCGGCCTTCACAACACACAACAGCGCAGGGCCACTGAACAGGGACTGATAGCCAAGTTCCGCACACATGAGGACAGTCCCAACCGGGATCTTGGGTTCACGTCACACTATCTGTAACCCCCATGACTTGCCTGGGTTTGCAACATCTCACTTACTGTCCTGTCTGGAGACAATACACATCTCTTTAACATGCGCTTAATGCTTTCTCCACTCACATTGTCTGCACCTTTAAGACTTGATTAGCAGCAAAGACTCACATTCTAATCAGTATTCTGTAAACTGAGTGTGTGCCTTTACATGCCCTGATCAGAACTTCCCACTCACCTGATGAAGGAACAGCGCTCCGAAAGCTTGTGGGCTTACTATCAAATAAACTGGTTGGACTTTAACCTGGCGCTGTGAGACTTCTTACTGTGAGGGTAGTTGATCCAGATCCCCCCCAGCCACCACCCTCTGCCCACCTGGGGAAACAACCCCAGGGGCGGGCTTGTAATGGCGAGTCCTCCTGCTGCAACTCCCCCGTACACTCCCACCTCCACCTTTCCTGATCCCCTCCAACCCCATTATCACAGGAGTGAGAGACCTGGCCCCAGTTACTGTCACTCTGCAGCAGAGTAGTGTCTGGGACGTACGCTGTGTTTTGAGTGTGAGCCGGTTTCTGGTTTGAGCTCTCCTGCTGTTCTGGGCTGGGCACAGCGGGCTATTGTTATTTCAAACACTTGGCCTGTCTAACAATAATTAAGGCAGTATTTTACAGGAAGGGAGTCAGTTAGGAAATGGAGGACTGTAACGTGACATTATTAGTGCAGGTCTCAGACAATGGTGTGTTAGTTAGACTGCATCCCCCCACCCGGTGCGCCTGGGCTGTATGTCAAAGGTTACATTTTAACACGATGCCACGGTTCCTACACCGATGTTCCTTGTGTGATAAATAAAAAGCGAGTCTGCGAATAATTACGAACGAGTTCCTGCGACTGGTTGAGGGGGATGAAATGGAAAGAGACCATTTGTTTTATCAGTTCATCAGGCGAAGGAACTCCTGGGGAAGTGGGAGAGTTCGGGAAGGTTCAGGAGGCGTGTACATGTTGATCAGAAAATATCAGCGAGGGAGCGTGCCACTGGACCCAGAAAAGGTTGGATTAGAGAATCACAGAATGACACAGTACAGGAAGAGGCTATTCAGTCCATCGTGCCTGTGCTTTCTCTTTGGTAGCACTCACTGGTTAATCCCACTCCTGATGGAATAGATTAGAATAGAATAAGTTTTTAAGTTCATTTGTTAGTATCACAAATAGGCTTACATTAACACTGCAATTAAGTTACTGTGAAAATCCCCTAGTTGCCACACTCCGGCACCTGTTCGGGTACACTAACGGAGAATTTAGCATGGCCGATGCACCTAACCAGCACATCTTTCAGAGGAAATCGGAGCACCCGGAGGAAACCCACGCAGACACGGGGAGAATGTGCAGACTCAACGCAGATAAGCTGGGAATCGAATCGCGGTCCCTGGCGCTGTGAGACGGCAGCGCTAACCACTGTGCCACCGGGAATGGAACCCGGGACCCTGGTGCTGTGAGACGGCAGTGCTAACCACTGTGCCACCGGGAATGGAACCGGGGTCCCTGGTGCTGTGAGATAGCAGTGCTAACCACTGTGCCACCAAAATAGAATAGAATAAATCTGAACTTTATTCTCCACACAAGAGTGAAAATGTGTCTATGATTTCACCTCCAGTATAACATAGCCATCACATTGTTAGTTAAAAACAGTGAATGTTCCATATACACCTCCATTCAGACATATATAACATATAGTCATACCACACAAACATTGCACTCTGCTATTACAGCACTTACTGCAGTTGAATAAATAAAGCACACAAAAACAGCATGTTCAGTTTACATGATGTAATTCAGTAAGCTGATAGCATTGGGGACAAAAGGCCTCTTGAACAGATTTATCCTGACAATAGGTGTTCTAAAGCAACAGGAGCCTTTGAAATTGAGGATATACAGAGTGAGGGTAAAGAAGTGCTGATGGACTCTGTTCTCCTTCAGGTACCATGACCAAAGGTTGATGAATATGGACTTCCATTGGATTGGTCCAAGTTGCAGCAGGACATAAATAGGATGCAGGACTGGGCGGAGAAGTGGTAGATGGACTTCAACACGGATAAACGCGTAGTCGTCCATTTTGGCAGAACCAACGGGATGAACGAGTACACTATCAAGGGCAGGAGTCTTAGTAGTGTTGAAGAGCAGAAGGATCTTGGGGTCCGGGTCCACAGGACTCTTAAATCGGCCTCACAGGTGGAAGAGGTGGTCAAGAAGGCGTATGGTGTACTGGCCTTCATAAATCGAGGGATTGAGTTTAGGAGTCGGGAGGTAATGCTGCAACTTTATAAGACCCTTGTCAGGCCTCATTTGGAGTACTGTGCGCAGTTCTGGTCGCCTCACTATAGGAAAGACGTAGAAGCTATTGAAAGGGTACAGAGGAGATTTACAAGGATGTTGCCTGGATTGGGAGGCATGCCTTATGAAGTTAGGTTGAGGGAGCTGGGTCTCTTTTCCCTGGAGAGACGAAGGTTGAGAGGCGACCTGATAGAGGTTTATAAAATGTTGAGAGGAATGGATAGGGTGGATTCTCAGAGGCTATTTCCCTGGGTTGAAATGGTCGCTACGAGAGGACACAGGTTTAAGGTGCGGGGAGGAAAGTACAGAAGTGATGTCAGGGGTAAGTTTTTCACTCAGAGGGTGGTGAGTGAGTGGAATCGGCTGCCGTCAGTGGTGGTGGAGGCGAACTCGCTGGGGTCTTTTAAAAGACTTCTGGATGAGTATATCGGGTTTTATGGGATTGGGGGTTATAGATAGGTGTTGATGTGATCGGCGCAACTCGTGGGTCAAAGGGCCTGTTTGTGCTGTAGTGTTCTGTGTTCTATGTTCTAATTAAGGGTGGTTAGGTAAGGCAATGGTTTGCCGTTGCCTTCTGCAGCGTGGTGAACCAGAAAACACTCCTGTTTTTACCGCTGGCCATCAGACATATTGGCTGGAAGTTTCTGACCATTCCCATCAGCAGGCTCTTCTGGTTCCACCAATGGCCAGCCCCCTGCTGCGGGTTTCCCAGTGGTGCGGTGAGCATACAAAAGGAAACCCCATTGCGTAGTAAACCTAGTAACAACAAAGCTGGGAGAGGAACAGTCTACAACTGGAGGAGCTGCAAACACCAGTGGTGTTGAGTTCGGGACCTAGGGAGCTAAGAGGGCTGGGGAGCTAAACAGCGGCACCTGGGGAGCTAAGGAGCAGAGCTGGGGAGTAAAGGGCTGGGAACAAGGCCTACGGAATGGAGCTGCTGAGGCATGGGACTCTGGATCTAGTGATGGCCTGGAGACTGAAGGTGGTTTGGGGAGCAGAATTGGCTTGGAGGGGGGCCGGGGCACTTGGGGTGGGCCCCACGCATGCCAGAGTAAAGCACAAGGCAACTGTGAGTGAGTAATTGGAGACTTTGTGAGAGAGAAAGAGTGTGAGGGGCAAGAGGGAGATGAGCAAGTAGGTGAGTGGGGTGAGAGAGTGAGGGGGTAAGAGAATGTGAAGTTGGTGGGGCAGGGGGGGAGGAGGCGAGGGGGGGTGGGGAGAGCAGTGAGAGTGTGGGGGCAGAATGCGTCCATAACTCTGGCTCAATCCCGCTACCTTTAAATACACCTCTGCCTTTACCGCAGCAACTGGCAACACCATTTTTCTTTTGTTTTTTATTCCAATTCAATGAAATCAAGTCCGATTCAGAGTCCCAACAAGTTGGGACATTCCTGATCCAAGCTGACAAGACAGGGCTCTCACCTCCTGTCTGGGGCTCGATCTACATGATCCAAGCTGATTGGAGTAGGTGTAGCTCCTCTTCCAAGGCTTGATCTCATTTGCATCTTAGCCAAAAGGCCGGGATGCCGCTTTTAAAAATTGCTTCAAGTGAAGCTAAAATATAACCTGATGACTTCAACCAAGCGCAGCACGTCAATACCACACTTGATATTAGCCAAAAGGCCGAAAAGCGATACAATCAGCGCTGAGCGCAATTAAAAATAAAAATGTTTTCAAATTGCAGGTGATAACAGCAAGATAGCAATTATTGTGCAGCCCCTGCCCCTGACAGCATTAGGGTATGTGTTACTGACATCATGTGTAGGCCCAGGCTGGGTAAGGGCATCCATGCATTCGTGAACCAGACAGTGACAACATGGCAACTTTTATATACATCTTCTATATTATACTGCAAGTGTATAGGGCATTGGTGAGATCACACCTGGAGTAACGTGAGCAGTTCTGGTGTCTTTATCTGAGGAAGCATGTCCTTGCTAGTGAGGGAGTGCAGTGAAGGTTCACCAGGCTGATTCCTGGGATGGGGCAGGTCTGTCATGTGAAGAGAGACTAAGTTAGTTAGCTTTGTATTCACTGGAGTTTAGAAGAGTGAGAGAGGATCTCAGAAACTTATAAGATTCTAACAGTGTTAGGGCAGATTCAGAAAGAATGTTCTAATGGTGGGGGAGTCCACAACTAATGGTCATAAGGGGTAAACCTTTTAGAACTGAGGTGAGGAGAAATTTCTTCACCCAGAGGGTGGTGAATGTGTGGAATTCACTACCACAAAAAATAGTTGGGGCCAAAACGTTGTGTGATTTTAAGAAGAAATTAGACATAGCTCCTGGGGCTAAATGGATCAAGAGATATGGAGGGAAGGGGGGATGATGATATTGAATTTAGTGATTAGCCATGATCAAGATGAATGATGGAGCAGGCTTGTATGGCTGAATGGCCTATTCCTGCTTTTAGAACATAGAACATAGAAAAACTACAGCAAAAAAAGGCCCTTCGGCCCACAAGTTGCACTGATCATATCCCTCCCTACTAGGCCTACCTATAACCCTCAATCCTATTAAGCCCCATGTCCTCATCCAGAACTCTCTTAAAAGACCCTATCGAATTTGCCTCTACCACCACCGACGGCAGCCTATTCCACTCACTCACCACCCTCTGAGTGAAAAACTTACCCCTGACATCTCCTCTGTACCTACTCCCCAGCACCTTAAACCTGTGTCCTCTCATAGCAACCATTTCAGCCTTGGGAAAAAGCCTCTGAGAATCCACCCTATCTATACCTCTCAACATCTTATAAACCTCTATCAGGTCACCTCTCATCCTTCGTCTCTCCAGGGAGAAGAGACTGAGCTCCCTCAACCTATCCTCATAAGGCATGCCACCCAATCCAGGCAACATCCTTGTAAATCTCCTCTACACCGTCCCAATAGCTTCTACACCCTTCCTGTAATGAGGCAACCAGAACTGAGCACAGCACCCCAAGTGGGGTCTGACTAGGGTCTTGCAAAGCTGCAGCATTATCCCCCGACTCCTAAACTCAATCCCTCGATTGTTTCTATGTTCTTTTTAAAGTTATTATTAGATGTGTTTCCACCATCCTATAAGGCAGATACAGTGACTCTGGGCTAGTGGAACTGAGTGGCCTGTTCCTGAGTTGTAATTTGTATGTTCTCTCTATACGGTAAATTCACTCATATAGCTGGTGCTTCTTGTGGTATGAAGGGATATGGGGGAAAATCAGGATATTGAATTTAATGACCAAATCATGATCACAATGAATGGCAGAACAGGCTCAAAGGGCCAAATGGCCTACTCCTGCTTCTGGTTTCTATGTTTCTTTGACACTAGCTGATACATAACTGGAATTACTGATATGATTTTTACCCAACCAGCAATGATAGATTTAAATTTTGTGTTGCTAGCCCAGTTCCAGAGTTGCTAAACCACCTCACCAGTCAAAAGGACGTAACCGTTCTTTTTGCCTCGATTAAATATTCCAACTTGCAAATTCCGTCAGGGGCTTTTCACCATTCACCACAAACAACATTGGGAATATTGGGTAGGTACTAACATCGCTGGGAGTTTAGACAATAAATCCCACTCAGCACCACTGAGTGTCAAGATTTATAGGAAACTGGGAGCTAGTAATGGTCAGGTCGACAGCCGAATTCCACTGGGCATGTCGGAGAAAAGAGAAGGAAATTATTTCTCCTGACTCCATAACACTGGTACTTCACAGGAGGTGCCAGTGGGATGAAGTTATATCCACTTCTTTGTGTAGTTCAAAAGGGAAAAGAAATGTGGAATTTTTGAATATACATGAAATGAGTTTAAAACAATTGGATATTTACAGCCGGTGTTTGTCCTAACTGTTCCAATTTTCTTGAGCCCTGGTGCACTAAATGGAAATTCTTCCTTTAATGTCAGTCCTTTTAATTAATTGACAATGAAATGTTTTCATCTGTTTGCCAACCAGGAGGGAGTATATCTAAAAGTTGAATGCTGTATGCGAGATGAAACCTAAATAAGGTTGCTCAGGGCAAATTAACGCAGATCACACAGAAATTCAGCTCTGCAGACACATTTGTATCTGTTCCCTTTGGTACCTACAGCAGTGCTTTCTATTTTAATCACATTCCAATTAAAAAAAGCTTATCTTTATAATGTAAACATAATCATGTTATTTTATGTTGAACAATGCTGATTTTTTTGGAGGGGTGGGGGTGAGTTATGATGGCGCAGTGGTTAGCGCTGCTGTCTCACAGCTCTAGGGACCTGTGTTCGATTCCCGGCTTGGGTCACTGTGGGTGTGCATGTGTGTGTGCACGCACGCGTGTGTGTGTGTGCTATTCATGTGTCCTCATGTGTGCGGAACTTGGCTATCAGTCTCTGATAGCCAAGTTCCACACACATGAGGACGGTTTCAACCGAGATCTTGGGTTCATGTCGCACTATATGTAACCCCCATGACTTGCCTGTGTTTGCAAAACCTCATTTACTGTACTGTCTGGAGACAATACACATCCCTTTAACCTGGGTTTAATGCTCCTTCCACTCACATTGTCGGCCACTTTAAGACCTGAATAGCAGGTTAGGTGTAAAGATTCGCATTCTAATCAGTAATCTGTAAACTGTCTGTGCTTTATATGCTCTGTCTGAGGCCAGAACTCTCCATTCACCTGACAAAGAGGGAAACCTCGAAAGCTTGTGAGTTTCCTATTAAATAAATCGGTTGGACTTAAACCTGGTGTTGTCAGACTTCTTACTGTATTTACCCCAGTCCAACACTGGCATCTCCACATCATGACTTCTTGGCAGAAGCCAGAGTGTGGTTGTAGAGGGTTGTTTTTCAAATTGGAGGCCTGTGACCAGCGGTATGCCTCAGGGATTGGTGTTGGGTCCACTGTTATTTGTCATTTATCTTAATAATTTGGATGAGAATGTAGGAGCCATGGGGTTAGTAAGTTTGCAGATGACACCAAGATTGGTGGCAAAGTGGACAATGAAGAAGGTTACCTAGGATTGCAACGGGATCTTGATCAATTGGGTCAGTGGGCTGTCGAATGGCAGATGGAGTTTAATTTAGTAAATGTGAGGTGATGTATTTTGGTAGACTGAACCAGGGCAGGACTTACTCAGTTAACGGTAAGGCGTTGGGGAAAGTTATAGAACAGAGAGATCTAGGGGTACATGTTCATTGCTTTTTGAAAGTGAAGTCACAGGTGGACAGAGTGGTGAAGAAAGCATTTAGCATGCTTGGTTTCATTGGTCAGAACATTGAATACAGGAGTTGGGATGAGACATTGGTGAGGCCACACTTGGAATACTGTGTCACCCTATTATAGAAGGGATATTATTATTCTAGAAAGAGTGAAGAAAAGATTTACTAGGATGCTACCGGGACTTGATGGTTTAAGGAGAGGCTGGATAGACTGGGACTTTTTTCTCTGGAGCATAAAAGGTTGAGGGGTGATCTTATACAGGTCTATAAAATAATGAGGGTCACAGATCAGTTAGATAGTCAATATCTTTTCCCAAAGGTAGGGGAGTCTAAAACTAGAGGGCAGAGGTTTAAGTTGAGAGGGGAGAGATACAAAAATGTCCAGAAAGGCAATTTTTTCACACAGAGGGTGGTGAGTGTCTGGAACAAACTGCCAGAGGTAGTAGTAGAGGTGGGTACAATTTTGTCTTTTAAAAAGCATTTAGACAGTTACATGGGTACAACGGGTATAGAGGGATATGGGCCAAATGTGGGCAATTTGGACTAGCTTCGGTGTTTAAAAAAAAGGCAGCATGGAAAAGTTGGGCCAAAGGGCCTGTTTCCATGTTGTGAAGCTCTGTGACTCTATGATGTAATTTTTATAGAATCATAGAGTCCACACAGTCCAGGAGGAGGCCATTCAGCCCATCAAGACTGCACCACAACAATCCCACCCAGGCCCTATCCCCGTAAACCCGCACATTTACCCTGCCAGTCCCCTGACACTAAGGGGCAATCTAGCATGGCCAATCCACCTAAGCTTATATATTAGCGTCACAGGGAGGCTTAGATTAACACTGCAATGAAGTTACTGTGAAAATCCCCTAGTTGCCACATTCCAGCATATTTTTAGATACACTGAGGCCAATGCACCTAACTAGTCTTTCAGACTGTGGGAGAAAACCAGGACAAAACCTATGCAGACACGGGGAGAATGTGCAAACTCCACACAAACAGTGACCCGAGCTGGGAATCGAACCCAGGTCCCTGGTGCTGTGGGGCAGCAGTGCTAATCACTGTGCTGCCCATAACTCACTCAAAACCCATTCAGTCACACAAGGCTAGAATTGAGGCCAATTAAACGCTGTCTTTCCCTCAACAGAAGCTGCTTGACCTGTTACTTCTTTCCAGTAATAGAACATAGAACACGACAGCACAAACAGGCCCTTTGGCCCACAAGTTGTGCCGATCATATCCCTACCTACCAGGCCTATCTAACCCTCAATCCCATTAAATCCCATGTACTCATCCAGGAGTCTCTCAAAAGACCCCAACGAGTTCGCCTCCACCACCACCAACAGCAGCCGATTCCACTCACTCACTACCCTCTGAGTGAGAAACTTACCCCTGACATCTCCTCTGTACCTGCTCCCCAGCACCTTAAACCTGTGTCCTCTCGTAGCGACCATTTCAGCCCTGAGAAAAAGCCTCCGAGAATCCACCCGATGAATACCTCTCAACATTTTATACACCTCCATCAGGTATTTTCCATTCTGCCTCAGATTCCTGGAAACTGCAGCATTTTGCGTTTGTATGAGCAGAGATTGGCTGAGAGAGAGGGCCCCCACTCAACTCTCTGTCCGCATGTGCAGGACATAAACTGAGGATAATTGGCATAATTTGAGGAAAAACCCCAGCTCAAAACGTGTGAAAGGAAACTATGTGCCCTCCCCCCGCTCCCCCCCCTTTAACTGGGTCAATAAAGGTATAAATTACCTCAGTAATTACTACCCACATAACCAGTGGAATTGATTAAGAAAGAATGAGGAATTATGAAAACCTCATGTTAAAAGAATTTCTCTATCAATACGTGGGCAGATTGAATCAAATTAAAAGAATTAATCCCATATTTTACCATGAAATCAGCACACTTCCACTTTCTACACCAGAGGACATCTTTTTCGCCTCAAATAATTGATGTCCACAATTGAAAAGAAAGGCCTTCTTCCAACCTAGTGAAATATCATTGAAATAAATTTAGAATCCAAGGCGTATCAAACAGTCTCTCTATTCTGTTTTCTGGGGAAGAAGAGCAGCAGAATAGTTGATGAGTTTGGAAATTGGGGGTGGAATTTAATCTAGGTGGCCAGGGTTTTGCCTGCCTCAAGAGCCCAATGCCACCTCTTTATGGGAAGACCCACTGCATTGTGTCAACCAGGCATGTGGCTGGACATCCCCAGCATCAAGGACCCAAGGTTAGGAGGTGGAAGTCCTACCCATCAGAGGGCGGCAGCTTTTCATTGCTTGGCAACACCACCAGGAGGCGGTAGCTGCCAGTAATGCCAGAGGCCCATGACTGCCCAGAGAGTCAGCTACAGGTCAGTAATGGCAGGAGGGGGGTTGCAGGAGAAAAGGGTGCTGATTGGTTGGCATATCAATTCTAGCCAACACAGGGGAAACAACAGGGAACAACAGGCTTCTGGGTAATTCAGATGAAGTACAAGTCTTGAATCTAGTCCTTTTGCTTGCAGAGAATGGGTCCCTGTATATGAATGCATGTTGCTTCTAGCAAGCATAGCTGAGCCACCTTAAGAGCTCAAACAAAAAGTGCTGGAGCAACTTAGCAGGTCTAACAGCATCTGAGGAACGAGAATTTCCTTAAATTAGTCTTCCCTCAATGTGGAATGCCATAAGCATAGACAAGGGTCATGGGTGGAGAGGGGACTCATAATGTTAAAATGGCGGCGTGGGCTCGTCGGGCCGAAGGGCCTGTTTCCCGAGCTGTGTCTTGTACTTTGTTCTTTGTAATGGAGCTAATGTTCCAGCCATGCCATCCTGACTTGAAATGTTGGCTCTATTCTCCCTCCAAAGGCGCTGTCAGACTTGCTGAGTTTCTCAAGCATTTTCTCTTTTTGTTTTAGGTTCCAGCATACACAGTATTTTGCTTTGATCTGCACGTTACAAGTAAACTGGCTATCTTCAATTAGTTATTGGTGTAGCTATAAGCACATTCACCATTAATCATTTTCTTTTGGGTTTTGGAAGTGCGCGTTGATGGATTATAGTCTGTGCTCTGTCTATAATGAACCACTCAGGGGACATGTGGTAATGCACATTCTTGTGATGATTTGAAATTTGGTATTCTTGCTTTTGTCCAGATCAATGCAAGATGAGAATCTTTGGCAAGATGTCTCTCTTCGTCAGTGTTATTCAAGTTCTGTATTACCAAGTGAATGTAAGAATGGTATAGGGTCAGTAAGGTGCTGGCTGAAATGTGGAAACCTCAGTACAAAGCCTCAAAAAAATTGTGAACCCTTTTGTTAGGAAGATGCAAGGATGCTAATAGTTTAAAATTATGAAAGGATGGCAAGAGACAGAGAGAATTTCCCCTCGTTTGAGGGTTTAATATTGATGGGGAACTGAGTTGGGGAGAGAGCAGAAAGGGTTTAATTCAAAGCATCTGTTTGGTCTTCGGGCTAAATAGAAACAAGGCTTAAGTACAAACAGGCACCAAGTAATGGCCAAAATACCAAGAAAGACATTAACAAGGTAAGGCGTAGCAAAAACAGCCATTCCAAAGGAAGTTTATATCTGCAGGACATACAACTCAGACAGGCTCACTGATTTATATTCCCTGGAATTATTATACCCTATTAAACCTTCCAGGACTAGTCAACAGAAGTCGTCATAGTGATTGTCTGCAATAATTTGGAATCGGCTCATGTTATTAAAAGTTGCAGCAAAGATTAAGTGAGAAATCTTGTCATTTTGGTGCAGAAGGCAGTAACAGCTGAAATAGTCTAGTATAAACTGCAAGACGGCTGCTCAAACCCTGGTCCATGGCTCTGTTACAATCAGTCTCCACTATTCTCCTCACTGGCCTCCCATTTTCCAGCTTCTTAGGCAGATCCAAAACTCTGCCGCTGAGATTATTAAGTCGCACCCACTCCCACATCACCCATCGCCTGTAGAAAGCCTACCCTACAGTGAAGAAGGAGGCCATTCGGCCCATCGAGTTTGTACAATCCCACCCAAGCCTTACCTCCATAACCCCATATATTTACGGCTCTAATCCCTCCAACCTACGCATCGCCGGTCAGTAAAGGGCAATTTAGCCTGGCCAATGCACCTAATCCACACATCTTTAGCCTGTTATTCCCCTGTGTCAATACCTTGGCTGGATTTGATATGCCAACCAATCGGAGGAAACCATAGCACCCAGAGGAAACCAACGCAGAAACAAGGAGAATGTGCAACTACTCACAGACAGTGACCCAAGCCAGGAACCGAACCCAGGTCCCTGGCACAGTGAGGCAGCAGGTCCAATCACTGTGACACCATTCACCCCACGATGTGCTCACTGACCCCCATTCCCACCCAGTCTGGCCACACTGGATTTTAAATTGTATGGCCTTGCTTTCAAATTTCCCCATGGCTTTGCCCAATCCTTCAAAGCTCCGAGATCTCCCCCTGCCATGAATTCTGGCCCGGCACACAGCCCTGATTTTCATCAAACCAACACTGGCAGCCACTATTCAACTGCCTAGACCCAACCTCTGCAGCTGGGACATTGGCAAAGTGGCAATGTCACTGACTAGCAATGTTGGCACCCAAGCTCATTCTTAAGGGGACGTGGGTTCAAATCCCAACGTAGCAGCTTGTGAAATGTAACCCTAGTGGATAAATTTGGAGTGCCGAGGTGAGGTGTGGCCATGGCGGCTATGAAACTATCATCAATTGTTGTAAACCTTCAAGCGTCTTCCAGAAGTTGGATAGTTAAACCGCAGGAGGTAGAGTGGGGGATGGCGAGGATCTGCGCTGGGTGGGTGATGGGGAGGAGGAGGAAATGGAGGAGGAGGGGGGAAGGTTGGGGTTGGACGGGAAAGAGAATTCTGTTGGAGGGCGTGTCATCAAATTGGTAATCTGGAATGGAGCGGGAGGATAGGAAGAGATTGGAGTGCTGGAGGGGGCATTGTGCTGGGGTGAATGGGCATCAAGGAAAGACGGAAAAGGAGATCAGAGTCTGTAGAATCAATTGAGGGGTCCTGGATGCATACTCAAGGAGTTGGTGATTGGAAACAATGGTGAGGGTTAAAGGGAGCAGAGAACATAGAACATTACAGCGCAGTACAGGCCCTTCGGCCCTCGATGTTGCACTGACCAGTGGAATGAATCTAATGACCCTCTAACCTAAACTATTCCAATGTTATCCATATGCCTATCCACTGACCATTTGAACGCCCTTAAAGTTGGCGAGTCCACAACTTCTGCAGGCAGGGCATTCCACGCCCTTACTACCCTCTGAGTAAAGAGGGCCAGTAGGGTGTGAAGGTAAATGAATTTTTAAAAAACTCATAGAAATATAGAAACCCAGAAAAGAAAGAAGCCATCCGGCCCATTGAGTCTGCACCGACTCACTGAAAGACCATCCCGCCTAGGCTCTCTCCTCTATCCTTCCCTACGCAATAATTCACCTAACATCTTTGGACATGAAGGGGCGGTTTAGCTTGGCCAATCCATCCAACCTATACATCTTTGGGCATGAAGGGGCAATTTAGCATGGCTAATCAGCACATCTTTGGACTGCGGGAGGAAACCAGAACACCCGGAGGAAACCAAAACACACACTGGCAGGATGTGCAAACTCCACACAGTGACCCAAGGCCAGTATTGAACCCAGTTCTCAGACACTGTGAGGCAGCAGTGCTAACCAGTGTGCCACGCCGTGTAAGAATTAAAAAAGTCTTGCCTTTCCTGTGGCTCCCACAGTCATTTGGGTTAATGCGGTCATTTGTCACATTGTCCAAAGACGTAATTAAGATATTGATGTCTATCCATTAGTCACTGTAACATCAGCAGGAGATGGGTCACCTATGGTACTTCTCCAGTGATTCAGCCACAGTGACAGTAACAGATCCTTGGAAATTTCACCCTGTTGGGGGTTACGTAGAACATTACAGCGCAGAACAGGCCCTTCGGCCCACGATGTTGCGCTGACCAGTTAAAAAACAATGACCCTCTAACCTAAACCAATCCCTTTTCGTCCATAAACCTATCCACGGATCTCTTAAACGCCCCCAAACTAGGCGCATTTACAACTGCAACAGGCAGGGCATTCCAATCCCTCACCACCCTCTGGGTAAAGAACCTACCCCTGACATCCGTCCTATAACTAACCCCCCTTAATTTAAAGCCATGCCCCCTCGTGCTAGCTTTCTCCATCAGAGGAAGAAGGCTATCACTGTCCATTATTTACGTATTTGACGAAACCAATCTTTATCAGGGAGTGTTCAAAAAGAGAAAACGTGGCAGAAAATGTGAAAGTTTTACAAATGTATTGCACCTTCCAGAATGTCCCAACGCACTTTACAGACATTTAATTTCTTTCAAAGTGTGGTCACAGCTGAGACATGGAAAAGGCAGCAAACGAATTATACACCAAGATTCCCTGATTCCTTTCACCCTGGATACCAGGGAGAACTCCGCTGTTCTCCTTCAGATGGTTCCGTGGGGCCTTTTACATCCAGTAAAGAAACACTTAGTTTAACATTTCAGTGAAATGGCTTTACTCTGTCGGTGCTGAACTCCCTCATATACTAAAGTGGAAGGAGAAAGAAGGAATCGCAATTTTTGTAGCACCTTTCAGAACCACCGGGCAGCTCAAAGTCAATTTATTCTTGAAGTGTAATCACTGTTAGAGCCATAGAAAAGTTGCAGCCAAGACGGAGGCCATTCAACCCATCTTGTCCATGCTACCCAAGGACACCAGATGCCCTTGGGTCGCAGCAGTCAATTTGAAGACACCAAACCACCAAAAATAGCAATGTGGCACTGATTTGATAATCCCTTGCTGATTGAGGGATAGATATTGGCCAGCGCACTGGTGACAACTTCCCTGCTCTTAAAATCATAGAATCCCTACAATACAGAAGGAGGCCATTCAACCCATCAAACCCATACCCAGGCCCCAGCCTCATAATCTGACATATTTACCCTGCTAATCCCCTGGCATTAAGGGGCAATTTATCTGACCCAACCCGCACATCTATAGACTGTGGAAGGAAACTGGAGCACCCGGAGGAAACCCATGCAGAGACGGGGAGAAATTGCAGGCTCCACACAGACAGTAAACCAAGGCGAGAATTGAACCCAGGTCCCTGGCGCTGTGAGGCAGCGGTGCTAACCACTGTGCCACCGTGCCTCCCTTCTTCTTGATGGTGCCATGGAATTTTTTGCATCCAACTGAACAGGCAGGGCCACGGTTTAGTGTCAGATCCAACATCTCCGACAGGGCAGTGTTCCCTCAGGACTGCACTGAAGTATCAGCCGAGGGTTCATCTGCCTTGAGTAGGACTTAAACAGCTTGTGACAGTGAGGCAGGGGTGTTTACTATAGGAGCCATGAATGGCATGCTGAGCTCAAATACACTTAATGGGGCATTGGTTAGCACAGCTGCCTCACAGCGCCAGGGACCCGGATTCAATTTTGATCTTGGGTCACTGTCTGTGTGGAGCCTGCACATTCTCCCCATATCTGCGTGGGTTTCCTCTGGGTGCTGCGGTTTCCTCCCACACTCCAAAGATGTGCGGGCTAGGTTGATTAGCCATGGTAAATTGACCCTAGTGTCATGCGATTAACATAGGGGTGCGGGAATAGGGTCTGGGTGGGATTGTGGCCAGTGCAGACTCAATGGGCCGAATGGCCTTCTTCTGCACTGTAAGGATTCTATGAATTTCCTCTCCTTGGCTGAAAGTTTGGCACAGAGGACCCCAGACTCATTATCTTATAACCTGTGGCCTGATATTCTGCAGTGGAATCAAAAATCGTTATGGTTGAGGAACATTTTCTTGCTCTCTGCTTTCAGATAAATAGTAAATTAAAACGAGTGGCCTGGCATGTTTTCTTAATTAGATTTTACTGTTCTGACGACTCTTTTAAAATATCCTGGGAACCCTCCCCCCGACCCCCGCAACCCCTCCATGTATTTTTATTGCTGCTTTCAGCGATAAGTTTTATTAAAGTTGGCCAAATGTGGTCAGGGTTTTAAGGTTCTAGGAATTTAAGTGATTTTATTTCAATGTGACAAGTCCATAAAAAAGCTACATTTTTGTTTTGGGCTGGGAAGGCAGTGATGTAATTAATTTTTTGTTAAGCTAATGTTTCACTGACTCATCGAATACCGGCTAGTTCCTCGTGGCTAGACTCTTCGTGTTAATCAAGTCTGCCCTCTAGTTCAGATGTAAAAGGTTCCACAACGCTATTCAGGGTGACACAGTGGTTAGCACTGCTGCTTCTCAGAGCCAGGAACTTAGGTTCAATTCCTGACTTGGGTGCCTGTCTGTGCGGAGTTTGCACATTCGCCCCGTATCTGCATGGGTTTTCTCCTGGTGGCTCCAGATTCCTGCCACAGTCTGAAAGACATGCTGGTTAGATGTGTTGGCCATGCTAAATTCTCCCTCAGTATACCTGGACAGCATATCCTGACTAACTTCATTGCAGTGTTAATGTAAGCCTATTTATAACACTTAAACTAATATGCAGCTGTATAGGGCATTGGTGAGGCCGCAGCTGGAGTACTGTGTGCAGTTTTGGGCGCCGCACCTGTGCAAAGATATTTTGGCCTTGGAGGGAGTGCAGAGGAGGTTTACTAGGCTGATACCGGAGTTGAGGGGGTTGAGCTATGAGGAGAGGCTGAATAAACTGGGCTTGTGCTCGTTAGAGTTTAGAAGAATGAGGGGAGACCTCATTGAGACGTATAAGATGATGAATGGGATGGATAGGATAGAGGTGGAGAGACTCTTCCGGCTCAAAAAAGACAGTAGGACTAGGGGGCACAGCCTCAAGATAAAAGGGGGGCGGTTTAGAACGGAGTTGAGGAGGAACTTCTTCACTCAAAGGGTGGTGAATCTCTGGAATTCTCTGCCCGTTGAAGTGGTGGAGGCTGCCTCGCTAAATATTTTTAAGACGCGGGTTGATGGGTTTTTGATAAGAGAGGGGATTAAGGGTTATGGGGAGAGGGCGGGAAAGTGGAACTGAGCAGCGACAGATCAGCCATGATCTTATTGAATGGCGGGGCAGGCTCGAAGGGCTAGATGGCCTACTCCTGCTCCTATTTCTTATGTTCTTATGTTCTTATGTAATAAGGCCATAAGCCAGAACACCGGCCAGGCTTCATCATGGCGTCTCACCCCTCCAACAACAGATGCAGCAGCCCATGTAAATTACTGTTACTTTTGCAGGACGTAACACTCCGTCAGGAGCAAGGGGGACTGTAAAATTCCCGACACTAAGTTTGCAAACTAAAACTGGGGATTTAAACCCACCCTGACCAATTATTCCAAAGCGAATAACAACACTGAGGTGTGCAGATTAAACAAAGGATGTTCGTGGAATTAATAAAAAGGAACAGCTTTTCTTGCCAACCAGCCTTAACGTAGCTGGAATGTAAATCCTTTAGCTGTGCAAAGTAATTGCTATTTTTTTTTCCGAACAGTTTAATCAGCTCACCCTGTAGGCTTCACATTAGAAACCAAAGTTACACTTTTCCACTTCCATGTGTTTTCATTTTCATATCGGTCATTGCAGAAGCTTCTGGAGAGTGGTGATAAATAATTCTTACTGCACAGCGAACAGGCACTGCAGCTCGATAAGGCAGCTGAGAGCAATATATATTTAATGTTAGGCTTCAAAGAGAACAATTTGCTCACCAAGATGGTACATACCTAAATCAGAACGAAATATCTCGAATGAAGACATTACACATGAAAGGTTAAGATTATGTTTGATATTACAAAGGAAGGAATTCTCTGCAATTATGTTATTTTAAATTAGAAAACATTGGAGTTCTTTGTGGTGAGGAAATGAGAAAGTGGGCGACACTCGGGGCTGTTAACAACGAATCCAACTGTAGCTTAAGGCTACTGCCTCATCCATACCACAGACACAAAGCTACAGTCAATCACACTAATTGCCCTGCGTTTCTCCCAGAAATACGTCCACCTCAAATCAGCTGGGAATCACATTCTGACCTGGCAAACTGTGCGTGGGCTGTCTGGAGGTTTAATTATCCCATAGACTTTGGAAGATACAATAGTATTGTGGCTAATAATCCAGAGGCCAAACTAATGCTCTGGAATGGGGTTCAATTCCCGTGGCAGCAGGTGAGATTTACTGGGTGGCGTGGTAGAGCATGGTTAGCTGTGCTGTCTCACAGCGCCAGGGACCTGGGTTCAATTCCCAGCTTGGGTCACTGTTTGTGTGGAGTTTGCAAATTCTCCCTGTGTCTGCATGGGTGTAGTAACTCCACAGAGGTGAAAGTCCGGTCACCAAGTTACTTTATTTACACCATACATCTGCACACAGCCAGCTGTCCAGTTGCTCCCTGCTGAATGCAGCCTGGGAGTCTGACACACCCACTGTAAACAGGGAGCATGAGGCTTCCTGATTTAACCATCAATTATGATTCATCAGGCATCTCTTTCAACACCAACCAAATAAACTCAAATTAACTTAGGGAGGATTCAACAGGTAGTTCATACTCTAGCAGAACAACCTCATTAGCCTACATGCTAAATTGCCCCTTAGTGTTAGAGGATTAGGAGGGTAAATACACAGGGTTAGAGGGATACAGCCCAGTGGGATTGCTGTCAGTGTCAGCTAGATGGGATGAATGTGGTTAGTGTACGCTTAAACTGGACCATCTGACGGGCAACACGACAGCTCGGTGACTATCACTGTTTGCTGTGCAGGTACATGGATTTGGGCCGGTGTCTGTGGGAGTTTGCACATTCTCCCTGTGATTGCGTGGGTTTTCTCCGGGTGCTCCGGTTTCCTCCCACACCCCAAAAACGTGCTCTTAGGCTGATTGCTGTAACAAATTGTCCCTAAATTAGTCTTCCCTCAATCTTCCCCAATAGGTGTAGACAAAGGTCATGGGTAGAGGAGGGCACTCATAATGTTAAAATGGCGGCGCGGGCTCGTTGGGCCGAAGGGCCTGTTTCCCGTGCTGTGTTCTTTGTTCTTTGAATGGCCTCCTTCTGCACTGTAAGGATTCTATGATTCATGTGCCTCGTCACTGCAACACGGTCAGTGGTTAAACTGGGCCTCCATGTTTCAGATCCCCTCCTCAGGCCCTAGTATGGCAGCAGGAAGAGTTTGTGTGATTTAAAGTGCGCCCCCAATCCACCCACCGCCATATTGGATAAGGACAAATCAGTGACATCCTTCACCCAGGTCTGAGGCACTATAGGCCTTCCAGATGAGAGCCAGAGCGACCTCTCAATCTGGTCTGAGGCAGGAAAACTTGCTCTTACTCTACGGAACGACTAATAAAAGCCAGTGTCCCACTTGCCTTCTTAACTATTGTACTCACCTGCTCTGCCACCTTCAGGGAAAAAAAATCACATTCCCAATCAGATCCTCTGTCCCAAACCCCTCACCTCAGCCTCCATCACTTGCCCCAAAGGACTGACCCCCCAGTTGTACCTAATTGGGGCAGCACAGTGGCGCAGTGGTTCGCACTGCTGCTTCACAGCACCAGAGACCTGGGTTCAATTCCGGCCTTGAGGATCTGTGTGGAGTGTGCACATTCTCTCCGTGTCTGTGCGGGTTTCCTCCGGCTGCTCCCGTTTCCTCCCACAGCCCAAAGATGTGTCAGTCATGTGGATTTGCCAGGATAAATGCGCAGGGTTATGGGGATAGGGTGGGATAGATGGGCTGGGGTAAGATGCCAGTTCAGAGAGTCAGTGCAGACTAGATGGGCTGAATGGCCTCCTTCTCCACTGTTGAAGTATATCCATCTTTCTTTTGGAAGTTGCTGCTTAATTTGCTGTCTGGGGCAGGGCATTCTTGATCATAGCACCTCACTGATGCAGAAACATTTCTACTCATTTTCTCCTCAATATTATTTTTTAATTGTCTCAACTCTGTGTCACCATCTGTAACTGGCACAATTGGTTCACTCGATTGCCTCTACTGCTTTCTGAAAGGTAGCTCTTTGCTAAAGAAAACTATATTTTGTATAAGGGTTATTCTTTAAAGCATTGGGCATTTGTCTTGAGAGAGAAAATATTCATTAAGCTCATCAAAAGTCAACAAACTTTTACCTAGCAGCCGTCCATGAGGCAGGAATTGTATATACTGCCATATACTTCAGATATTTAGAATAACCGAGGTCTACAAATGAATCTGTTGACACGAATGCAATGATGTGGAGATGCCGGCATTGGACTGGGATAAACACAGTAAGAAGTCTCACGACACCAGGTTTAAGCACAACCGATTTATTACACCTGATGAAGGGGCAAACCCTGAAAGCTTGTGAGTTTACTATCAAATAAATTGGTTGGACTTTAACCTGGTGTTGTGAGACTTCTTACATGAATGCAGCAAGGTGGCACAGTGGTTAGCACTGCTGCCTCACAGCACGAGGGATCCGGGTTCAATTCCCGGCTTGGGTCCCTGTCTACGTGGAGTCTGCACATTCTCCCCATGTCTGCATGGGTTTCCTCTGGGTGCTGCGGTTTCCTATCTCTGTACAAAAGGTGTGCAGGTTAGGTGCTAAATTCGCCCTCAGTGTACCCGAACGGGCGCCGGAGTATGGCAACTAGGGGAATTTTACAGTAAATTCATTGCATGTTAATGGAGTACTGTGTGCAGTTTTGGTCGCCACACTTGTGGAAGGATATTTTGGCCTTGGAGGGAGTGCAGAGAAGGTTCACTAGGCTGACACCGGAGATGAGGAGGTTAGCCTATGAAGAGAGATTGAATAGACTGGGTCTGTACTTGTTGTAGTTTAGAAGGCTGAGGGGGGATCTTATAGAGACGTATAAGATAATGAAGGGGATGGATAGGGTAGAGGTAGAGAGATTCTTCCCGCTTAGAAAGGATAGCAGGACTAGAGGGCACAGCCTCAAGATAAGGGGGGGAGCAGTTTGGCTCAGAGTTGAGGAGGAACTTCTTCACTCAGAGGGTGGTGAATCTCTGGAATTCTCTGCCCATTGAAGTGGTGGAGGCTACCTCGCTAAATGTTTTTAAGTCACGGGTAGATAGGTTTCTGATAAACAGGGGAATTAAGGGTTATGGGGTGAAAGCGGGAAAGTGGAACTGAGCCACGACAGATCAGCCATGATCTTATTGAATGGCGGGGCAGGCTCGAAGGGCTAGATGGCCTACTCCTGCTCCTATTTCTTATCATCTTAATGTAAGCCTACTTGTGACACTAATAAATCAACTTTAAACAGCGTAAGTCTGCAGGGATTGATAAACTTTCGTGGCAAAAGACTCAATCACAAGTAACTCGGCTGCCGTTTGCAGAGTTAGGAACATCACAAACAATACCAAGGGTCAGTTCTCCACTCGCAGCTTGGGTTCTCCAGTCCTGCTGCAGTGAATTTGGCTCAGTGCCAAATTCTCCATTCTCACTGGCAGCGGTGGGAGCGGAATGGAAAATTCCAGAACCAATGTTCTTGCTCTGGCTTCACTTGCAATTTGCAGTGTAGCACCATCAGTATATGTATCAGTGTTGCCGATATAAAACCCAACCAAATTTTCACTGGGGAAATATTTCTCAGTTAATGGAGAGCTTTGCTGGTCACAGAGGAAATCCTGATACATTTAGAGGTCATTAAGGCTTATAGCATGGAAACAGGCCCTTCGGCCCAACTTGTCCATGCTACCTTTTTTTTAACCATTAAGCTAGTCCCAGTTGCCCGCATTTTGCCAACATCCCTCTCTCCCCATGTTTACCCCACTGGTCGGGAGAAAATGTCTCCCTACAATTGGGAAGGAATAGCTTTTGGTCCTTAAGGCTTGAGTGTCAGTGGTGGTGAGAAAATAGGGAGAACCCCATTGGCGCCATTGGCAAGGAAAGTCAACGCTTGTTCAGCCTCTTTAAGAAAAAACATTGTTTCACAATTTTTGCGGTCATGCCGGGGGTGGCCAGCCTCTGATTCGCTAGCCCCAGTCCAATGTAATGGCTGCAATTGGTGGAATGCTCCGTGTCCCCTTTTCCGCTACTCCCCATTCTCCCCCCGCAGCTGTTCCTTTCCCTTCACAACCCATTCCACCCCCCCCAACCCACCCCCACACACACACACACACGCACACACACACATACACCAAATTCATTGCTGCCTGACCTAGCAGGATTCCTTCCACTCCCCCTCCTCCCATCCCCGCAACCCCAACCCCCTCCATCTCCCCTTCTGTCTCATTGCTGGACAAACCCGAGCACAACCAATGTGAGGGGGCAGAGCCAGTCGGAGTGGTGCCCAAGCTCAATACCCTCGCCCTCCTTGGGAAATAAGCTCTTGAGTTGGCTGGCGAGGGGTAGGGCCACATCAGTGCTGAGGGCGAAGTGGGGGCAAGAGACACGGGTCAGAACCCTCAACGCACCCAGCCACGGCACAAGCTTCAGGTGAGTTACCTCTCTCCTTTCTCCTGTCCCACACCAATGCCATTTCACTCCCCTACCAGGACTTGCTCAGACCATCCTCACGGCCCCTGGACACCACAGACCTCAAACAGCTCCAAGGGAGAGGCCTCAGAGAGCAGCATTGAAGAGACAGCTGCAACTCACACCCAGCCCCAACGCAGATACTCACATCTCAGTGAGAATAACTTGTAGACAGGCTACTGGGTCACCTATCGGTAAGTATCTCTCAGCTGAAGGTTCACACAGACTGAGGCAGGCTCTTCTAGGTAACTGGCACGTGGAGGAATGCTGGAGGCCAGGACTCTGCTGAAACCCTGGCCAATGATGTCCCCCTGGTCCCGGTTAGCCCACTGGAGCTGCAAAGGCAGAGCTGTGAGCATCAGGAGGGGATGATAGCATGTCCAGAATGTCCAGGCCCCCCACCCCCGCTCCCCCAGGGAGTACCCGCCAAGGTCATCGCAGGCAACAGGGTGGCAATCCATAGGCTTCCTCATTCTCAGCTGTGGATCCTGGGGATAGATGCAATGGGAGGGTGAGGAAGGCGAAGAAAAGATAGGCATCCAGTGGGCACAGGTAAACCTGGGCACCATTCCAGAACAATGACCAGAGTAATAACAAACTTGCATTAAAAATCACGTCGGTTACACATAAACTGCCCCTCACCTCTTGTTGTAGCGCTGTGTTCTGCGACCTCTGCGCAACATCAGGACATCCTCCCTCAGCACTATTGTTCTCCCAGCTCTGATACTGCCAGGCTTTTCCTGTCACAGCCCCCCCTCCCGGCACTCTCCCCACCCAGCTCCCACCCCGTTCCCCCACCTCCCCTCTCAGAGTAATGCTCAGACCTTTCATGTCCACCACATATTGTAGCCTTGAATATTCCAGGGACATTTTGAGAGTCTCTCGATCTCGTCTTTCACGTACCAACTGACTCAAAAACAGCTTCTTCCCTGCTGCCATCAGACTTTTGAAAGGACCTACATTGTATTAAGTTGCTCTGACCAAGACTGAAAGAAACTATAAAAGGTCATGAACGAAGCCCAATCCATCACGCAAACTAACCTCCCATCCATTGACTGTCTACACTCCTTGCTGCCTCGGAAACAGCCAGATAATTAAGAACCCCATACACCAGGGATATAGTCTTTTCCACCTTCTTCCATCAGAAAAAAGATACAAAAGTCTGAGGTTACGTATCAACTGACTCAAGCACAGCTTCTTCCCTGCTGCCATCAGACTTTTGAATGGAACTACCTTGCATTAAGTTGATCTTTCTCAACACCCGAGCTATGACTGTAGCACTACATTCTGCACTCTCTCATTTTGTTTGCTATGAACAGTGTGCTTTGTCTGTATAGCACGCAAGAACAATATTTTTCACCGTATATTGATACATGAGGCAATAATAAATCAAAATCAAATCATTATTCTGCTATTCACATTTCCTTAAGACAAATCTTTTGTTTCTTTACTTGTCCCATTACCATTTCCACACTTCTTACTCCACCAATGTTTTTGCCCTTTAGCCTCCCCAGGTTAACTCTGCTTCTCTCCCTCCACAGCTGCTGCCACACCCATTGAGTATTCCCAGCACTGGTTGTTTACATATCCCAAGGTGTAAACGCACCCTCCCTAGCGCCTCAGCGTGGAGTGTGGGCATTCACGTGTAGGCAAGCGATGATTCCCCACTGCCTGGGTGTGTGCCAGAACCTTACATCGAGTGAAAGATTGTTACTGATTGGTCTTCAGAGCCCCCAGATAAGCTGTGCCCCCCCCCCCCCAAACAAGAAAGGTACATTCGAGGCGATCAGATTAGATGAAGCTTCCTACAGAGTCCGCACGTTGGTAACTTTAATCCTGTGTTACACACAGGACATGTTTGTGTGAAGGTCCCTTGGCAAACTACGATCCTGGGCAGCTGCCAGAGCAGATGTTACTACAGAGCAGATAATACACCCAAGGCATTCTGGGGCGTTGCCAACATTTACTCTTTAGTTCAATCGCGTTATTGTCGATAAATGTGCAGCTGGCGGAGGAATCCAGTGAAACACCAAATGTGTTAATTGAACTTAAATTTATTGTATTGCAAAGACGCAATCTAGGTGTCTTCATCAAACCTGTCATCGGCTAAAGGGAATTTTTACATGTACAACCGCGTCAGTCTGCGTGACCCCTGACACGAGGACCGGTGCAAGGGTTTAATTTTATGAACCTTCCCCCCTCCCCTGCACCCTTCACCCCTCAGCCTCGATTACGGAGCCAGGAATCGGACAGAATCAGCCCAATGGTGCCACGGTCCTCACTCCCACCCCACTGAACGAGACCCCTCACTAATGTACCACCGTCTACTGCTTAACCATTCGGGCCCTGGTGAGGGGTTGCGATGAAGACGATTGGTGGCCACCAGGTTAGCAGCAACAGCTATTTACCAACTGACTCAAATTATGTACAGAGTGCTTCAACAGGCGTCTCCTCCATCCAACCTCAGGATCCATTCTGATGGCTCAGCCCTGGGATTCATGTTCCCTCCGGTCCCATTGCGAGGTCGGATCACAAGATCTTGTTCCTTAAAAGGATTCGCTGCTACAAGGGTGGAGTTGGATATATGCAGGAATACGCTACAGGAGGCATTGCCTGCATTTTAGGGATATCATCAGTGCAACTTGTGGGCCGAAGGGCCTGTTTGTGCTCTAGTTTGTCTATGTTCTATGTTCGATCCCATATTCAGGCTGAACATTGATAACAATGGGGAGGTGAAGTGATTCTCGCATCCTGCTTATGCCCAATTTCACCCTGAGTGTGTCAGGCTTGGCTCAACTGTGCCCATGTGCATCAGGAGGACTTCATTCCTACCATGTACTGGCAGCACAGTGGCACAGTAGTTAGCACTGCTGCCCCACAGTACCACGTTCCTGTGTTCAATTCCGGCCTCAGATCAGTGTCTGTGTGGAGTTTGCACATTCTCCCCACGTCTGCGTGAGGTTCCTCCGGGTGCTCCGGTTTCCTCCCACAGTCTAAAGATGTGAGGGTTAGGTGAATTGACCATGCTAAATTGCCCCTTGGTGTCAGGGGGAGTAGCTAGGGTAAATGTGTGGGGTTGCAGTAAAAGGGCCTGGGTGGGATTATGGTTGGTACAGGCTTGATGGGCTGAATGGCCTCCTTCTCTACTGTAGAGATTCTATGATTCTATGCAATACCACAGTCTGTGGAACAAATGCTGGAAAATCTCAGCAGGTCTGACAGCCTCTGTGGAGAGAGAACAGAGCCAACGTTTCCAGTCTGGATGACCCTTCATTAGAGTGGAAGGCAACTGAAGATAGGATAAGGGTCACCCAGACTGGAAACATTGACTCTATTCTCTCTCTAAAGGTGCTGTCAGATCTGCTGAGATTTTCCAGCATTTTCTGTTTTTCCTTCAGATTCCAGCATCCATATATTTCACTTTTATCTCATTGTGTGGAAATAGCTACTTCCCTAGAGGGGCTGTCTTCTGGGATAGATATTAATATGCAACGCTGTCTTACCCAGTTTTATACAAAATAAAATAAATAAATAAATGATCTTGTGACACAGTTTGAAGAGGAAATAGCAATTTATTTGCCAATTTTCTTCCCCCAACCAACACATTACCAGGTTTGTAGGATATATCTTGATGCACATTTGCAAGTTACTCTACTTCAGAAAGTCATTCCTTGGTTGTAAAGTACTTGTGATATCCCAAGGACTTGAGAAGGTGCCTCAGCCAGTTAAATGTGTTCTCTACCTTCTCTATCAAATTTCAGGAGAGGTCAGTAGATTTTTAAAGTCATTTCCCTCCGAAATTCAAACGACAAACTAATAAATGTTAAAGTGCAAACAGGAGACCTGTGGGGCATATCCAGTCCAATTGCTGGGGTGTACTCCTTACAAACAGAGCTCCAAGCTGGCAGAGTTCATAGCTCCCATCTCCTTCATAAACGGGGCCTGGTGTTGACTGGAGGCCCAAGCTAGACTGAAGTTCTTCTTCTTATCTGGTCATCAGAATGGCCCCTACATAGGATTGAGGGAAAAGCAAAAGTCCATTCATTCAGCCCATCGGATTCTTCTTCAAGGGCGGCACGGTAGCACGGTGGTTAGCACTGCTGCTTCCACAGCTCCAGGGACCTGGGTTCGATTCCCGGATCGGGTCACTGTCTGTGTGGAGTTTGCACATTCTCCTCGTGTCTGCGTGGGTTTCCTCCGGACGCTCTGGTTTCCTCCCACAGTCCAAAGATGTGTGGGTTAGATTGATTGGCCGTGCTAAAATTGCATTTAGTGTCCTGAGATGCGTATTAGTGGGTGGATATTGGGGTAGGGCCTGGGTGGGATTGTGGTTGGTGCAGAATCGATGGGCTAAATGGCCTCGTTCTGAACAGGATGATTTCCATGAAGCCAAAGGTCCAGTCAGCCATTTCCCATTATCCCTCTTGGTGATAATTTTGTGCGATTCTACTCTCTAATGATCAAGAATTCTGATGGTTCCTTCCCCTGAATGCTTCATCGAGTTGACCATTCAGTGAAGACCGCTCGCTCCATAGCTTAACTACCCTGAACCTTATTTTGCATTCATCTTGAGCTTTCTCTGATATTATCTCCTCTTTCCCTTCAAAAGAATCCACACACATTTCAGAATCCACTCACTAATGGCTTTAAAACAGAGATTGAAATGCTTCTTTGCCCGTCCCCCCACTCATGCACCCCCTTCCCCCTGCTTATGCACCCCCTCCCTCCATTCATGCACCCCCTCCCCCCTCCCCTACCTCCCTGTCTGGTTTGTCCTTCCGCCACGAACAGATTGCTTTTCTTCATGGATTCGATCATCTCTGCCAGTCTCGACATCCTCCTTTGAACTCTTTCCAAAACATCACTTGTCTTCCCTGTTAATCTCGTTGCACACTCCCGCTGTACATCCTTCGCAGAAACATCCATGTTTGTGTAACCTTTTCCCTTCATCGCTGCGTCATTCCTGCTTTAACTCCCCTGTCCCACTCCAGTTCTGCTCAATTGAAAGTACAAAGAACAAAAACAGCCCGGGAAACAGGCCCTTCGGCCCAACGAGCCCGCGCCGCCATTTTAATATTACCAGTCCCCCCTCTACCCATGACCCTTATCTACACTTATGACCTTCCACATTGAGGGAAACTAATTTAAGACAATTTATTACCTCCAATCAGCCTAATAGCACATCTTTGGGGCGTGGGAGGAAACCGGAGCACCCGGAGAAAACCCACGCCAGCACGGGGAGAATGTGCAAACTCCCACAGACACCAACCCAAATCCATGTGTCTGCACAGCAAACAGTGATAGTCACTGAGCTGTCGTCTTGTCCATCATCTGGTCCAGTTTAAGCACACACTAACGACATGAAGCACTCAGCTATTCTTGAACATCCAAGAGCAGCCCAAGTACAACCCATCGCGTGTATGCCCCTCGTTGGACAACAAGGCGGACCGACTTAAAACCTGTGAATTAAAAGAGAAAAACATTAGTGCCATTCCACATCCTCTTACATTACCAGGGACGTCCCAATGCTAATGAACCTTATTTAAAACAATCTCCTATATCCTCCCATCTCCAACCCACTCATGTGCCTGTCTAAGTTACTCTTAAACAACTCCAGCGTGCCTGCCTCCACCACCTTACTTGGCAGAGCATTCCATACCCCCACTACCCTCTGTGTAGACCAGCGGGTATTAGATTTAAGGTAATAGGCAAGGGGTTTAGAGATGTATAAGATAATGAAGGGGATGGATAGGGTAGCAGTAGAGAAATTCTTCCCACTCAGAAAGGACAGCAGGACTAGAGGGCACAGCCTCAAGATAAGGGGGGAGCAGTTTAGAACGGAGTTGAGGAGGAACTTCTTCACTCAAAGGGTGGTGAATCTCTGGAATTCTCTGCCCGTTGGAGTGGTAGAGGCTACCTCGCTAAATATATTTAAGACACGGGTAGATAGGTTTTTGGTAGGCAAGGGAATTAAAGGTTATGGGGAGAAAGCGGGAAAGTGGAACTGATCCACTTCAGATCAGCCATGATCTTATTGAATGGCGGGGCAGGCTCGAAGGGCTAGATGGCCTACTCCTGCTCCTATTTCTTATGTTCTTATGTGTGAAAAACCTCCCTCTAATATCTGTGTTATATCTCTCCCCCCTCACCCTAAGCCCGTGGCCCCTCGTACTGTGTGTCTCTAACATAGGAAATAGTTTACCTCTGTTTACTCTATCTATACCCTTCATAATCTTATATACCTCTATTAGATCCCTCCCAAAGTAGGCTTTGCTGAATTTGCTGTGTAATTTTATTCCAGCCTCTGGTCAGTTCGAACCTCCACAGTCGGAAGAACATGTGTTCTTGCTGACATTTCCTCTCAGCAAGGCCCCAAGCGCACTCTGAGCAAAGATATTCACCAGGATGTTGCCTGGGCTGGAGTGTGGACTTCAGCTATGAAGCGAAGCTGGATAGACCTTCGAGCAGAGACGGCTGAGAGGGGACCTGATGTGTGCAAAATTGCAAGGGACAACAGGGGGTGTATAGGAAAGAACTTTTCCCCTAAGTGGAGGGGGATAACCAGAGGGTATTAGATTTAAGGCAATAGGCAGGGGATTTAGAGGTGATTTGAGGAAATACATTCTCATCCTCTGGGTAGTGGGAATCTGGAATTCACTGCCTGAAAGGGTGGTAAAGGCGGGAACCCTCACATTTAAATGAACACTTGAAACACCGTTGCACACAAGACTGTGGACCAAGTGCAGGAAAATTGGATTAGAACATCAGAAAGACCTTACAGTGCAGAAGGAGGGTGTTCAGCCCATCGAGTCTGCGCCGACAACTATCCCACCTCGGGCCCTATTCCCACACATTTACCAGCTAATCCCTCTAATTTACACATCCCAGGACACTAACGAACAATTTAGCGCGGCCAATCACCCTAACCCACACATCTTTGGAATGTGGGAGGAAACCGGAGCACCCGGAGGAAACCCACGCAGAGAACGTGCAGACTCCACACAGACAGTGACAAGCCTGGAATCGAACCCGGGTCCCTGGAGCCGTGAGGCAGCAGTGCTAACCACTGCGCCACCATGAATAGGTAGATGCTTGATTACCTGCACAGACATGATGGGTCAAAGAGGCTCTTTGCTGCAAAGCTCTATGGGTGGGATTTTCAGTCCAACTGCCCATGGCCCACCATTGGGGGTAGTGGGATCTTCTGGTACCTGCCATGGTCAATGGGGTCGAATGCAATGCTGGCCATTGGGAAATCCAATAAGAAGTCTCTCAACACCAGGTTAAAGTCCAACCAGTTTATTTGATAAACTGTCAAATAAACCTGTTGGACTTAAACCTGGTGTTGTGAGACTTCTTACTGTGTTTACCCCAGTCCAACGCCGGCATCTCTACATCATTGGGAAACCCACAGCCCCAGTTCACCATCGAGCAGTCTGGAAGATCCCAGTGGCATGAAGAGCTGGAAAATTCCGGCCTTTGACTCTAAGAGGACATCACTCAACCAGACCAGGAGGTTAGCAGCTGAGTCTGGTAGCTGCGAAACCTAAGCGGGGGAGGATATTAACAGCTCATCCCACCGTCGATTGGCGTGGCGAGCTGGTGGCGAGGTCAGGCGAGAGGCGGAGAATCAGGTTTGTGCCCAGTTTTTCACCCCTTGTGATGTTACAGGCACTGATTCGCCGGCAAAATCAGCCTCGCTCCCTAAGCCAATTTCAATATTCATTACCTTATCTAAATATAATTAGCGAGTCTCCGACATTATTGTCCAGGATCATCTGTACTGAACAGCTCATCGGTTGTGGTCCTCACATATGGTTCCCACTAACAGGGACCAGACATGATGTCCTCGCCAGTGGGACCAGAGACCATTGAAGCCTGGTATCTTGGCACTGCCCACTGAGCATCCTAGCTCTGCCCTCTGGGCACCAGGCAGTGCCAAGCGGGCAGGACCCTGAGGGTGGCGGGGCACTAGGAGACAGGAAATGAAGGGCTGAGAGCTGAAGAGGGAGAGGTCTGAATGGGGCAGGGCCGTGACGGGGGGGGTAGCCTCATTCTGGGAAGGGGGAAGTGGGATATTCTGTGATCGTTGGGGGAGGGGGCGTGCAAACAGGCTGGGGCAGCGATCAGGGTGGGGGGGGATCAGCCGGGATGGAGGTAGGGGGGTGGTGTTAAATGTCCTTGGGGGTGAGAGGGGGGGGCGCCAGCACAGTGAGTGATCAGTGGCGGGTCCCAATGTTCATCGGGGGCAGTGGGGGGAGTGACAGGAGGTCCCCCAGTGCACTGGAGCAAAGGGACTATGAGGGGCATGGGGATGGATTGGGGCATGGACGGACATGGGGGGGTGATGACCGTTGAGTGGACATGAGGGGTGAGGACAAGAGGGCTTAATGTTTAAGCAAATAACACGGACAAGATCCCAGAGAACTAAGACTAAGCCTTATATACAGCCTGATCAGCATTCGCTGACTGCCGTGACTCCCTTTTTGGGATCATTTTGTGGGTGGGTGGACCTGACTCTATTCCACACCCACCTCTGATCGATAAGGGAATTAAGGGTTATGGGGAGAAAGCAGGAAAATGGAACTGATCCACTTCAGATCAGCCATGATCTTATTGAATGGCGGGGCAGGCTCGAGGGGCTAGATGGCCTACTCCTGATGTTCTCTCTATGGCACAAGAATTGAGGACACTTTTTCCCAAGATGGGTATGCCGAGCTGGGAGATTCCCTAACTCCTGCACCAGCCTCGGAAGCACAGATCCAGGCCAAAGTATTAATTAAGAACCATGTCCAGATGCTCTGCTTCCACACCAGTTAGCATTGGTCCAATTTGCCCCACTCCTCCCCCAGTTTTCCTCTCTGCTCCATATTTACAAAACACCTGTAGATTTTCTTTGATTTTACATAGCAAAATTTATCATACCTTCTTTTTTTTGCGTTTTTAATTTTCTTTTTATTTCACCCCTATATTTTCTATAGTTCCTTTGATGATCTGTGGCACAGAGATTTTGGCACTCGATATAAATTTCCTTTCTTGTCTCATTCACCGCTGCAATGCTCTTTTACATTTGGGGATAGGGGGAGTTCCCAGTAATGTTTATAATGGCACCTGTTCCTTTTTCATGTCCCCGCACTTTAATCAGTTCTCCCTAATCTGTTGAAATCTTGTAAAAGCTCCAACTGGAGTCACATTTCCGATAAATTCACAAACAGCGTTCAGTTACTTCAGATCAGGTTCCACGTAAAATATCACTGGTGAAAATGGAAAAGAAACCAAAAGCTTTAAGAAAAAATGTTAGCACACGTATATCAGACTATATAAATTGGGAGCAGGAGTAAGCCACTTGGCCCCCTCCAGTCTGTCCCACTACTTAGTAAGATCTTGGCTGATCTGATTATAAGCCCACATTCCTGCCAAACCTCAATAACTTCTCACCCCCTCATCAGTCAAGAATTTATCTAGCTCTGCCTTAAAAATATTCAATGGCCTTGACACTACTGCTCTCTGGGGAAGAGAGTTCCAAAGACTCATAACCCTCTGAGAGGAAACAGTTCTCCTCAGCTCTGTCTTGGGGGCAGCATGGTGGCACAGTGGTTAGCACTGCTGCCTCACAGCACCAGGGACGCAGGTTCGATTCCAGTCTCGGATGACTTTATAGATTTTATATATTCTCCCCGTGCCTGCATCAGTTTCGTCCCACATGCCAAAGATGTGCAGGTTTGGTGGATTGGTCATGGTGAATCACCCCTTAGTATTGAAAGATGTGTAGATTAGATGGCAAATACATGGGGTTATGAGGAGAGGTTGGGGAAACGGGCCTGGGTAAGATGCTCTTTCAGAGAGTCAGTGCAGACTCAATGGGCTGAATGGCCTCCTTCAGCAGTATAGGGATTCCATGAATCATAGAACCCTACAGTGCAGAAAAAGGCTTTTCGGCCCATCGAGTCTGCACCGAACACAATCCCAACTAGGTCTTACCCCCATACCCCCACACATTATACCCACTAATCCCTCTAACCTCGGGTCACTGTCTGTGTGGAGTTTGCACATTCTCCTCGTGTCTGCTTGGGTTTCCTCCGAGTGCTTCGGTTTCCTCCCACAGTCCAAAGATGTTCGGGTTAGGTTGATTGGCAACGCTAAATTGATCATAGATGCACAGGTTAGAGAGGATTAGTTGGTAAAATATGTACGGATTGGGGGTAGGGCCTGGGTGGGATTGTGGTCAGTGCAGACTTGAAGGGCCTCTTTTTGTACTGTGGGCTTTCTATGTCTATGCCTATTTCTAAGATAGCCTCTCAATCCCCTGAAATATAATGGATTCTTGTGATGAATGTTCTGTCAGAGACTTGGTGCAGACTCAGTGGGCTGAATGGCCTCTTTCTGCACTGTAGGGATTCTATGGCAACTCTAAGACTATGTAAGGGATAAATCATTGGTGGAACTGGGATCCAACATGGTCAGTGAGCAAAGGGGTCAGTTGGATTTTGTGACTAGGATGAATAGGATGGATATACATAGTAGAATTTGGTTGAGTGTAGGTGTCTGATGATTTTAAGATGGGAGGGAGGCTTTCTATACCATTTCAGAGGTAGTTAAGGGTCAGCCATATTGCTGTGGCTCTGGAGTCACATGTAGGCCAGACCAGGTAAGGACGTTGGATTTCCTTCCCTAAAGAATATTAATGAAGCAGATGGGTTTTTACGACAGTCGAGGGTAGTTTACCATTACTGAGACGAGCTTTATATTCCAGACTTTACTAACTGAAGTTAAACTCTACCACTGTTCTATGGTGCCAGGGAGACAAAACCATGTTCTGGTGCACTTGGCACAGTATGAGGGTCAGGCACAATGTGTTGGCATGGTTACAGGACACCGGCGTGTGTGCTAAGGGCTGTTGTCCAGACACGATGTATTTTGCATGAGGGGTAGGGGCAACCTGGAGGCAAGGGACCAGAAGGAAGAAGTGGGAGGAAAGCATAAAGCCTGCCAGTGTTATTGGTTTATGAAACCACCTCTTCGGTGCCAGCCAGAGATGCCAGTAGCCCTGAGGGGTGCCCACCAAATGTGCCTACATTCCAAGCTTTTAAAAAGAGAGGTGGTCTTGGAAACTCCAGGAATTAAAACTTAATTTTGAGAGTACAACTGCAGATAATTCGGGAGAAAGATCACGGGGGAATTTAAAATAGGAGCCAATTTACTTTGAATATGTTTGGCAGGATTAGAGAAGGGAGGGAGACTGTTTGACCAGTGAGGTACATTGAGGCAGGGAATCACATAAACCTTACTCTGCAGGCAAGATAGTGCCAGAGTGTGGTGACCTCTTGTGAGCTGTGCCCATCATGCTCTCTAATTCTATCTTTTATTCTCATTCAATGCCTCTAAAACTCTATTCTCACTCTTTTAAACTCTCTACCAATGCCCCATTACAACCTTTTACTTCCTTGCTGCCATCAGACTTTTGAATAGACCTACTTCATTTTAAGTTGTTCTTTCTCTAAACCTGAGCTGTAGAAGGGAGGCACAGTGGTAGCACAGTGGTTAGCACTGCTGCCTCACAGCTCTAGGGACCTAGGTTCAACTCCTGGCTTGGGTCTCTGTCTGTGTGGAGTTTGCATGTTCTCCCCATGTCTGCGTGGGTTTGCTCTGGGTTTCCTCCCACAGTTTGAAAGACATGCTGGTTAGATGCATTGACCCGAACAGGCGCCTATGGCGATGAGGGGAATTTCACAATAACTTCATTGCAGTGTTAACGTATGCCTTACTTGTGACTAATAAATAAACTTTTTTTTTAACTTTAGCTATGATTGCAACTTTACATTCTGCACTCTCTCCTTTCCATCTTTATGAACGGTATGCTTTGTCCGAGTAGCGCACAAGAAACAATACTTTTCACTCTATACTAATAAATGTGACAATAACCATAGAATCATAGAACCCTACAGTGCAGAAAGAGGCCCTTCGGCCCATCGAGCCTGCACCTAACACAATCCCACCCAGGCACTACCCCCATATCCCTACATATTATACCCACTAATCCCTCTAACCTACACATCCCTGGACACTAAGAGGCAGTTTCTTAATATTTTCATTGGACTAGTAGTTCAGAGACCCAGGATAATACTCTGGGGACCTAGGTTCGAATCCCACCATAGCAAATGGTGAAATTTGAATTTAATAAAAACCTGGAATTGAAAGTCTACTGATGACCATGAAATAATTGTTAATTGTCGGGAAAAAAACCCATCTGGTTCACTCATGCCCTTTAGGGAAGGAAATCTGCCACCCTTACCAGGTCTGGTCTATATGTGACTCCACAGCAATGTGGTTGACTCTTCAATGCCCCCTTCAATAGCCCAGCCAACCATTCAGTTTAGCAGTAAGGGGCAAGGTGTATGGGCAATTAGGGATGAGCATGAAATATTGGCCAGCCAGCGATGCCAACACTTTTCGGGGATGGACTAAAAACTGCAAACATGTGCCTGGCGCTATGAGGCAGCAGTGCTAAACACCGTGCCACTCGTGTATCTGGGGCCACCATCCAGTGTCCTGGCTTACATATACCCGGGACATTGTTTCTTCCATAATTCAGATCTTTAAAATCTTTTACGTACTCACCCTCCTGCCACCTGTACAGCTCTGGCACCCCATTGCCCCTTCCCACATTACCACTGCATCCCTACCCCCACAGCTCTATCCCAACTCTATCAGAATATTTGTGCTACAGTACCCCTCAATTTCCTCTGTCAGTGTTAGTCATCGTCTTTGAGGGAAGCAGACGATGAAAATTCCACGATCACTGTATGCAAAAACATTTATTTCAACAGAAAATACTGGATTAACTCAGCAGGTCTGACGGCATCTGTGGAGAGAAACTGGGTTAACCAACATTTTGAGTTCATATGACGCTTTCACACAACACAATTTGTTATGCTCACAGTTTATTTCAGATAGCAGCTCAACATAGCTTGTTTGGACATCGTTTATTCTAAAGGGTGGCACAGGAGGCACAGTGGCACAGTGGTTAGCACTGCTGCCTTACAGTAAGAAGTCTCACAACACCAGGTTAAAGTCCAACAGGTTTATTTGGTAGCAAAAGCCACTAGCTTTCGGAGCGCTGCCCCTTCGTCAGGTGAGTGGGAGCTCTGTGCACAAACAGGGCACATAAAGACACAAACTCAATTTACAAAATAATGGTTGGATTGCGAGTCTTTACAGGTAATCAAGTCTTAAAGGTACAGACAGTGTAGGTGGAGGGAGGGTTAAGCACAGGTATTGTCTCTAGTCATCACCTAATGAAGGGTCAGTGCTCTGAAAGCTAGTGGCTTGTGCTACCAAATAAACCTGTT
Source organism: Carcharhinus amblyrhynchos (assembly GCF_965287045.1). Classification (NCBI taxonomy): domain Eukaryota; kingdom Metazoa; phylum Chordata; class Chondrichthyes; order Carcharhiniformes; family Carcharhinidae; genus Carcharhinus; species Carcharhinus amblyrhynchos. Next base: position 30,998,680 of record NC_137351.1, on the reverse strand, counting down.
GGACTTTAACCTGGTGTTGCGAGACTTCTTACTGTGCTTACCCCAGTCCAATGCCAGCATCTCCACACCATGGCCTTAAGTGCCCAGGTTGATTCCAGCTTCGGGTCACTGTTTGCACATTCTCCCTGTGTCTGCGTGGGTTTCCTCTGGCTGCTCCGGTTTCCTCCCACAATCCAAAGATATGTAAATTAGCTGGACTTGCCATGCTAAATTGCCCCCTGTCTGTCGAAAGATGTGTAGTTAGGAGGATTAGCCATGGTGAATGCATGGGATTATGGTGATAGGGCGGAGGGGAGGTCCTGGGTAAAATGCTCTTTTGGAGAGTCAGTACAGACTCAAGGGGCCAAGTGGCCTTTTTCTCCAAGGTAGGGATATTATGGTTAAACTGTACATAAATCATGCAGAATCTACATTACTTTATCACTAAAGAGGCACAAAGAATTTTTCCATGTCGCTGTGAATGTTGCAGATTATTAAAAAAACCTTCATTTGCAGGGTTCTCTGAGCAAAGTAATCCCAATCTATCACACTACACTTACACTCCGCAAACTGTGTCCTCTCCAGTGTAATAAGATCATCACTGATGCCTAAACCTGACTTGCTTCAATGGATTTTCCAATGGATTGCTGCATTTCATTGAAATGTTCTGATTTCCTGTTACTGCCAAGTGTGATAATGATTCCGTTTAATTTTAAACTCCGGGAGATCAAAAGGAGAGAAGGGATGACAATAGAAGTTGACGGGTGCGAGGGTTTGGATTCAGCTTGTACAGTAGGTAGAGCAGCAGCAGTCAGATCGAGTTTTACAATAAACATCAGTTGCGATGGAATCAGCGGTGGGATGTTCATTAAGGAGCTTTGTGAGCAAGAGACAGATGGGTCTCAACTGATTGAGCACAAAACAATGATTTCTCATCGTCACTTAAGGTTGGGTTGAATGGAGAGATTGTCGTCAGACACCAGAGATAATGGAAACAGCCTTTCAGGCAAGTCTTCTCTCATTTTAGTGTTTTAGTGCCAGTGTTGATGAATCCTTTGACCCGATTCACCCTTCTATTCACAATCACTCAGTTCCTCAAGACGGAAATATGACCTGCGGAAAGGTGACATATATATATTTTTGAAGAGCGCTGTGGAATCTTTAAGTTGTTTTTTTTCTCCCAATACACAAATTGAATGTTCCTTCTTCCCCCACCACATCGAGAACAGAGATTGAACCAGGATCGTTTTCCACACCAGTGAAATAGACTTTTCGAACTATCCCCTCCATGCCAGCATTTAGGCTCTGGTCAAACCTTCTCCCATTGCGCTGGCATCATTATCAGCACAACTTATTTGATAAGAGTGATGGTGGTGATTAGCCCAAAACTAGGTCACTCCTCCACTCCTCGCCATTTAGCACTTTCCTCCTTAGTGGCACAGGATGGCCTCCCATTTTCAACTTCAATGAGCAATATGACTTGGGTAAAGAATACACAAGAACACAAGAACATGGAGCAGGAGTCGGCCATCTGGCCCCTCGAGCCTGCCCCGCCATTCAATAAGATCACGGCTGATCTTTTCATGGACTCAGCTCCACTTACCCGCCCACTCACCATAACCCTTAATCCCTTTACTGTTCAAATATTTATCTATCTTTGCCTTAAAAACATTCAATGAGGCAGCCTCAACTGTTTCACTGGGCAGGGAATTCCTCAGATTCACAAACCTTTGTGTGAAGAAGTTCCTCCTCAACTCAGTCCTAAATCTGCACCCCCTTAATTTGAGGCCATGCCCCCTAGTTCTGGTTTCACCTGCCAGTGGAAACAACTTCCCTGCTTCTATCCTGTCTATTCCCTTCATAATCTTATGTGTTTCTATAAGATCTCTTCTCATTCTTCTGAATTCCAATATCGCCCTAATATACTCAGTCTTTCCTCATAAGCCAACCCTCTCAACTCCGGGAATCAACCTAGTGAATTTCTTCTGGACCCCCTCCAGTGCCAGTATATCCTTTCTCAAGTAAGGAGACCAAAACTGTACACAGTACTCCAGGTGTGGCTTCCCCAGCACTTTATACAATTGCAACATAACCTCGCTGTTTTTAAACTCCATCCCTCTAGCAATGAAAGTGATTTCCCATTGTCTTCCTCACATGTGTTGAAAGGAAACAGAAGTCTTCTTGTTGAAGGACCCTGTACCTGGAAGCAGCCGTTGTTCCTTGAGATTCTACCTCTTCGAAAACCAACACCAAAAATATCTGCCATTGGCCAAGGCTCGTAACCTTGAGCATGGGATCTTTACTTGATCCTGGAGTGACCAACAAAAGGGGGCAGGGACAACCAACCATCACCCCCCTCAAAAATCTCAAATGATCCTGCTACCTCTTATCTTAACTTTGTGTTACTCACCTTAACCACTCCCTGAGGTAATGATTTCTACATTCATAAGAACATAAGAACATAAGAAATAGGAGCAGGAGTAGGCCATCTAGCCCTTCGAGCCTGCCCCGCCATTCAATAAGATCATGGCTGATCTGTTGTGGCTCAGTTCCACTTTCCTGCCCTCTCCCCATAACCCTTAATCCCCTCTCTTATCAAGAACCCATCAACCCGCTTCTTAAAAATATTTAGCGAGGCAGCCTCCACCACTTCAACGGGCAGAGAATTCCAGAGATTCACCACCCTTTGAGTGAAGAAGTTCCTCCTCAACTCCGTTCTAAACCGCCTCCCCTTTATCTTGAGGCTGTGCCCCCTAGTCCTACTGTCTTTTTTGAGCGGGAAGAGTCTCTCCACCTCTATCCTATCCATCCCATTCATCATCTTATACGTCTCAATGAGATCTCCCCTCATTCTTCTAAACTCTAACGAGTACAAGCCTAGTTTATTCAGCCTCTCCTCATAGCTCAATCCCCTCAACTCCGGTATCAGCCTAGTAAACCTCCTCTGCACTCCCTCCAGGGCCAAAATATCCTTGCGCAGGTGCGGCGCCCAAAACTGCCCACAGTACTCCAGCTGTGGCCTCACCAATGCCCTATACAGCTGCAGCAAGACCTCCCTACTTTTATATTCAATCCCCCTCGCTATGAAGGCCAGCATCCCATTCGCCTTCCTGACCACCTGCTGCACCTGCAAGCTGGGTTTTTGCGATTCATGCACAAGGACCCCGAGGTCCCTCTGCACCGTCGCCTGCTGCAGTTTTTCGCCACGTAAGTAATAGTCCTTCCTACCATTATTCCTACCAAAGTGGACCACCTCACACTTGCCAACATTAAATTCTCACCACTCGCTAAAGAGTGAAGAATTTTCTGAATTTGGATTTCTTGAATTGAAGGCCTCTTGGCTCCCTAATTTTGACAAAATCTTTCCCCAGTTGGTAGCAGTCCTGATCCTGAGTCAGACATTTTGTGGTTTGAAGCCCTACTCCAGGACACGAACATAAAAATTAAGGATAGAACTCCAGGACTGAGAGAGAATAATGGAAGTACCATTTTTTCAGATGAGACTTTAAAACTAGGTGACTAGGTTCACTAGCTGTCTCAGGTGGGCGTTGAAGATTCCTTGGTACTATTTTGATAGAAGAATCGATGGGGTGGGGGGTGGTTTCACCCCAGCATCCTGATCAATATTTATCCCTCAAATCAGCATCACGTAAACAGATCATTTGGTCATTATGGTTTAGCGGCTTTGCGCTTGCTTTGAGTGGATTGATTTATCCTTGCAAAAGTACTTGACAAGCTCAGCAAGGTCAGCTGGACACAAAACGTTAACTCCGGCCTGAATTCTCTGGCCATTCACGCCCCGCCGTTGCTGCAAGTGAAGATGGAGAGTTTGGCACTCAGCCGAATCTCTGTCCCCTACAATGGGAGCAGAGAGTCTAACTGGTGTGAAGGGCCAGAGAATCCCACCCTCTGCTTCTCTGTCCACACATGCCACCAAGGCTGCTGAAATTTTCCAGCATTTTCTGTTTTTATTTCAGATTTCCAGCATCTGCAATATTTTGCTTTTATTGCAAAAGTATTTCAAAGGTCAAATAACAGTACAGGAACAGGCCCTTCGGCCCTCCAAGCCTGCACCGACCACGCTGCCCAACTGAACTAAAACCCCCTACCCTTCCGGGGACCATATCCATCCATTCCCATCCTTTTTATGGATTTATCAAGATGCCCCTTAAAACTCACTATCGTATCTGCTTCCACTACCTTCCCCGGCAGCGAGTTCCAGGCACCCATCAGCCGCCGTGTAAAAAACTTGCCTTGTACATCTCCTTTAAACTTTGCCCTTCACACCTTAAACCTGTGCCCCCTCGTAATTGACTCTTCCACCCTGGGAAAAAGTTTCTGACTATCCACTCTGCCCATGCCCCCTCATAATCTTATAGACTTCTAGCAGGTCTCCCCTCAACCTCTGTCGTTCCAGTGAGAACAAACCAAGTTTCTCCATTCTCTCCTCATCGCTCGTGCCCTCCATACCAGGCAACATCCTGGTAAACTTTTTCTGTACCCTCTCCAAAGCTTCCATATCCTTCTGGCAGTGTGGTGACCAGAATTGAACACTATATTTCCAGATGCAGTCTAACTAATGCTCTATAAAGCTGCAACGTGACTTGCCAATTTTTAAATTCAATGTCCCGACTGATGAAAGCAAGCATGCCTTATGCTTTTTTGACTACTTTCTCCACCTGCACTGGCCACTTTCAGTGACCTGTGCACCTGTACACCCAGATCCCTCTGCCTGTCATTGATTGTAAAGCACTTTGAGATGTCCAGTGGCTGTGAACGGTGCTGTAGAATCATAGAACCCTACAGTACAGAAAGAGGCCCTTTGGCCCATCGAGTCTGCACCGAACACAATCCCACCCAGGCACTACCCCCATATCCCTACATATTATACCCACTAATCCCTCTCATCTACACATCCCTGGACACTAAGGGGCAATTTCTTAGCATGGCCAATCAGCCTAACCCGCACATCTTTGGACTGTGGGAGGAAACCGGGGCACCTGGAGGAAACCCACACAGACACGAGGAGAATGTGCAAACTCCGCACAGACAGTGACTCAAGCCTGGAATCGAACCCAGGACCCTGGAGCTGTGAAGCAGCAGTGCTAACCACCGTGCTACCGTGCTGCCGCTATAAAAATTGAAGTATCTGATCATAAGAACATAAGAAATAGGAGCAGGAGTAGGCCATCTAGCCCGTCGAGCCTGCCCCGCCATTCAATAAGATCATGGCTGATCTGTCGTGTCTCAGTTCCACATTCCCACCCTCTCCCCATAACCCTTAATCCCCTCGCCTATCAAAAACCCATCAACCCGCATCTTAAAAATATTTAGCGAGGTAGCCTCCATCACTTCAACGGGCAGAGAATTCCAGAGATTCACCACCCTTTGAGTGAAGAAGTTCCTCCTCAACTCCGTTTATCTTGAGGCTGTGCCCTCTAGTCCTACTGTCCTTTCTGAGCTGGAAGAGCCTCTCCACCTCTATCCTATCCATCCCATTCAACATCTTAAACGTCTCAATGAGATCTCCCCTCATTCTTCTAAACTCTAACGAGTACAAGCCTAATCTATTCAGCCTCTCCTCATAGCTCAACCTCCTCAACTCCGGAATCAGCCTAGTAAACCTCCTCTGCACTCCCTCCAAGGCCAAAATATCCTTGCATAAGTGCGGCGACCAAAACTGCACACAGTACTCCAGCTGCGGCCTCACCAGTTTTGAAGACCTTTACAACGTCATCCCTCCGCCTTCTCTTTCCAAGAGAACAATATATTCATCTTTCTCCTGATGCTATTACTTAACAGTTGTGGTATGATTCTTGTGAACCACTTTTGCCCCCCCTCGAGTGGCTCCGGGCCCCCAGGATAAGGTGAAAAACAGTTTGCATTCATCTAGTGATATTTATGGCCTTGGGACATCCCAAAATACTTCACAGTTAATGAAGTAGTTTTGAAGTCTGGTCACTGTGGTCCTATCGGAAAGTCAGCAGGCAACACAGGAAGATCCCAAAAACGGAATGTTGGCTGAGATTGATTTTGTACATCATTTATATTGTGCAACTATCTGCCACTTGCTGCATTTGTATGGAGAATAACTTGGCTATTCATAGAATCCCTATGTGCAGAAGGAGGCCATTTGGCCCATCGAGTCTGCAGTGACAACAATCCCACCCAGGCCCTATCCCCATAAACCCACATATTTGCCCCGCTAATCCATCTAACCTACACATAGAATATAGAACATTACAGCACAGTACAGGCCCTTCGGCCGTCAATGTTGTGCTGAGCTATGTCTAATCCCAAGATCAAGCTATCCCACTCCCTATCATTCTGGTGCGCTCCATGTGCCTATCCAATAACCACGTGAAAGTTCCTATAGTGTCTGAATCCAGTATCACAGCAGGCAGTGCTTTCTACAACCCAACCACTCGCTGAGTGAAGAATCTCCCTCGGACATCCCTCCTATTATCTCCCACCATGAACCTTATAGTTATGCCCCCTAGTAACAGCCACATCCACCCAAGGAAATAGTCTCTGCACGTCCAGTCTATCAATCCCTCACATCATCTTATAAACCTCTATTAAGTCGTCTCTTATCCTCCTCCACCGTAAAGAGCTCCCTCAACCTTTCCTCATAAGACCTACCCTCCAAACCAGGCAGCATCCTGGTAAATCTCCTCTGCAATCTCTCCAATGCTTCCACATCCTTCTTATAGTGAGGTGACCAGAATTGTACACAATATTCCAAATGTGGTCTCACCAATGTCCAGCGGCATAACCCCACGGCTCTTAAACTCAAACCCCCTGTTAATAAACGCTAACACACTATAAGCCTTCTTCACGGCTCTATCCACTTGAGTGGCAACCTTCGGAGATCTGTGGATATGAACCCCAAGATCTCTCTGTTCCTCCACATTCCTCAGAAACCTGCCGTTGACCCTGTAATCCGCATTCAAGTTTGTCCTACCAAAATGAATCACTTCACACTTATCAGGGTTAAGCTCCATCTGCCACTCAGAACACAAAAGGGCAATTTAGCATGGCCAATCAACCTAACCTGCACATCTTTGGATTGTGGGGGGAAGCCCATGCAGACATGGGGAGAATGTACAGACTCCGCACAGACAGTGACCCAAGCCAGGAATCGAACCCAGGTCCCTGGAGCTGTGAGACGGCAGTGCTAACCACCGTGCCACCCTGCTGTCATTATTGGGAGATTTGCCACAGTTTTGGTGGTGAATTCTGTTTGCTGTTGTTCATAAAGAGGGACATTTGGCTGCAGTTCCACTGACCCCTGAAGACAGTAGGACAGGTAGATAAAGTGATTATGAAGGCGGCACGGTAGCACAGTGGTTAGCACTGCTGCTTCACAGCTCCAGGATCCTGGGTTCGATTCCCAGCTCAGGTCGCTTTCTGTGTGGAGTTTGCACATTCTCCTCGTGTCTGCGTGGGTTTCCTCCAGGTACTCCGGTTTCCTCCCACAGTCCAAAGATGTGCGGGTTAGGTTGATTGGTCATGCTAAAAAATGGCCCATTAGTGTCCGGGGATGCGTAGGTTAGAGGGATTAGTGGGTATAATATCTAGGGATACGGGGGTAGGGCCTGGGTGGGATTGTGTTTGGTGCAGACTCGATGGGCCGAAGGGCCTCTTTCTGCACTGTAGGGCTCTATGATTCTATGAAGGCATCTGGGAGACTTGCCTTCATTAGCCAAGGAGCAGAATATAGCTGCACAGGCAGCCTCACAAGATGTGGAGGTTCATTAATGTGGTTCAGCAATGGGCTTCCCTTTGATTGATGCCAAAGTGCAGCCGCCTGGAAAAACAGCTACAATGTGCTCAGTCATACCACAAGGGAAGCATAAAGCCATGTACCGTTCACTGAGTGACTGCAGGGACCGTGTTGTAGTGCTAAACACAAGGCGTTCTCTGGAAATAAGTGGGAACAGAAGGTGTGCTCCTCTTTACAGTGTTTATACTGGTGGATTCAAGCAAGTGACAGCTGCCCCAAAAGGACCCAACGGCAATTGTAAAACTGGCATGCTACCGAGGAACCTACTTCAGTGACGTAATGGTGGCACCTCTTCCCAGGTGAGGTTATTCCAGAAGAAATTCTTAAGAACCCGTTAGAAGAACTTCCACAACCATGGGGAAAGGTTGAATGAGTAAGCTCAAAAGGAGATTAATGCCTTCCCAGGACCATGGCCATCACCTGATGTCTAGAGAATGAAGTGAATGCAAACCGGGACAAAAGAGAAGCCAGATTTATTTACTTTTTGCAGTGCTGATCTGAGGAATTAAAAGCTGCCCCATTCAGAAAAAAAGAGCAGTGAGGCCTTCTGGAACTGTGTAAAATGCCAGTTAGGCCACACAGAATCCCTACAGTGCAGAAGGAGGCCATTTGGCCCATCAAGTCTGCACTGACCACAATCCCTATTCCCCCAACACCACATATTTACCCTGAAAATCCCCCTGATAGTAAGGAGTCTGACAACACCAGGTTTAAGTCCAACCAATTTGTTTGATAGTAAACTCCCAGGGTCAATTTAGCACAGCCAGTCAACCTAACCTGCACATCTTTGGACTGTGGGCGCGGAAAGCAGAGCACTCAGGGGAAACCCACGCAGATACAGGGAAATTGTGCAGTCTCCGCACAGTCAGTGACCCGAGGCTAGAATTGAATCCGAGTCCATAGCACTATGAAGCGGCAGTGCAAACCACTGTGCCACCGTCCTAGCCACAGTTGGAGTAATGCGAGCAGTTTTCTGGTAACCATATTATAGGATGGATGTGATTACACTGGACAGGGTGCAGAGGAGATTCAGCAGGACGCTGCCTGGGCTGAAGGTGCTGAGCTATGAGGAAAGTTGGACAGCCCAGGCTGCTTACCTTGGAGCGGAGAAGGTTGAGAGGGGACCTGTTTGAGGTGGATAAGGTTATGAGGGGCATAGGTAGGGTGGCTAGGAAGATATTTGCTCCATTAATAAAGGGGTCAATAACCAGGGGGCAGAGATTTAGGGTAAGAAGGAGAAGGATAAGAGGGGAAACAAAGAGAAACCTTTTCACCCAGAGGGGAATGGGAGTCTGGAACTCACTATCTGAAAGAGCAGGTGAATCAGAAACTCTCGTAATGCTTGAGAAGTTTTTAGATGTTCCCTTGCGCTGCCATAACTTCCAGGGCTATGGATCAAGTGCTGAAAAGTGGGATTAGCGTAGTCAGATCTTTGTGGACCAACATGGACGTAATGGGCCAAATGGCCTCTTTCTGTGCTGTAAATATCTGTGGATCCATAAATAAAGACTCTTTGTAAACAGGTTGCTTCACGTGAACCTAGCACAAGACCTGCCCTGTCCCCCAATTCATTGATTATTATAGAGTCACTGATGGACCTCAAGGGGAAGTGAACTGAAATTTAAATATAACGCAGGCGAGAAAATGGAGTTAATTCTTCGGAAGACCAAAGGGAACTAAAAAGGGATCTGGATAAGATGGTCCAATGGGTTAAAGAGCGGCAGATGGAATTCAACCACAATATCTGCAAGGTAATATACTTTGGTAAAAAAATAATAACACTAGTAATTAGACTGCGAATGGATGTATGTTTGATGCTGTTGGAGGATAGAAGAATTTGGGGGCACCAGTTCACAGGATATTAAAGAAATCTAATGGAATTGATTACAGGAGGTATGGAATATAAAAAAAGCAAGAATGATGACCGTATAAAACTTTAATAAGATCTGGTTTCATGTGGTGTAATATGCAATATTGGACACTGCTGTACAATAAGAAGGCTGAGTGAAGATGGAGAACCCAGCCTAGAACTAAAAACACAAAGCAAGATTCCAAAAACTACACCCATTAGAACGAACCAGGAGGACAGGGCGATATGATAAAGGCGGTTACAATTATCAATGGATGGTGATATAGTAAATAGATTTCATGTATTTGAAGGGGTTGCCATGGAGAAAAGAAAAATACAAGGTTGGAGATTTAAAACAGAGGTTTTAAGAGGTTGGGTCACTAACTCTGCGGAGTTTGCATGTTCTTCCCATGTCTGCATGGGTTTCCCCAGCTGCTCTGGATCCCTCCCACAGTCCAAAGATGTATGGGTTAGGTTGATTGGCCATGCTACATTGCCCCTCAGTGTCAGGGGGACTAGCTAGGGTGACTTGACACACAACAACACAGAATCGCTGAGCAGAGACTGATAGCCAAGTTCTGCAGACATGACGACGACCTCAACCAGGATCTTGGGTTCATGTCACACTATCTGTAACCCCCACGACTTGCCTGGGCTTGCAAAATCTCACTAACAGTCCTGTCTGGAGACAATACACATCTCTTTAACCTGTGCTTAACCCTCTCTCCACTCATATTGTCTGTACCTTTAAGACTTGATTACCTGTAAAGACTCGCATTCCAACCATTATCTTGTAAATTGAGTTTCTGTCTATATAATGCCCTGTTTGTGAACTCAACCCCCACTCAGCTGATGGAGGGGTGGTTCTCTGAAAGCTTGTGGCTTGTGCTACCGAATAAACCTGTTGAACTTTAACCTGGTGTTGTAAGACTTCTCACATAGTCAGAGGTGTAATCCTGTCTATTGACTGTTTGTCACTTTTAGGATTGGCTTCTCTGAGAAAGATTTGGACGAGAGATGTCTTGTAAAAGTTACTTCAATCTCAAGTAAGCACGGACAGTTAAAGTCAGACCCTCTGTATCATTCGGAACCATCACCAATTTGTTGTGGATTCACATCCCCAGTTTACACTCAATAACAGGACTGGGAAGGGTGGTGCCTCACCTCTTAAACCTTTTGAATTAGTCATTTGCGTACAGACCTGTGCACTTGGTTGCTAAGCAAAACCTTTTAGGTCCCTGCATCCCCTCCCCCCATCACCTCGTCAGTCACGTTACCATTTCATTCCCCTTCCTGTGTAAATCAACAGAATAAAGATGCCTTAAGCTCAGCATATTTTGACCCTTTGAAGTTGCTTTGCTTCAGAAGTCATTTCTCTCTCCTGGGGGTAATAAACATATCTGGCTCATAAAATCTATTACTTTCTTGGCTTTGTTTGTCTTCCTCATTGCCAAAAATCTAATTTTGTCGTTTTTACCCCCCACATTAAAACAAATCCTTCTCCGCTCCTGGTCTGCCATTGCTACTCATTCAGAAGTCTCACGACACCAGGTTAAAGTCCAACCAGTTTATTTGACAGTAAACACACAAGCTTTCGGGAACACTGTTCCTTCGTCAGGTGTGTGGAGAGTTGAAAATTGAAGATTGAAAGAAGTTGTGCGAACTTTCCACACACCTGACAAAGGAACAGCGTTCCGAAAGCTTGTGTGTTTACTGTCAAATAAACTGGTTGGACTTTAACCTGGTGTCGTGAGACTTCTTACTGTGTTTACCCCGGTCCAACGCCGGCATCTCCGCATCACTGCTACTCATACCAGTCTGCCGGCAGTCTCCTACTTGCAACGATTAGCGGCGCGCACTGTATTTTACATCACCAATCGTCCCGGTGTAAATTTTGCTATCTCCTGGGAAAGGAGAGGTGGGGGGGCATAACGGGGAATCATGGAGTTCGGGGCAAGGTAACCAATGGCCAGCCTCATGCCTCGGTAAAGATGCTGAACAATTATTTTACTGATGCTGGATTAAAAAGAGTGATGAAACTATTTTTTTGAAAGCAAATTCCATTGATGTTGCTTGATGAATATAAGCTCAGTTCCACCTTTTTTTCACTTTGTGAAAGTTGCCTTGTTCATTATCTTGTTATAGGTCATAGAGACAGAGGTTTACAGCATGCAAACAGGCCCTTCGGCCCAACTTGTCCATGCTATCCAGTTTTTACCACAAAGCTAGTCCCAATTATCTGCATTTGGCCCATATCTCTCTATATCCATCTTACCCATGTAACTATCAAAATGCTTCTACTACTATCTCTGGCAGCTCGTTCCAGACACTCAACACTCTCTGAGAAAAAAAATTGCCCCTTTGAACCCTTTTGTATCTCTCCCCTCTCACCTTAAATCTATGCCCTGTAGTTTAGACTCCCCTACTTTTGGGAAAAGATGTTGACTATCTGGTTATCTATGCCCCTATGAAACCACAATCCAATGAAAACCTGTCCATAACTCCTTTGTGTTTGGATTTGACCAACGGGTGGAGGGGTTAAGAGGGTGGGAGTTATCAAAAGACTAAAAAATTGTGCTGTTTGATGGACACTGGCTGCTGTGGCCATTTGCACAGAGGGACCATTAGCTGTGGGATCTAGAGGGCACAGGATGTGGTTCTCCAGTTTCCACATCACCACCAAGTTCAGGGTGAAACCCTTCCAGTTAGGTGGATCTGTGCAGAGTGCAAGCACAACGCCACATTCAATCTCACTTTGTCCAGGATGAAACTGCACCCGGAGGAAACTACGCAGACACAGGGAGAATGTACAAACTCCATACTGATGATGATTGAGGCTGGAATTGAACCTGGGCCTCTGGCACTGTGAGGCAGCGGTGCTAACCACCGTGCTGCTCTGTTATCAAATAGATTTTCACACCTTTTAATGGAGGGAAGAAAACAAGATTGAGATGTTTAGGGAGGGATTTACAAAGCTCGAGGCAACTGAAGGCTCCAGTGACGGAGCAATTTAAATTGGGATTTACTCAATCTGCCAGAGTTGGGGGGGAAATGCAAATAACACAGAGAGTTGTGGAGCTGGAGGAGATTATCGAGATAGGGAGGGACCAAGTCATGGATGGATATGAAAACAAGAATTTTAAAAACATGGGGTGAGATTCTCTGGCTTTCCCTCAGCGTTTTCTCAGTGGTGGGAGGTTCGCTGATCTCTGGTTCCACGCTGTTAATAGGAATTCCCACTGAAACCACCCCTAAACCTCTGGGAAACCGGCAGCAGGGAACACACCACCAGCAGGACCGAGAATCCCACCGGTGTGAATGGCTGGAGAAATCCAGCCAAGGCATTGCTTACCCAGAAGACAATGTAGGTCGGTGAACACAGGGGGTGACGTATGCACCAGATTTGGTGCAAGTTAGGTGCCCCACAGCGCCAGGGATCTCGGTTCAATTACCGGCTTGGGTGACTGTCTGTGTGGAGTCTGCATGTTCTTCCCGTGTCTGTGTGGGTTTCCTCTGGGTACTCCGGTTTCCTCCCACAGTCCAAAGATGTGTGGGTTACATTGGTTGGCCATGCTGCATGTGAGAAGTAATGTAATTTTTAAGGCTGCAAGAGCTAACAGTAACGAGTTCAGCAACATACAGAAAGGGGGAGGCACATGACAGACAGTTGACTGAGTTCGGGACAGTGATGAGATTAAGCGCAGAATGGGAGATTGAGAGAGTGTTAATTGAAGGAATGACACAGTACAAGCCATTTACAGTGTTTAAAGCCAGATAAGGGGGAATAACACAATACAAGCCATTACAGTGTTTAAAGTTAACAAGGTTAACAGCCAAATAAGGGGGAATAACACAATGCAAGCCATTACAGTGATTAAAGTTAACAAGGTTAACTGCCAAATAAGGGGGAATAACACAATATGAGCCATCACAATGTGTAAAAAAAAACAGTATAAAATGTGCTGTAAATCTATGTAAGGTGTGCGCACCAGCCCACCCGATCTTGCAAGATTGTATTGTATAATAAACTGTGATCGAACGAGACAGCCCGTGGTCGTCTAAGTCTACAATCGGGATCGGGAGAAAAGGGGAATATATCGGGAGGGCTACCGGCTGGGGAATTTGCCCCTGGCGCTCCGAACTCGACTGGTGGAAACCTAACGGTGTCAACGAAACCAAGAGTTGTCTGGTGGCTGCCACGCTAGCGGGTATCTGGCGGAAACGGCTGGTAACGAAACTAACAATTTGGGGGCTCGTCCGGGATAGCTTATATACCCGGCCCTCTCGCTTGGACTAGGGAATTGATCTCAGTAATAACCAGACGCGTCACCGTGTATATTTACACAGAATTACTGAGTTCAGAACCCGACCACGAGCGAGACACAAAAAAAAACTTCTAATTGGGCTTAAACTAAAGATAAAGTAAGAACCACTGGCTGCTCTCGGGGTCTGATTCAGTGCCCCGGGTTTTTCAGCTCAAATTGTGTTTAGGTTTAACGGACGAAGGGACGTACAGGAATAAAGGTCAGACAACTCCGTGCACGGGGCAAGGTAAGAGAATTACACTCCAAGGACAAAATTACGGTTAGAGGTTGAGAGTGGTTTCTTCCTTGTTTGACCACATAATAGGACAGTTCTGTTTGAGGGTTTGGAAGCAACCCAAGAGGACGAGGTGACCTATTATGGGAGGAAAACCGTCTAAGACGAGAGACGGAAGGAGAAGTAAGGTAAAGGGGTCAAACGGCATACCGCCGGATAGTCCGTTGGGAATAAAATTAAGTAATTGGGAAGATTCTGAGAAAACCCGGGGCCTCAATCGGAAAGTAATGATTAAGTATTGTTGTTTTATTTGGACTAAGGAACCAATCCGACCACCGACCGTGTTCTGGCCAAAATACGGTTCGGACGAAGATTGGGTATGTCAACTGTTAAACTTGTGTGTAAATGGAAGGTCAAAGCCAAACCCTGAAGAGATAAAATATGCAGCTTGTTGGGAGGGATCCGGTCCCCTGAATACCTCTCCGCCGTTAAACGTGTTTGTCATGTCCCCCCATCAGGGTAGTCAGTCCCGTCGTGGTCAGTCCCGTCCGTGGGAAGTATTGGACGTTTTGCCACCCCCGCCGGCCCCTAGACCCCACTCGCCCCCACCCTACGACGGGTCCCGCGACAAACCCAAGGGAGCCACCACAGATGGACAAAGAGACACCCCCGACCCTTCCAGGGAAGACCCCGGGCCATCAGCATCTAAGACTTCCTCACTGTCGGAGTCAGAGTCCTCGGGACCGAGTACTAGAAGTAAAACTAGGGAACAAAAAGAGGCCAGGCAGCAGGTTGAGAACAAAAAACCCCAAGAAGTGGTTAAAATGAAACCCCTTCGAGAGGTCCCCTTTGGGGGGGGAGGTACGGGATATGTGATAGTCCCTTTAAATACCGGGGATATCAGGCAATTCAGAAAAGAGCTGCCACTTTTATTAGAGGACCCCGAGGCGGTGGCAGCTCAACTTGACCAATTCCTGGGTCCTAACTTGTATTCATGGCAGGAGTTGGAGGCCATGATGAGAGTATTATTTAATTATGATGAGAGGAGTATGATCAGGAAGAAGGCTATGGAAATTTGGGACCGCGAACACCAACAGGGGGTCCAGGGCGAGGAGAAATATCCCCTCCAAGACCCAGATTGGGACCATAATACCCAGATTGGGAGAACTCATATGTCCGATCTCCGGAATTTGATAATTAGGGGAATACAGACCTGTGTCCCCAAACAACAGAATCTAAGTAAAGCTTTCGAGGTTTCCCAAGGTAAAGATGAGTCACCCAGTGCGTTCCTGGATAGACTTAGGGAATCGGTCCGGAAATACTCCAGCCTCGATCCAGATGGGGAAATAGGGCGAGGAATGTTGAAAGTCCACTTTGTCACCAAATCCTGGCCAGACATACAAAAGAAACTGCAGAAAATTGAGGACTGGAGTGGGAAAGATATTGGGGATCTGTTGCATGAAGCGCAGAGAGTGTTTGTTCAGAGGGACGTGGTAAGAGAGAAACAAAAAGCCAAGATGATGGTAGCCGCTGTAAGGGAAGTTTGCAAATCCACAGGAATGGTAGAAGAAGGACGAACGGAAGGTAGAGGACGGTCTAGAGGGGGTTGGCATAACGGAGGGAGGGAAAACCGCGGCCGGGGCCGTGGACGACCCTATGGAAACGGACGACTGCGACCGGCCGGGTGTTACCATTGCGGCCGATTGGGACATTTTAAAAGGGAATGCCCAGACTTAAGGGAGGAGCGAGAGGGGATCTATGAGATGGAGTACTCGGTAGACTAGGGAGACCGGGGGGCACTCGAAATAAGGGCCTACCAAGAACCCCTGGTAAACTTGAGGGTGGGCCAGAAAAGGGAGGAGGTAACGTTTTTAGTAGATACAGGCGCCGGGAGGTCTGCAATTCCCATTCATCCCGAAGGGAGTAATTACCAAACTCGTTCGCTTAACATTTCAGGGGTAAAAGGAGGGGTTTTCCGGGCCCGGCTTTTCACTCCTTTAGAAATTGAATGGGAGGGCGAGAGGGTCACGGCAGAACTCCTTCACCTGCCCCATCTATCTTACGGACTGATGGGCCGAGACTTAATAGTAAAATTTGGGATTCAAATTAGTGTGGGAGAGAATGAAGAATTGCTGATCTCTATGGCTTACCTAGATGAACAGCAAATGGAACAAATAAACCCCAAAGTGTGGACGGCCAAGGGTAATCGTGGAAAACTATCGGTGACCCCCATAAAAGTTACCCTAAAGGCAGGAAGCCCGGAGGTACGAGTCCGACAGTACCCGATCTCCTGGGAGGGGCGCCGGGGACTCAGCGGGGTGGTACGGGAGTTAATTTCAGATGGGTTGATAGAGCCCTGTATGTCCCAGTATAATTCCCCCATTCTGCCTGTCCGGAAACCTGATGGTAACTACAGGATGGTCCAGGACTTAAGAGAAATAAATAAAATTGTACAAATCCGTCACCCGGTAGTCCCTAACCCCTACACCATCCTAGGGCGGATTCCGCCAGACCACAGCTGGTTCAGTGTGGTGGACTTAAAGGACGCCTTCTGGGCATGTCCCCTTGACCCAGATAGCCGAGACCTGTTCGCCTTTGAATGGGAAGACCCGGACACGGGAAGAAAACAACAATACCGGTGGACGGTTCTTCCACAAGGCTTTACGGAATCTCCGAACCTATTCGGGCAGATTTTGGAACAGGTCTTAGAGAGCCTAGTTTTACCCCCAGACTTAAAATTGATACAGTATGTAGATGATCTTTTACTTTCGGGGCCCTCCGACCGACAAGTTCAAACTGGGACCAATGCCCTGCTTAACTTTCTCGCGGAACAGGGGCTAAGAGTGAGTCAGAAAAAGTTACAGTATGCAGAACGGGAAGTTCGATATCT
Organism: Carcharhinus amblyrhynchos; assembly: GCF_965287045.1. Classification (NCBI taxonomy): domain Eukaryota; kingdom Metazoa; phylum Chordata; class Chondrichthyes; order Carcharhiniformes; family Carcharhinidae; genus Carcharhinus; species Carcharhinus amblyrhynchos. Next base: position 30,981,637 of record NC_137351.1, on the reverse strand, counting down.
GGGGCATCTAATTAGCTGTGGCCAGCGTAAAATAAGTCCTGAAAGAATCAGGGGAATTGTAGGATTAGGACTCCCTAGAACGAAACGAGAACTCAGGAAATTTCTGGGTTTACTCGGATATTGCAGACTCTGGATAGATAATTATGCCCCCCTGACGAAGGATCTGTATTTACGCCTGGTTGAAGGGGCCCCGGATAAAATCTGGTGGGATAGGGAAGGGGAAGATTTGATTACCAGCCTGAAACAAAAACTAGTGACTGCCCCAGTCCTGAGTTTACCGGATTATGATAAGACCTTTTTATTGTTCACCAATGCAAAACAGGGCACAGCCTTCGGGGTACTGACCCAGGAATGGGGAGGACACAGGAAACCGGTGGCCTTCCTGTCAAAGATTCTGGATCCCGTATCCCGAGGGTGGCCCGAATGTGTCCAGGCGGTAGCAGCCACGGCAAAATTGGTAGAGGAGAGCAGAAAGCTGACCTTTGGGGCGCCACTCACGGTAGTTACCCCACACCAGGTGAGGACAATTTTAAACCAAAAAGCGGGTCGCTGGTTAACAGACTCGAGGATCTTGAAATATGAAGCGATATTACTAGATCGAGATGACCTGAAACTAGAACTTAGCACGTGTCAGAATCCAGCGGAATTCCTGGGAGGGGAGGCGGAGGGGACCCTTGAACATCTGTGTGTGGACATAGTAGAATTACAAAGTAAGGTGCGGGAGGATCTACGAGATCAACCCTTGCACACGGGACAGAGGTGGTACATTGATGGGTCCTCTAGGATGGTGGAGGGCAAGAGGCATAACGGGTATGCCATAGTTAACGAAGAGGGATGGAAGGTAGAGGAACGGGGGCGGTTGCCCCCTTCGTGGTCGGCACAGACCTGCGAGTTGTATGCTCTCCACCGCGCCCTGACCAGCCTGGAAGGATCAGTAGGGACTATATACACAGATTCAAAATACGCTTATGGGGTGGTACATACCTTTGGAAAGATCTGGAAAGAGCGAGGCATGATTAACAGCCGCGGCAAGGAGTTGGTACATGAGGAACTAGTTGTTAAGATTTTGGAAGATCTGTTAAAACCACGGGAGATAGCAGTAGTCCACATTAGAGGGCATCAAAAAGGGGTTGGCCCAGAAGCCACGGGGAATCGCTTAGCAGATGAACAGGCTAGAATAGCAGGGATGGAGGGGGACCTGGTCGACTGTTTGGCGTGGATACCACAGGTATCGGAGATACAAGAAGTGCCAGTGTTCACAGAAAAAGAGGAGGAAGAGCTCAGGGTGATCGGAGGGGAAAAGGGAGAGGAAGGGAGGTGGCTGTTACCAGATGGACGTCAGTTATTGAACCGATCCCTAACCAGGGAAGTTCTGACCCAGCTACACCAGGGGAGCCATTGGGGAACCCAGGCGTTGTGCGATGCCTTCCTGCGGCAATATGCCCACCCAGGGGTCCATACGGTGGCCCAACAGGTCACGCAGGACTGCCTGATATGCCGGAAGGTGAACAAAAGGGGGTTACGACAGACTAGGGGAGGGGGCCGGGCCCCTGCATACCGGCCCTTCGAGTATATCCAGATTGACTATACTGAACTTCCCCCGATCGGACGACTGAAATATCTCCTGGTAATGGTGGATCACTTAACGGGATGGGTGGAAGCCTTCCCCACCGCCACTGCGGTCGCGAGTCAGGTATCCAAGATCCTACTAGAACAGATTGTTCCGAGGTTTGGGATCCCCCGAGCGGTAGATTCCGACCAGGGAAGCCACTTTACTTCGACAGTGCTGCAGGGTGTAATGCGTGCGGTGGGGATAGACTGGGACTTCCACACTCCTTGGCATCCCCCTTCCTCAGGGAAAGTAGAGAGAATGAACCAGACCCTCAAAACACAACTCACAAAATTGACAGTGGAAACCGGCTTACCCTGGACAAAATGCTTGCCCCTTGCTCTACTCCGAATACGAACGCAACCACGTAGAGATTTAGGGATTTCCCCATATGAGATGATGTTCGGTCTTCCCTTTGTGGGACCTCGAGGTGAGCTGCCTATTTTTGAAACCAGGGATGTCTTTGTAAAAAAATATGTTGAAGCATTGGTATCTGCTCTTTCTCATTTGCGCCAACAGGGACTCATAGCCCAGACACCGCCCTTGGCTTTCGCGGTTCACTCGATCAAGCCCGGACACTGGGTTCTCATCAAGACCTGGAAACCGAAGACCCTAGACCCGGTCTGGGACGGCCCTTTCCTGGTGTTACTAACAACTGAAACAGCTGTCCGAACAGCAGAACGAGGCTGGACTCACTACACCCGAGCAAAGGGGCCCGTACCGGCACCGGACGAGAACATCCTCTCAACCCCGGACAGAAGCAATCCAGCAGAAGACAACTGAACGGACACTTTGGCCGGCACGAGAACTCAAAAATGTGGCTTGTACTCTTGCTGGTGTACACTGTAACTTTGGTGGGAGGGGGATGGAAAGGGGACGCGGTAGATAGGTGGTACGCTGAGGAAGGGAAAAATACTGGTCAGCAATACAGTCTTACTGTACAAAAAGCAACCCAGACACAGGTATTAGAGATAGATTTATGCCAGATGGTACCATGTGGGACAGCGGGGGAACTAAATGACCCTAAAAACAGCCTGGCGAGACAAAAGAAATATCAGGGAAAATCGATGGAGCTACTATTTCTGGGGACGGGATTGGGAGAGGATCAAGCTCTTGGGGTACGGGAAAGAATAACATTGGTGCCGAAAGCGATCTACCCGAGAGACTGTGGAATAGATCAGTGCAACCCCCTTTATCTGACCATAAAACAAACCAACTGGGTGGTCAAGAAAAATCTGCACACTGGGCTAGAGGGTCAGGTACTTGGAGTACGGGTTCAGGAGGAGCGGCTGTGCTGTGTAAGAATTACCCTCCAGGAGGCAACAGCCACAAACTCGTCCATACTCCGTGTAGCTGCCCTGACTCCTGGAAACTCCGAAAAGGTTAAAGTGATACAGATAAAAGATTTAAGGGAGACCGTAGAGATAGAGACAGGGTTCAGGGAAATTAACGCATGGTTGGAGTGGGTTCGGTATACTGTCCAGAGTCTTGGAAAAGACAACTGTTATGCGTGTGCGGGTAGTAGACCGAGTCCGCAGGTGGTTCCACTCCCTAAACTAAAAGAAGGTGGAATTGAGTGTTTGGTGAAACTGTACCAACACCGAACCGCCTGGGAAGATCCCACATGTCAGTCTCTGGGCTTAACGTTCCCACCGGTCCAGCACAACCGGTATTCCCAGGCGCCCTCCTTTTCCGGGGCATCGGGTGTCCATCAAACCTGCATACAGAGGACGGGGAAAGAGTGGGATCAGAACGTTGGGAGCCTGACTCTGTGTCAGCAGGTCATCCAAGTAGACACTACTAAGGATGGTGGAAATTATTCCCAGATACAGGTCCCCCGGGCCGACCTTTGGTGGTACTGCGGGGGTGCAGAACTACGAGCCACCTTACCCCGGAAATGGACTGGGACGTGTGCCATAGTACAACTAGCCATACCATTCACCCTAGCCTTTGAACGAAAGGGAACAAAGGTTACTCCCCGGACAACCCGGAAGCGCCGCAATATCCCCACTTCGTTTGATGACAGGATTTACCTAGATTCCATCGGGGTACCCAGAGGGGTCCCGGACGAATATAAAGCCAGGAATCAAATAGCGGCAGGGTTCGAATCTCTGTTCTGGTGGGTCACTATCAACAAAAATGTAGATTGGATAAACTACATATATTATAACCAACAGAGGTTCATAAACTATACCCGGGATGCTATAAAAGGGATAACGGAACAGTTAGATGCTACGTCCCGAATGGCTTGGGAGAACCGACTAGCTCTGGATATGATTCTGGCCGAGAAAGGGGGAGTCTGTGTTATGATCGGGACTCAATGCTGTACTTTCATCCCCAACAATACCGCTCCCGACGGATCAATCACCCGGGCTCTGAGGGGCTTGACAACTCTAGCCGACGAGTTGGCAGAGCATTCGGGGGCAAACACCGACTGGACCGGGTGGCTGGACGAATGGTTCGGGAGATGGAAAGGGGTGGTAGTATCAATGTTAGTATCCTTCATGGTGGTATCAGGGATCCTGGCGGCCTTAGGATGCTGCGTTATTCCCTGCATTCGGGGATTAACGCAGAGACTGATAGAAACGGCTCTTATGAAACGGGATGTCACTGATGGAAGGGTGGTGGGAATCCACTTGGAAAGGGAGGAAAGAGAGACCCTCCTAGATAGGTCTCCCGATGATGAAGATTGGGACGAGCAAGTGGATAGTATGTTAGCCAAACTGGAACAACCTACTCGTACATATCTGAACTAGATCTGGAAAAAGGGATGCTAGTTTAAAAAAAAATATATAAATAAAAAATTACAGACAGTAAAAAGAAAAGGGGGGATTGTGAGAAGTAATGTAATTTTTAAGGCTGCAAGAGCTAACAGTAACGAGTTCAGCAACATACAGAAAGGGGGAGGCACATGACAGACAGTTGACTGAGTTCGGGACAGTGATGAGATTAAGCGCAGAATGGGAGATTGAGAGAGTGTTAATTGAAGGAATGACACAGTACAAGCCATTTACAGTGTTTAAAGCCAGATAAGGGGGAATAACACAATACAAGCCATTACAGTGTTTAAAGTTAACAAGGTTAACAGCCAAATAAGGGGGAATAACACAATGCAAGCCATTACAGTGATTAAAGTTAACAAGGTTAACTGCCAAATAAGGGGGAATAACACAATATGAGCCATCACAATGTGTAAAAAAAAACAGTATAAAATGTGCTGTAAATCTATGTAAGGTGTGCGCACCAGCCCACCCGATCTTGCAAGATTGTATTGTATAATAAACTGTGATCGAACGAGACAGCCCGTGGTCGTCTAAGTCTACAATCGGGATCGGGAGAAAAGGGGAATATATCGGGAGGGCTACCGGCTGGGGAATTTGCCCCTGGCGCTCCGAACTCGACTGGTGGAAACCTAACGGTGTCAACGAAACCAAGAGTTGTCTGGTGGCTGCCACGCTAGCGGGTATCTGGCGGAAACGGCTGGTAACGAAACTAACATGCATTGCCCCTCGGTGTCAGGGGGACCAGCTAGGTCCCCCTGATGCATGGGATCATGGTCAGTGCAGACTCAAAGGGCCAAATGGCCTCCTTCTGCACTGTAGGATTTTATGATTCTATGAACTCACAAATGGTGGTGGGTTCATGAAGAACAAAGGCTTTGTTATTAGGTTTTCCTGTAGGATGCATATTGGTTAGGCATCTCCGTTCTTCCGCATTCCTTGCGGAGGGGATAGGGGTAGATAGTCAGTTCTGCTCTGTCTCTAATCATGGTGCCTCACAGAGACTGTTCCCCATTTCTACTCCTATTCTGCTGCTGTACAAAATAAGGAAATGGACCTTGACCTTCTGAATAGGTTGAAAGGCATGAGGACCCTGAAAGTAAAGGAAAGACTTTCATTTCTATAGCCTCTTACACAACCTCAGGATATTCCAAAACTCTTTGTAGCCAATGGCATGACAGTGTAGTCATCGTCATAGAGTAGGAAACACAACAGCCAATTTACACACAGCAAACTCCCAAAAACAGTGATAATGACCAAATCAACTATTTTAGATGTTGGTTAGGAAATAAACATTGGTCTTCCCATTGGGAGAATGCCCCTAGTCACTTTGAGTAGCTCTGTAGGATTCTTTATCGTAGAATCATAGAACCCTACAGTGCAGAAAGAGGCCCTTCGGCCCATCGAGTCTGCACCGAACACAATCCCACCCAGGCCCTACCCCCATATCCCTACATATTACACCCACTAATCCCTCTAACCTACACATCTCAGGGCACTAAGGGCACTTTAAACATTGCCAATCAACCTAACCTGCACATCTTTGGACTGTGGGAGGAAACCGGAGCACCCGGAGGAAACCCATGCAGACACGAGGAGAATGTGCAAACTCCACACAGACAGTGACCCCAGCCGGGAATCGAACCCAGGACCCTGGAGCTGTGAAGCAGCAGTGTTACCTTGCCACCCCAGTTTATGATGAACTGCGAAGCTGATGGGGCCCTTATGCAGTGTCTCATTTGAAAATTGGCATCTACAACAGTGCAGCACTCCCTCGGTGCTGTACAGTAGAGGTGTCAGCCTAGATTGCGGTTAGCATTTTCCAGTCACCCACCAGTGGGATCTTCCAGTCCCGCTGAAGTCAATGGATTTGTGGCTACCTTGCCAGATCTGCCCTGGGGGAAGCTTGCTGGGAGAGGTGGAAGAGGACAGTGTGTCCGATGCGTCAGGGGTATTGCTTTCAGGTGCTCATGGGATAGAAAATGGCCGGAACATAGAAACAAAATTGAAATTCCAAAAGAATGAGCATTGGTTAGGCATCACTGTTCCCTCCACCTTCTTTGTGGAGGGGATAGGGGTTGGATAATCAGTTCTGCTCTGTCTCTAATCATGGTGCCTCACAGAAACTGTTCCCCATGTCTGCTCCTGTTCTGCTGCCGTACAAAATAAGGAAATGGACCTTCTGAACAGGTTGAGAGGTTGTGAGGACCCTGAAAGTAAAGGAGGAAAGACTTTCATTTCTATAGCCTCTTACACAACCTAAGGATACCCCAAAACTCTTTGTAGCCAATGGCAAGACAGTGTAGTCATTGTCATAGAGTAAAAGTTTCATTGGTTCTCCCAAGCTGATGATCATGTGTGAGCGCGAAATAAGAGTGTTCCCAGGAACCAGCGGTCTATTCACGCCATTGTATTTCTGCCTGAGGTGAGCAAACTAGTATAGAACAAAGAACAAAGAACAAAAACAGCCCGGGAAACAGGCCCTTCGGCCCAATGAGCCCGCGCCGCCATTTTAACATTACAAGTCCCCCCCTCCACCCATGACCCTTATCTATGCTTATGGCATTCCACATTGAGGGAAAACTAATTTAGGGACAATTTATTATCTCCAATCAGCCTAATAGCACATCTTTGGGGTGTGGGAGGAAACCGGAGCACCCGGAGAAAACCCACGCAAGCACGGGGAGAATGCGCAAACTCCCACAGACACCGGCCCAAATCCATGTGTCTGCACAGCAAACAGTGATAGTCACTGAGCTGTCATGTTGCCCAGCATCTGGTCCAGTTTAAGCGCACACTAACGACATGAAGCACTAGGCTATTCTCGAAACAACCAAGAGCAGCCCTTGTATAAACCCAAATAATTCATGATCACTATTGTCTTGAATGGAAGGTTGCAGGGAATGGGTTGGATGGGCCAAATGGCCTATTTTTGCTGTGTAATTTCTATGTAATTCCAATGGTTGGATTACAAGAGCATCAAATGGTAATAGAGACAGTTTTGAACAGACGTGTATTGTCAGTGGGAGGATAGCCCCATTAGTATGTACCAGTTTCACCAGCTCAACAGAAGGGAGGCGTGATAAAGAATCAATCAGTGTTAGCAGCCCTCCCCCCCCCGAAGAGAGTCAGGAGACACAGAACGTGCTGAGAGAGACTGGTCATTTATGGATGTACAACACTATCGAGAAGCTGTGTCCGATGACTGATAACGGAGCTTAGGTCAGAAAATCGAGCTGAACACTCAACCGAATTTCCGATCACGTTGGGAGCAGGATGGATTCCCTACTTTCTACAACGTACAGGAGCTTGTAAAACAGGAGCAGATTGCTGGTTAAAGATCCCCACTGATTCACCCCACGGCTGTGGAAGAAAAAGCACCTTAATTAAACAGAGCGGAGAGTGCACCGAGATCTAATATCCACGGCTGCGAGGCCACGAGTCGATGATTAAAATGAAGTGTTGCTTGGCGTGGGCACAGTGTGGCTGTACGCTCAACACTGGTGATACACTCAACACTGATGAGGTTGCCCGCCTGCAACTCATGAAGTTACCCTAACCTTCCGCCCCTCCAGGATAAACCCCACATTTAGTTTTTTTGCAAATAAGCAGAAGGAAGTTGGCGATCGTGGACTTTTATTAAATGACTGGCTCGGAGCAAACATCAGGTCACACTGCTGAAGATAGAGCACTCAGAAAGAAGGATGGTTCTATTACATCTCATGTCTGCATAGTGTGGCTACCATTTATCAGCCCTTGCCTGAACCAACAGCTATCCTAGAGAGAGGACTGATTATCTCGATAAACTCTTTTTCCTGTGGTTATATTGCAATGTTAGACAAAACATTTTGATACAAAGCTGTTCCTTTAATTTTATTCTGCAAGTTCAGATTCAAGCTGGAGGGTCCAGAGTCCCTGTGACATGACAAACCATTTGTCATTGAATGTGCGAGCCTATGCTAAACCTCAGCTGAACGCTGTCAAGCTCACAGGCCCTATAAGATGACATTTAGGAATTGGAATACAGTGGTGCGGTATGGGTGTCTCTCTGAAGTCTAAGATCTGGGACGGTTTGGTGGCAGAGTGGTTAGCAATGCTGCCTCTCAGTGCCAGGGACCACGATTCAATTCCTGCCCTGTCTATGCGCAGTCTGCACGTTCTCCCCGTGTCCGCATGGGTTTCTTCCAGTTTCCTCTCCCAGTCCAGAGATAAGTGGGTTAGGTTGATTGGCTATGCTAAATTCTCCCTTAGTGTCAGGGGAATTAGTAGGGTAAAATACATGGTGTTACGGGGATAGGGCTTGGGTGGGATTGTTGTCGGTGCAAACTCGATGGGGCAAATGGCCTCCTTCAGCACTTTAGAGATTCTATGATCTATTATCTATCCATATGGTTCTCTGACGCTCCTGGGGTGACCAGAAATCACCCATAATCAGGGGTTCTCTCTCAACATCACACCTCTAGCAGCTTGAGGCATTAGCAATTTAAATTTCCCACCGCAGTGTGCGCCCGACACCCCCAATGCACTCCACCCTGCAATGTAATGTTACCCCACCAGCACCCAGAGGGCCATCCGCTGTCTGAGGTGGAGGGGCGGGAAAGGTCAGGTTCAAAGGTCAAGCAGTGGAGAAGTGAGGGAAGTGGCATATGGGGTCTGAGGGCCAGGGAACACAGGAAGTGATGGGAGTGGGGATTGGGGACACAGAAGGTGATGGGGACAGGGAAATGGAAACACAGGAAGTGACAGGGACAGGGAAATGGAAACACAGGAAGTGATGGGGACAGGAAAATGGGGACACCGAAGGTGATGGGGACAGGGAAATGGAAACACAGGAAGTGATGGGAAAGGGAATGGGGAATGATGGGTATTTCAATGTTGCCAGGCATTGATGATACTTTAGTAATACGATGCTTTCCAGTCTTAACAAACCTCAATGAGGTTTTGATTCCATTTGGCAGATTTGAGATAGTTGGTATAAGTTAACTTCAAGCAATTTATTAAGAATTATTCACAAAGATTTCAGGATAAGCACATGATATCCAGGAGACAGACTATCCTGCTCCTAACCTCTCAGAGCCCTTCAGCCATCTGATTACTGATGTCCCTCTTACATCATGGTCTCTCTAGCATATCCATTGACCCATTACTCCACAGAGTTAGTGGGCGAGGGATGGTCCCTTCAAGTATAATCGCAAACTGAATGCAGAGCTAGAGAATGGGAATCAAGGATTCTCATTGGAGATACAAAGGGGAATGGAGAGCGATGGTTCTCAAACTGAGGGCTATTAGTCCATGCTCTTAGGCTGATTGGTGTTAACAAATTGTCCCTAAATTAGGTGTCCCTCAATCTGGTTATGGTTCCTTTATTGTGGAGTCCAATAGGCGTAGACAAAGGTCATAGGTAGAAGGGGGCACTCACAATGTTAAAATGGCGGCGCGGGCTTGTTGGGCCGAAGGGCCTGTTTCCCGTGCTATGTTGTTCTTTGTTCTTTGTTCTTTGAGGTACTTCACTACCTGTGGCTAATTTCGTAGAAACTAAATCAAGGGGAATGGGATAAAATTGAAAAGGAAGAAAATAAAGAGATTTGGTGGAAGAAGGAGTTCCAGGAGATAGCAGTAAAACTGCAAGCTCAATGGCCTTAGACTGGGCTCTGATTTCTCTCATTCCGTGAAAACTCCTTTACTGTGCCTGAACTCAGAGGATGGGTTTGAAATGTTGGCACTGAGCAGAGTGATGGAACAGTGAGAAATTCCCCAAACACCAAGGGCACTGCCCTCTGTGCCATCTTGCAGTTTAACCCAGGAAGGGGGAGATATGGAATCTATTTAAAGTAGCAGGGACTGGAGAAGTGTGAGCAGCACTGGCAAATTCCGGCTATGGTTTCAGAGTGAAGATCAAAGGGGGGCAGACTTACTAAAACTACACAAGGCACTAGTTGGACCTGGAATACTGTGGACAGTTTTGGTCCCCCTCTGTAAAGAAAGAGGTATTGGCATTGGAGGCAAACTAGAGAAAGTTCACTAGGTTGATCCCAAGCTGAAGGATTTTCTTACGAGAAGAGGTTGAGCCTGTACACTTTGGAGTTTAGAAGAATAAGAAGAGGCTTTATTGAGACATATAGGATTCCCAAGTGGCTCGACAGATGCTAAGGGATTGTTTCCACTTGTGAGAGAGCCTAGGACCAGTGGGCATATCTCACAATAAGGAGTTGCCATTTAAGACAGAGATGAGGAGGAATCTCTACTCTCTGAGGGCAGCGTATCTGTGGAATTCTTTACTGCAGAGGACGGTACAGGCTGAGTCGTTAATTATGTTCAAGGTTGAGATAGACAGATTTTTATTTAGTCAGGGAATCCAGGCATATGGGGATGAGGCAGGAAAGTGGGATTGAAGATTCTCATTTCAGATAGGTCATGATCTCATTGAATGGCAGAGCAGATGGCCAATTCTGCTCCTGCATCTTATGATATTGTAGTTATAGCATTAGCGCTAGTTAAAGGTAGGACTTTGGGGCACTATAATTGGCTGCATATTGACAATGCTAATCAGTCAAGTAAATGTTTGTTATGAGGATAAGTTGTGGTTGCCGCTATTTTGAATAATTACCAGTGCAATTTGCAGGAGTTACCATTGGTTACAGCTTGAATTAAAGTTCTTTCCACTTTCAGTTTATCCTCTTCCGACCCTCCATTTCCCATTACCCCCCTGACCCTGTTACCCCGACCTCAGGAATCCCCTCTTCACCACCTCACGAGAAGCCTCTTACTTCCTGGAACCTGACACACAAACACATGCTGGCACAAAACCACAAGCAAGGATACTCACTTACAGTCATGTGATCAGATGTCATGTGATACAATCGGGCATCACGGGGTCAGAAGTCAAATCCCGCCTCAAGGTGGATTCTATCTCACAGTCGCACATGAAGATATTAAGGAAGTGTTGCTGAGACAGTTACTTGTTTCACATTTTTGTCTTTTGTGATCTAATTAATTCTCAGTAGAGACAATTTGTACTGGTAGCACAGTGGGTTAGCACTGCTGCTTCACAGCTCCAGGGTCCTGGGTTCGATTCCTGGCTCGGGTCACTGTCTGTGTGGAGTTTGCACATTCTCCTCGTGTCTGCGTGGGTTTCCTCCGGGTACTCCAGTTTCCAGATGTGTGGGTTAGGTTGATTGGCCATGCTAAGAAATTGCCCCTTAGTGTCCAGGGATGCGTAGGTTAGAGGGATTAGTGGGTGGGATATGGGGGTAGGGCCTGGGTGGGATTGTGTTTGGTGCAGACTCGATGGGCCGAAGGGCCTCTTTCTGCACTGTAGGGTTTTCTGATTCATTTACTCAGTAGCATCTTTAACATAGGACAACATTGAAAGTGTGTCATAGAAGAGTCATGTCCAGTAAAGGCATGTCTGAATCGTAACCTTAAACATGGACTATATTCATATAGACTTGTCTGGAACTCATAGAACATAGAACACTACAGCACAAACAGGCCCTTCGGCCCACGAGTTGCGCCGATCACATCAACACCTATCTATAACCCCCAATCCCATAAAACCCCATATACTCATCCAGAAGTCTTTTAAAAGACCCCAGCGAGTTCGCCTCCACCACCACTGACGGCAGCCGATTCCACTCACTCACCACCCTTTGAGTGAAAAACTTACCCCTAACATCACTTCTGTACTTTCCTCCCTGCACCTTAAATCTGTGTCCTCTCGTAGCGACCATTTCAACCCGGGGAAATAGCCTCTGAGAATCCACCCTATCCATTCCTCTCAACATTTTATAAACCTCTATCAGGTCGCCTCTCAACCTTCGTCTCTCTAGGGAAAAGAGACCCAGCTCCCTCAACCTAACTTCATAAGGCATGCCTCCCAGTCCAGGCAACATCATTGTAAATCTCCTCTGTACCCTTTCAATAGCTTCTACGTCTTTCCTATAGTGAGGCGACCAGAACTCATTACATCATTAGAGGTTGTGTCTTCAGTTGTCTAAATCCTGGAATCTCCTCCCAAAACTTCTCTCCCTCCCATCTCTCTCTCTCTCCTCCTCTGTTTACAGTGGCACAGTAGTTAGCATTGCTGCCTCACAGTGCCAGAGATCCGGGTCCCGTTTGGACCACTGTCAGTGCAAAGACTGCACATTCTCCCCATGACTGCGTGGGTTTCTTCCGGGTGCTCCAATTTCCTCATACACTGAGAGACGTAGTGGTTAGGTACATTGGCCATGCTAAATGCTCCCTCAGTGTACCCAAACAGGTGCTGGAGTGTGGCGACTCGGGGATTTTTCACAGTAACTTCATTGCAGTGTAAATGTAAACCTACTTGTGACACTAACAAATAAATGCTTTCGGTCACAAAATGTTCTGGGTTGATCAATTGTGGTGTACCTTGGGGATAATTAAGGATGCCTTATAAATACAAGGCATCGTATAGCAAGACCAGAGAATGACTTGAGGAACTCAGGTACCAATCAGCAATGATCTAACTGATCAGTCTCAGCAAGATTGAGGGGCTGAGTGGCTGTTCCCAAGTGCACCTTCCCACCAATTGCAGTTTATCTCTCTGGGATTGTAATTCAGCTCTATCAACCCCCCCAAAATAAACAGCTCTGATAATTCGTCAGCTATTCGAACAAAAGTAAACCCTGCTGCTTCAGAGTTCACGCAATGTTTCCTTCACTTAAAACAGCTGGAAATTAAACAGAATCACCATCGAGGAATCCATGTACCTTCCCAAACCTACAGGTTAAAAGAGGTTTCACTTAACTTGTGCTGGGCACTTCAAAGCATTGTTTCATGTTTTGTGGTTCTTTCTTTTAAAATTAATGCATTAAAGCTGCATTGACATCAAATACTTAAGATCCAGATTGCTTCTCCTCAAAACCACAAAAAAGAATAAAATGCAGAAAAGCAGAATTCATTTAAAGCCAAAAAATTTCAGCAATGTAATAACCCGTTAGAGCTGCAGCTTGTTACGACTCAGACCGGCTGCCAGTTAACTGGACCGCTGCTGTTAAAAAGACTTAAAGGGGCATCGCCTTCTCAAAATTGTTGATGGAATCGATTTATTGTGTTGTTTGCCGAATGCACAACGGCATGGCTTCTATCTTTGTGGAGGGCGAACCAATGATTCCATTGTTTGCAGGTTTGGAGGAAGAAGCAGTGTTTTCTGTTTCCTGCTACAACCACAAGAGATTTCAGAACACCTTACAGACAATGACATACATTTAAAGCACAGCCAGTGTTGTAATGTAGGACATTCTGCAGTCATAACCGAGTGTTATCTCTAGACTGTTAATCCAGAAACCCAACCAATGTTCTGAGGACCCAGGTTCAAATTCCACCATGGCAGATGGTAGAATTTGAATTCAATTAAAAAATGTCTGGAATTAAGAAGCTGCTGATGACCATATCAGAAAAAGCCCATCTGGTTCAGGAATGCCCTTTAGGGAAGGGAATCTGCCAACCTTACCTGATCAGCCAGCCACACCCATATCCCACGAATGAATAAAAAAGTATTCTGTTTAGTGTTGTCGAAGGAGGGATAACCTTTGACCAAAGCAACAAGGAGAAATTCCTTGCCCTTTGAAAAAAAAGTGCCAGGGGACCTTTCGCATCCACCTGGTTAAAGTAACCAGTGGGGTAAAAATGTAATCCTCGCATCTATGATTTGAAATATGGATGAAATCTTTTTTAATCATTTATGGGATGTGTGTGTTGCTGGCTGGGTCAGCACCTATTGCCCATCAAGTGAAACAGATCCATTACTTGCAGCTTTTGAATCCTCAGAATTGGTATATGGCTGAGGAAAATAATAAGGAAGTTTTCCTGGACAAGGGAACATTTGCACCCAGTCCATCCAACACATCAATCTCCTCAACTTGCGCTTTTCCTGTATGGAGTAACTCAAGGAGTCGGCTGTGAAGGAACCATGCTTTGAATGCACAAATGAAAATAAACAATAACCACAATCCTGTGGTGAAGACAACAGATCCCAACTGGGGCTAAAAGATTAATGGACCTTCTCATGGCCCTGCTTTATACATGGCTCAGTATACAAACTCCACCCGGTGGGCTAAACACCAGTCCTTGGGGAACTCATATTCAGAGAGGTTGATGAATGATTCCCCATGCAGATTATGGGGGTTATCATATTGTGTATGAGTCAACTTAAGACGGTTTCGGGAGGCCTCATATTCAATCGAATCCATAGATTCCCCACAGTGCAGAAAGATGCCATTTGACTCTACAATGACTCTCCAGAAGAGCATTCTACCTAGCCCCCCTTCCCTGCCCTATTCTAGTAACCTTGCACATTTACCATGGCTAACCATCTCTAACCTACACATATTCCGCGCTATGACAGGCTATACAGACCTGCTAGTTTACCATTAACCACAACAAACACTGTCATGATCGAGATCAGACAAGAACTCTCCATGATTCCAAGAGTACCAGACAGGAATTTGAGTTTAACATCTAATTCGAAAGTGGCTTCTGCAACAGTGTAGCATTCCTTATGTACTGCATTGCAGTGTTAACCTTGATTTGATACTCAGGATTTTGGAGTAGGACAAGAATCTGGAACCTCCTTAAAACAGAATGTTCCAGTTGAGCCACATTAATCTATTATACTGTTTGACTTATTTTAATTTATTGGATTGGGTAATACAGATCTTGAGTTTTGGAGAAAAAATACATTTTGCTGAAGCTTTTCATCTTGCACTCATCAGGACGATCACAAGGATACCAATGTTAGAGGAAATAACTTTATACCATATGAGAAGAAGGCAGTGATTGGTTGGCAACACCTCTACCAATGAGAATTCACTTGCCAACCAATCGGCACCAAAAAAGCTGAGAACACAGTTAGACTCAAAGGACCTAAATAAAGCACTGAAGAGATCTCAGTTCTCCATGCCAACTGTTGAAGGAATTTTACCAGAGCTTGCCAAGGCAAAAATATTTACTGCCCTGGATGTGAAGGATGCTTATTGGCAAGAGAAGCTGGATGAAAGCAATAGTTTTCTAACAGCATTCTGGATGTTGTTTGGGAGATACAGATGATTGTGAATGCAGTTCAGCATTTTCACAGCTCACACAGAGTATCAACGCTGATGACATGAGATAGTCAGAGATCCTCCTGGAGTGGAAGCCATAATGGATGATCCACTAATCTATGGATGTGGAGACACTTTGGAAGAAGACATAGCTGACTGTAATCCAGTGAATACAGGCCCAGTTGACCCAATCTCTCCTCATACGACAACCCAGCCATCAGCCTGGTGAACCTTCGCTGCATCCTATGGCAAGTAAACCCTTTCTTAGATAATGAGACCAAAACTGCACACAGTATTCTAGGTGTGGTCTCACCAAGGCCCTGTACAGCTGCAGTAAGATATCCTTCCTCTTGTATTCAATGATAGGCGTGAACTTGATTACATCACCAGTGAGGGGTGGCGAAAATCTGAAGCCCCAATCTTACCTTTGAGATCCAGGCTTTCGCTAAATCTTGATCCCCTGCCGCCATTCTTGCAGACGGCGAGCAACTGACAAGAATAACGAACAGTGTGTTAATGTATGTGAACAGTTGTGGCATGGTGGGTAACTTGGGTAACCCTCAGTTACAAATGGATAGGCAAACAAAGTTACCTTTTGTTCACTAGAAAAAGGGTGTTTTTGTGTCTTTATGAAAAGGGAATGTATTTTGAAATGCAATGATACTCTATATCCTCTCTAGCTTTTTGTAGTCATGTGAACTTTGACATGTGAGAGCCCTCAGCAAGCAGTCATCTTACATTCAGTTCAATAAAGGTATCATTCTAACAGGACTGTAGTCTTTGAGCTCATATCAATCTTGCTGTCTTCCTACCTAGCGTTTCTTCCAGCCACCTGACATGCCTGCTCCGCTCGAATTCTGGCCTCTTGCGCATCCCTAGTTTTAATTGTCCCATTGTTGGTGAACCCATCTTCAGATACTCAGGCTCTAAGCTCTGGAATTCCCTCCCTACACCTAGCTGTTTCTCTCCCTTCTTACACACAGAATGGGTTCTATCCTACACACAAATACATCTTTGAAATAGAGCAGTCCTTAATGGACCTGTTGAGAAATCAACTAGTTGATATTCTACTACTGTCTACCTTCACTGGTCAATATACACACTGGGGTTCTTACAGTTCCACCCACCATAAGGTTGGCCTTATCAGCATCCTCACAAATAGGGCCTGAGTCATTTGCTCACTGTGCAAGCTTAGTGCTGAAATAGGGGACATCTACATCACCCTGTGGAATAATGGCTACCCTGATCAGGTCAGTGATCACTGTATATCAGGCAAACTCATTAATAGGCCTGAGACTGCCACTGTCTACTGATAAAGTACTCATTCTACCCAAGATTACCTTGGAAGGATGAGGTGTCTGAAAGATTTGCGCAAAAGGCAAAGTTACCCATCACATACCATTACGATGAAGTAGCAACGTGTGTGGTATTCTCCCCAAACAAAACACTGCCTTTAAGCCAAAAAGATGTTCTGCCTATTGCACAACGTGGCATATGAATCTCCGTGCTGGTGTGATGCCAGGCATAAAGGTCATATGTCCCAAAAATAGGCAGATTAATTTGAAAAACAAGTCCCTATAGCTGTTCATAACAAGCAACTTCTAACTGCGCCCAATCAACCCCTGCTTGCAAAACTCGCACTGTGTCCACAATTAGACGTGATTCCACAAATGGACAATACTTACTAAGTCGTCCTGAGTGTGCCAAGAATTACACTGACAACCAATTGAAGATTATCAGCTGGATTCGCAGTGTGGCTCTCTTATACATGTTAGAACACACAAGTATTCATGCATGGGGCTCTATTCTTTATAGACAGAAGGAGCATGTCCACACCTTGTGCCTTTTCCAATGAAATAAAATCTTGGTAGACAGCCATTCCCTGGTCCATTCACCATGGCAATGCATTGACCAATGAGAGTCAATCTGCCTGGTTTGAATTTGAAAATAAATCTTGGAAGTTAACTGTTTCTCTGCTGCTTTCCCCATGGCAACAGCTCGACCAATGAAACGCCACTCACCAACCTATCAACACTTTCCTCTCATGCAGCATTAATTGTTGTTCCCTTTACTGTTGGTTTATGGTACACAGCTGTTCTGATGAGTGCAGGATGAAAAGCTTTGACAGAATGTTCTTTTTTCAGCAATGCTGAGCAGATATAAATTAAAAGCACAATCTAAAATAAAACGGGTGGGTTTGTCTTTGACTGGCACAGGCTTAATGGGTGGAATGGTTTCTTTCTGTGCTGTAAATCTCTAGGTCTGTCTCAGTTGCTGCTGTTAATACTGAACTTTCAAAAGCTGTTCCAAAAATGCTGTTCTTAAATCTGTTTCCAAATAGCAAATCCGCTGGCCCTTTCAATTTATATTTGAATGACTCTTACAGAAGTATTTTCTCCTTCAGGGACAGAGCAATTCCCACTGCACACTCATGAATCTGGCCACACTGAACATTCACTTAATCGCTGCTCAGTTCAAGTCGGGCAGACTCTCCTGCAATCCCCATCTCAAAAGAGACACACATGGGTTTCTGATTCCCACACCTCAGTCTCCACCTGATAAAAGACACCCTCAGACACTACTGTCCAGTAAAGTACATGAAGATCATTTAACTGTGGACGGGTGGGCTAGTCAGTGGCAAATGGCGTTCAATCCATCAAAGTGTGAGATGATGGATTTGGGCAGGAAAGTCAAGGCAAGGGAGTGCATAGAATCCCTACAGTGCTGAAGGAGGCCATTTGGCCCATCCAGCCTGCATTGACAACAATTCCACCCACACCCTATCCCTGTAATCCGATGAAGTTACATTGCTAGTCCCCCGACACTAACAGACAATTTAGCCTGGCTAATCAACCTAGCCCACACATCTTTGGACAGTGGGAGGAAATCGGAGTACCCGGAGGAAAACCTGGCAGACATTGGGAGAACATGATGATTGGCAGGACCTGGGGAGTATCGAGGATCAGAGGGACCTTGGCGTGCAGATACACCGGCCCCTGGAGGTAGCAGGACAGGTGGATAAAGTAGTTAAGAGGCGATATGATATATTTGCACTTATTAGCTGAGGCATAGATTTAAGAGCTGAAAGGTTATGCTGGGACTGTCCAGAATTTGATTAGGTCACAGCGAGAGTATTATGCGCAATTCTGGAATCCACATTATATGGGCAGCACAGTGGTTAACGCTGCTGCTTCACAGCTGCAGGGACTCAGGTTCAATTCCCGGCTTGGGTCACTGTCTGTGCGGAGTTTGCATGTTCTCCCCGTGTCTGCGTGGGTTTCCGCCGGGTACTCTGTTTTCCTCCCACAATCCAAAGATGTGCGGATTAGATTGATTGGCCATGCTAACATTGCCCCTTAGTGTCCTAAAATGTCTAGCTTAGAAGGATTAGCGGGTGAATATGTGGGGAAACGGGGATAGGGCCTGGGTGGGATTGTGGTCGGTGCAGACTCGATGGGCTGAATGGCCTCTTCCTGCACTATAGGAATTCTATGATTCTATAGGAGGGATGTGATAGCACTGGAAAGGGTGCAGCGGAGATGTACCAGGATGTTGTCTGAATTATAGTTCTGAAGAGAGATCGGATAAAGCAGGGTTGTTTTCCTTGGAACAGAGGAGGCTGAGGGAGGATCTGTATAAAATATTTCACAGTAACTTCAGTTAATGTAAGCCTATTTGTGACTAATAAACTTTATATGAGAAACATAGTTAAGAGTAGACAGGAAGAAACGTTCCCCTTGGTGGAGGGATCAATGACCAGAGGACATAGATTTAAGTTAAGGAGCAGGAGGTTTAGAGGGGATGTGAGGAGAACTTTATTCACCCAGTGGGTTGTGGGAGTCTGGGACTCAGTCTGAAAGTGTGGTGGAGGCACATTTAGAAGTAGTTAGATATGGAATGCCAAGGCGTACAAGACTATGGGCCAAGTTTTGGAAAATGGGATTAGGATAATTGAGTGGTTTGTCTTTGACCAATGTTGAGGTGACAGGTCGAAGGGCCTTTTTCTGAGGTATAGACCTCTATGACAATAAGATCAGCATAAATGGGGCAGTGGGCTATCCTGCACCCTACCCACTGGGTCTGCTACCACCTCCACCCAGCTTATTCAACAGAAAACAGTCCTGGTAAATATCAGGCTGTGAGCAGATCTCCCAAAATTCAATCCATTCTTGGACAAAGTGGATTCTTGTGTTAAGTTGATCTTTCTCGACACCCTAGCTATGACTGTAACACTACATTCTGCACTCACTTGTTTCCTTCTCCATGAATGGTATGCTTCATCTGTATAGTACGCAAGAAACAATACTTTTCACTGTATCCCAATACATGTGACAATAATAAATCAAACAAAATATTAAGTTGACCTTTCTCTGCACCCTAGCTGTGACTGTAAGACTACATTCTGCACCCTCTCCTTTCCTTCTCCCCTATGTACTCTATGAACGGTATGCTTTGTCTGTGTAGCACGCAAGAAACAATACTTTTCACTGTATCCCAATACATATTAAAAAGTCTGACAACACCAGGTTTAAATCCAACCGATTTAGTTGATGGTAAACTCACTGGCTTTCGGGTTTGTCCCTTCGTCAGGTGAATGGAGAGTTCTGGCCTCAGACGGAGCATATAACAGCACAGACAGTTTACAGATTACTGATTAGAATGTAATCTATGAATAGAATGTAATCAGTAATCTGTAAACTGTCTGTGCTTTATATGCTCTGTCTGAGGCCAGAACTCTCCATTCACCTGACAAAGGGACAAACCTGAAAGCTAGTGAGTGTACTATCAAATAAATCGGTTGGATTTAAACCTGGTGTTGTCAGACTTTTTACTGTGTTTACCCCAGTCCAACGCCGGTATCTCCACATCATCCCAATACATATGACAGTAATAAATCAAATCAAATCAAAATCAGTAAAACTGGCCTCACATTGCCTTCTTTATGAATGTGGCTATTTTTGCATATTGATAACAATCTTATTCAGAATTCTGTATTCTGCAATTTACAGACAATGAATTAGAAAGTTTCACTCCATAGTGCAGATTATCAGAGAGGGGAGACGCCAACTCTTTTATTTTAATGTAAAAATGCTGTTTTACCAATAAAATGAAGCATCTCCTGAGGTCTCGTGAGGGTGTACTGCTGCCTCAAGGAACCCATTCTCATTTGCACAAATAGAAAGAATTGCGTTCAGGCAGGAGACATCCTGGAAGCTTTTGCTTGCTCTGGAGGCACCACTTTAAGCTGACAATTCACGAACGTGTTGAAGTTGTCCCATTCATTGGAAAGGGTGTGTACCCTGGGTGGTTTTTGGGGGGAGCTGCTCTGCACTGAGCAAGACAACAATGGTGGCTCTTACTGGGAAGTGGGGAATGCAGGAAATCACAGTTTCTGGGCGCCTGTGACTTGTTACAACAGCTTAGAGTAGGAGGTTAGTGATAAAGAGCATGGGGAGAGAGTAACGAGTCATGGAACATGGTCACGTTCCGTTTAACACAGCACAGTGGTAACAGGACACATCCAGCTGTTTGGATGGGCTCGAAAGTGGAAGTATTTTGGATCTTGTTGCCGGAATAATCTAATTTTACAGTGTATCAAACAGTAAGCAAAGCCCGATAGCACATTCCAGCAGGAAACAAACCCTACATATTTGAATGACTTTCAGTAACTCGGATGCTTGGTGGGAATGAAGCATTATTGATGTCCTTTCCATATAAATCAATTCAATCTGAAAACCCAACAGCGCTGGAGACTTTCATAGAATCCCTACAGTGCAGAAGAGGCCATTTGGCCCATCATGTCTTCATCGACTCTCTGACAGAGTATCTTACCCAGGCCCTCTCCTACGCCATATCCCCATGAACCCTATACATTTCTCAATGCTAATCCATCAGACATATACATCTTGGGACAATAAGGACAGTTTTACTATGACCAATGCACATAGCCAGCACGTCTTTCGGGCTGAGGGGGAAAACCAGAACGCTCGGAGGAAACACACGCAGACGTGGGAAGAATGTGTAGACTCCACACAGACAGTGACCCAAGGCCAGAATTGAACCTGGGTTCCTGCCCCTGTGAGGCAGCAGTGCTAACCACTGTGCCACCGTGCTGCCCTTTGTCTTGTGTCTTGATGCTGTTCCCCAGGTCTCCGTTTACAACTAAACACGCTCATATATTTACTGCCTTTACAATTTCCTTGCTAGGAGAATGACATTTGTACCTTCGCTTCCTTTATTTACCTTATAAAATCTCTGACTGTATCCCAGTCACAGAGTGATGGGTCCTCAGTAAAATAAGCCTACATAATAGCTGACAGACTAAGGGTGACAGTTTATCAATGTTAATTCAGGGAGCCTCTCAGAATCCTAGTGGGTACCATTGCCCAGAAACTGGACTAGTCATATAAATACTGTAGCTACGAGAATAGGTCAGAGGCTGGGAATCCTGCAGTGAGTAACTCACCCCCTCATTCACTACGGCCTGTCCCCCATCTACAGGACACAAGTCAGGAGTGTGATGAAATACATCTGTCTAGCTCTGTGCACCTCCAACAGTTCTCAAGGGTCTCGACACAATACAGGACAAAGCAGCCCACACAATTGGCACCCCATCCACTATTTTAAACATTTGTCCATCCATCAATGACACACAGTGGCAGCAGTGTGTACCATCGACAAGATGCACAGCAACAACTTCGACAGCACCTTCTAAATTCGTGAGCTCTACCAATTAGAAGGACAAGGCAGCAGGTACAGAGCAACACCACCGCTAGTGGTACACACTCTAGACTGCTTCCAATACCAGTATATCTTTTCTTAGATAAGGGGACCAAAACTGTTCACAGTATTCCAGGTGTGGTCTCGCTCGTGCTTTGTGTAGTTTTAGCAAGACCCCCTACTGCCCACTTCATGGAGAAAAGCAGGTCTATAGGCCTGAAAATTGTCAAAGGGGACAACTAGAGACAATAACCATTTTCTGTCTTTGGAATCTCTCACTTCTCTAATATAACCTGTAGTTTACCAGGGCTCGTGGACAAGGGATCTTGCCGGCTTTTTAGGCCCACCAAGCAGCCCACACAATTGGCACTCCATCCACTATTTTAAACATTTGTCCCTCCACCAATGACACACAGTGGCATTTCTTTCATATCACCATTTCTTTTGCTGCGTCAAAATCCTTGAAGCTCCCTCTCTAACAGCAATGTGAGCGTACCTGTGAGTGTAGTTTTTTTCCCCGACAAGTATGTCTGAAGTGATACACAGGTAAAGTAAGGATGAGAGAAGTGAGGTGCATGCTGACTGCTCACAACATTGACTGTGAGAGCCATCCACTCCCTGTGTCCAAAGTGTATTTTTTTTAACCTTTGAAGTTGATAATAGTTCTATTAATATGTGAATGATTAAATATCTGCTATAATTTGTTATGAAATATGTAGTGTGTAATAAATGTATTTAATCTTATTCATGGAATTGTGTTTAATGAACAGCCTGATTGCAACCTTGTGGCCCAGTGAGATGAAGGAGGGCCACTCAGGCACCCCATTCACTAGCCTAGGTTGCCCACCACTGCTGTAACATGAAAGAATTGCTCCGTATTAATCACACCAGAGTTAAGAATGGAGACATTGAGGGTAAATGCTCCTCTGTATCACTACTGAGAAGTATTCACTTCCCAAGTGCAATGAAGGGGAGTAGGGGCACCACTGGAGCATGAGCAGAGAAGAGCCTACAACATATGCAGGTACCAGCATCCATGTTGAAATGAGATGGAAAGGGGTCTTCCTGAACTCCACGTCTCAATTTCCTCTTTTTTCACTCATCGGATGCCCAATCAGAGGTGGGCCTAAAAAGCTGGCATGATCCCTTGTCCAGGAGCCCTGGTAAACTACAGGTTATATTAGAGAAGTGAGAGATTTCAAAGACAGAAAATGGTTTCCAGTTATTGTCCCTTCATGCCCTGTTTGACAATTCTCAGGCCTATAGACCTGCTTTTCTCCATGAAGTGGGCAGTAGGGGGGTCTTGCTAAAACTACGCAAGGCACAAGCTAGACCACACCTGTTACTGTGAACAGTTTTGGTCCCCTTATCTAAGAAAAGATGTATTGGTATTGGAGGCAGTCTAGAGAAGTTTCACCAGGTTGACCCTGGACATGGAGGGATTTTCTTATGAGGGGTTGAGTAGGTTGGCCCTGTACTCTTTAGAGTTTAGAAGAATGAAGGGTGACATATAGGATTCTCATGGGGTTAATAGAGTAGATGTTGAGAGGATGTTTCCTGTTGTGGGAGAATCTAGGACCAGACTCCAGAATTTCAGAGTAAGAGGTCGCCCATTTACGATAAAGATGAGGAGGAATTTTTTTCTCTCAGAGGGTAGTGAATCTGTGGAATTCTTTACCACAGAGGGTTGTAGAGACTGGGATGTAGAGACGTATGTTCAAGGCTGAGATTTTTAATCAGTAAAGGAATCCAGGTTAGGGGGGAAAGGCAGGAAAGTGGGATTGAGGATTATCATTTCAGATCAATCATGACCTCATTGAGCAGACTCGATGGGCCGAATGGCCTACTTCTGCTCCTACCTCTTATGGTAATTTGAAGCCTGCTGGAGGTGATAGATTAGCCGAGGGACATGATTCCCATTTGTAAGCAGTAATATATTAGAGCAGCTTTTATTCAGACCAGAAAGAATCCAAAGAATAATCTAGCAAGCAGCTAGGTATCATTCACTCCCAGCTGGCAACTCAGGGGCAACAGTATCCCTAATGCTCCCCCTTACACCCCATGGTGGAATTTTACACGTGTCACATCGGTTCCAGTGGCAGAAGCAGAAAGGGGGCGCTATGTTCACTCTCATCTTTTCCGGGCGTTCCCTCTCAAATGTGAATAGAATTTAAAGGGTCGGGGGTGTGCAAGGGAGATGGTGGGGGAGGCTTCTCATTGGTCAAACTGACTGTCAGCTGACAATGCAGCAGCTCTGGATTGGGTTATAGAACCACAGAATCCCTTCAGTGCAGAAGGAGGCCACTCAGCCCATTGACTCTGCACCGAATAACAATCCCACCCAGGCCCCACCCCCTGCAACCCCACACATTTACCCTGCTAATCCCTCTGGCTTTAAGGTCAATTTAGCACAGCTAGTCAACCTAACCCGCACAGGAGGCTGAGGGGTGACCTTATAGAGGTCTACAAAATAACGAGGGGCATAGACAAGGTAGATAATCAATGTCTTTTCCCAGAGGTAGGGGAGTCTAAAACTAGGCACAGGCTTAGGGTAAGAGGGGAGAGATACAGAAGTGTCCAGAGGGGCAATTTTTTCACACAGAGGGTGGTGCGTGTCTGGAACAAGCTGCCAGAGGTAGCAGTAGAGGCGGGTACAATTTTATCTTTTGAAAAGCATTTAGATAGTTACATGGGTACAATGGTTAGAGAGGCACAAGGGCCAAATGCGGGAAATTGGGATTAGCTGAGGGGTTTTTTAAAAAAAGGCAGAATGGACAAGTTGGACCGAAGGGCTTGTTTCCATGCTGTAAACCTCAATGATTCTATCTTTGGAGTGTGGAAGGAAACTGGAGCACCCGGAGGAAACCCATGCAGACTTGGGAAGAATGTAAAACTCCACACAGACAGTGACCCAGAGCCAGAGTTGAATCCAGGACCCTGACACTGTGAGGCAGCAATGCTAACCATTGTGCCACCGTGCCACCCTAGACTCTCCCAGATAAACATTGTGGCCACAACTTTTCTGTAAAAAGCCTTGGCATTAGCTGAAGACTTATTGTGAGAGTATTTAAATTTCACTCACAAATAATTCACGTTACACTGGTCTCATTTTCTTTGTGTGTGCATTATTGCCATTTGTTGAGACTAGCTTAGTCAGACAGATCTGTCAGTTATAGGGGAGTTGGGGCCATTTCTTCATTGTGGAAGAAACAATGTTGTGTTTTTTTGTTCACTCTTCATTTGAATGTTCATGTTAGTGTCGAGTGTTGTATTTGCCACTCTTTGGAATGAATCTTAACTTGCAGGCTCAGATGTCTCTCCCTTCCATGCATTCTAAAGGACGTTGTCTGAGATCACTCAGTGGGATTAATTGAAATATCATGGGTGAGCCCAAAGCCCTGTAAGGACCCTGCCAGCCAACACCATGAGATGCACACTCATGTGGGCAAGACTGACAGCACCTTTAAGACCCTTATTTTCTTACCTGGTCTGAGTGAGTATACCATCCTCACCCATCACATCCAGGAAACCAGGATCTTCCTTCTTCCACACTTCGATGCATCCGACTCGGATTCCTCTTTCACTGTCCCATGCCACTGAGCCCACGTCAGACATCCGCACTCCACCCCTAACTCACCCAACCAGTCCCGTGTCTCCATGTAAGCTGTGGAGATGCTTGCCCTCCAGAGAGGTCTGCCAACGCTAAAGCTTTACATAAATTGGGCACAGTAAGAAGTCTCAGTTAAAATCCAACAGGTTTATTTGGAATCATGGGCTTTCGGAGCGCTGCTCCTTCATCAAGTATGTAATGGAAGAGTAGCGCTCCGAAAGCTTGTGATTCCAAATAAACCTGCTGGACTTTAACCTGGTGTTGTGAGACCTCTTACTGTGTCCATGCAACCTGGTATTCTTTTCCCCCTCCCCTGTGCCATGGAGTTCAACTGGAAAAATTGCTGACATCAGGCACAACTGTACAAAACTGACATCTTTACAAATGTGAGCAAGGTGCATGATGATTCTTACACACTTAACCTTGAAATTAGGATGTGTTATATTTTTGGAGTTGTTGTTGTGTTGTTGCATGGTCACTTTAAGAGACATTTTGGATCAGTTGGGCCAAAGGGCCTGTTTCCATGCTGTAAACCTTTAAGAGCCTAGTCACATATGCAGTTTGTGCCATCATTAGCTGCTTCGTAGGCCTTGCCTCATTCAAGATGAAACCTTTGTAGAGTTAACAGCCATTCAATAAAGCTGTGTCATTATTTGCATTCAACCCCATGTCCTACAACTCCATGTTCTTTTAAAGAAAGCTAAAAGGGAGGATAGTGAGAAAGCATCCTAAATTCAAGCCATATGTATCCAGAAAACTCAAGTTGATAGTACATGCATCAATGTACCAGTACTGTGTCTGCCAGAGCTACCTCTGGATGAATCATCATTCATACTGTCGGATAAGGGAGCTGCAACTTTGGATCACTCAGCAGACTCTGAGACGGCTAAAGTGTCAAAATGAAAGGAAAGGCATTCAAAGCGGCAAAGATTAGTGGGAAACGAGAGGATTGGGATATTTTTAAAGGTCAACAGAAAGCCATGAAAAATGCTATAAAGAAAAGTAAGATAGATTATGAGAACAAACTGGCTCAGAATATAAAAAAAAACAAAAGTTTCCACAAGAAAAAGTGGCTAAAGTAAACTTTGGTCTTTTAGAGGATGAAAAGGGGGATTTAATAACGGGAAATGAGCAAATGGGCGAGGCATTGAACAGGTATTTTGAGTCATTCTTCACAGAGGAGAGAAGAGACTGAGTAGACTGGGGCTATACTCATTGGAATTCAGAAGAATGAGGGGATATCTTATAGAAACATACAAGATTATGAAGGGAATGGATAAGATAGAAGGAGGGAGGTTGTTTCCATTGGCAGGTGAAACTAGAAATAGGGGGCATAGCAGATTTAGGTTGTGAATCTGTGGAATTCTCCGTGCAGTGAAGCAGTTGAGGCTACCTCATTGAATGTTTTTAAGGCAAAGATTTTCGAGCAGTAAAGGCATGCAAATACATTGCAAGTGGGAGCCCAGAAAGGAAACAGTATAAGGCATGATGACCCTTCACAAACATGCTGCTAATTTCATCCTTAAAATTGAGCCCGCAAATTTTCAGCTTCCACCTCATGACGTCACCTTTCATGCCGCAGTTACTGCTCTTACAGGGCGGCACGGTAGCACACTGGTTAGCACTGCTGCTTCACAGCTCCAGGGTCCTGGGTTCGATGCTCGGGTCACTGTCTGTGCGGAGTTTGCACATTCTCCTCGTGTCTGCGTGGGTTTCCTCTGGGTATTCCGGTTTCCTCCCACAGCCCAAAGATGTGTGGGTTAGGTTGATTGGCCATGCTAAGAAATTGCCCCTTAGTGTCCAGGGATGTGTAGGTTAGAGGGATTAGTGGGTATAATATGTAGGGATATGGGGGTAGGGCCTGGGTGGGATTGTGTTTGGTGCAGACTCGATGGGCCGAAGGGCCTCTTTCTGCACTGTAGGGTTCTATGGTTTACAGGCCCCACATCATTTCCCACACGTGTTGCCTTAGAGATGTGCAAATCTGACACAGCAGTGTCATGTGTGTAACAATTTTATTCAATGCTTTGAAATGTCCGCTCCCTCATATTGCTTGTCTCAGCTTACTTTCATTAACTAAGTGACCGCACCCAGTCTTAGCTTGTCAAATACACTGAGCAGTCAGCAGGCACAGATAGTTGAGTATAGTGACATGATTTGGTCATTTGCGGTCATACTTCTTTTTAAACTTCCACCATTTCTCCACAAAATTATAAACTGCACTAAGCCAGGCACATTAAATCATTATTTTACATTTATATACAGCTCAGTCATCTAGTCAAGTATAACGCTTTTACACAGTATGTGTGTTTCAATCAGTCTTCAGACACACAAAGAACAAAGAACAACACAGCACGGGAAACAGGCCCTTCGGCCCAACGAGCCCGCGCCGCCATTTTAACAATGTGCTTTTCCTCCTCCACCCTTGACCCATGTCTACGCTTATGGCACTCCACATTGGAAACCAGATTGAGGGGAGAATAATTTAGGGACAATTTGTTACACCAATCAGCCTAAGAGCACATCTTTGGGGTGTGGGAGGAAACCGGAGCACCCGGAGGAAACCCACACAACCACGGGGAGAATGCGCAAACTCCCACAGACACCGGCCCAAATCCATGTATCTACACAGCAAACAGCGATAGTCACTGAGCTGTCGTGGTGCCCATCTGCTGGTCCAGTTTTAAGCGTACACTAATGACGCGAAGTACTAGGCTATTCTCGAAACATCCAAGAGCAGCCCACGCACGACCCATCGTGTGCATGCCCCTCATTAGACAACAAGGTGGACTGATGCAGCTGCGGAGTAAAAGAGAAAAACTTCAACACATGTAACAGTTGATTTCCAGGAACGTCCCGAGGCTCTGATCCTTATTTAAAACAGTCTCCTATAACCCTCCATCCCTGTTTCGCTCATGTGTCTATCTAAGTAAACCTTAAACAACTCCAGCGTGCCTGCCTCCACCACCTTACTTGGCAGTGCATTCCATACCCCCACGACCCTCTGTGTGAAAAACCTCCCTCCAGCACCCAAATTATACCTCGCCCACTGCAGCCTCACAGCGCCAGGGACCCAGGCTTGATTCCAGCCTCAGGTGACTGTCTGTGTGAAATTTGCAAATTCTCTCTGTGTCTGTGTCGGTTTCATCCACATGCTCAGGTTTTCCCCTGCACTCTGAAGATGTACAGGTTAGGTTGATTGGCCGTGCTGAATTTATTTTTATTCATTCCTGGGACATGGGAGTCGCTGGCTGGCCAGCATTTATTGCCCGTCCCTAGTTGCCCAAAGGCAGTTGAGAGTCAACCACATTGCTGCGGCTCTGGAGAGACATGTAGGCCAGACCGGGTAAGGACGGCAGATTTCCTTCCCTAAAGGACATGAGTGAACCAGATGGGTTTTTCCGACAATCGACAATGGCTTCACAGGCGTCAGTAAATTCTTAATTCCAGATTTTTTTTGTTGAATTCAAATGCATGTCGTGGTGGGATTCAAACCCGGGTGCCCAGAACATTAACTGAGTTTCTGGATTAATAGTCTAGCGATAATTCCACTAGGCCATCACCTCCCCTGAATTGCCCCTTCGCGTCAGGGTAAATTGGCGTACCAATAGTTAAACCCTGAGTGGGATTGTTGCCAGTATAGGCTTGATGGGTCAAATGGCCTCCTTCTGTGCTGTGGGGATTCTACGAACACCGAACCATTAAACAGTTGAACACTGCATCGTTGAGATTTTGAGGTGAATAGATGGAATTGATCAATCGTGATCTGGTTGATTGACGGAGGAGATTTGAGGGGGTTCTTTCTTAACGCAGCTGAAAAACAGGATATCTGCCCATGAGCATCAGCTGTTACTGC
Organism: Carcharhinus amblyrhynchos; assembly: GCF_965287045.1. Classification (NCBI taxonomy): domain Eukaryota; kingdom Metazoa; phylum Chordata; class Chondrichthyes; order Carcharhiniformes; family Carcharhinidae; genus Carcharhinus; species Carcharhinus amblyrhynchos. Next base: position 30,951,999 of record NC_137351.1, on the reverse strand, counting down.
GCGAATTTACTGTGTTCAAAATGTCTGCTCCGTTTGCTGATTAGGCAATAATCACCACACTTCAAATGTAACTCATTGACTGTGGGGCCACGCTGGGTTCATGATCAGGTCATACATAAATACTTTCTTAATAAAGGCTTTTCAACAAAGCAGTCAGTGTAAACAAAATAAATGAACGCAGCGCTCAAAAGGTGCCTCTGATTTAGTTAAGCTTTCAATATTAGTCTTGAAACGCTGAGATGTTCTGCCGTTGAGTTAAATGGATTTACGGAGCGCATGCACTGATTTATTAATCTGAACTCTATACTGCAGTACATTTAGTTTGAACCTGTTTATCAATGATTGTTATTTCATTGGTGGTTTGCCAAATCCAAGTTATATTCACTCGCAGCACAATACAAATACATTTAAAATATAACCATAATCATTTTTGCCATTTTGAAATCAGATAGAGAATGAATTATTGATTTTGCAATGTAGGATCGGAAAACTGCATGTAAGTATGCAATGCATGGTTAGAGATTGGACATTCTATTAAGACTCACTGCGAAGGATTGCTTCCATATCTGCAATGGACTCAAATTCAAATTTATGCATGAAGTTTCCGAAACAAACTCATTTTAAGATTCGCTCTCACGCTGCTAGATTTACAGTACAAGCAGAACAAAGTGATCACCACATATTTCTGAGCCCTTCGATAGACGGAACAACCAAACAGTGACGAACCACATTGCTCAGGCTAAGATGACAAATTGAATTTATTCCGAGAAAGAAGTTTACACAGACACAATCTAAATCCATAGAATCAGCATTTTTGATGATTCAAACTGTTCTAGAACTTCAACCGAACAAAATATCTTGTGTAACCAGGGGCAAGGAGCGCTTTGCAGTGCTGGAGAAAAAATAGGAAGTCCGAGAAAGGTCGAGAACAAATCTATCTGGGCTAAAGCTAAGGAATGAAAAAGGTGCAGCCACGTTGCTCGATATCATCTATAGACCAGCAACTAACAGGAAGAATGGAGAGGGACAAATTTGCAAGGAAATTACAGAGAGGTACAAAAAATATGGAGTATTTATAAAGGGGGACTTTAATTATTCAAATACAGTCAGGGATAGTAGTAGTGTAAAAAACAGACAAGTGTTCCTAGAGTATATTCAGGAAATTTTTCTATAGCAGTATGTTTCCAGCCCGACAAGAAAGGGGACACTGCCGGATGGGAATTTTGGGAAAAATGTGGGACAAGTAAATCGAGGCCTGAAGCTTACATTCCCCCATAGTGGGTTTTGAGGTGGGAGGGATGGAGTGTGAAATTGCATGGATGGGATTCCCTCTGAAATCCTACCTGCCCCAATCTGGAAGTAATTTTATGATGGGTAGGGCCTTGCAGTGAGTGGGTTGGGGGGGGGGGATGTGGGCATCCTTATGGCAATTAAGAATTGAGCCCCCCGCTATTCTAGAATTTTACATCCAAATGTCAATTGGAGAGCATTTAGGGGAAAGTGGGTGTAAGATTAAGGCTGATTATGGGATAGCAATAATCCAAAGAACAATCCAAAGTAATTGGGGAAAAACCAACGTCAGTGGGTTAAGACCAAGGATGGCATTCTCTGCCCACTCACACCACTGCTGCCAGCATGAATGAAGGATTTAGAGCTCGGCCAAATCTCCATTCACTGCAGTGGGACTGGAGAATGCCAGCTGGGGGCAAGGTCGGAGAATCCAGCCCCATATGTAGGATGAATAAATTGGAATCAACAGTCGGCAGGGAAAACCACAGTGAAACAATGGGCTACATTCAAAGAAGAGGTAGCTTTGCACATCGAGGTACACATTCCCTGAAAGGGGAAAGGGCAGGCAAACAAATCCGGAGCTTCCGGATGACAGAAGAGAGAAATTAGATATAGAAGAAAAAGTGTGTTTCTGACAGATGTCAGTTGAATATTGAAGTTCAGAGGGGAGGTAAGAAAGTAACTGCGAAAAGCAAAGAGGGAGCATGAGAAGAGGTTGGCAGCAAACACTAAAGGGAGCCCCAAAGACTTATAAAGGCATATAAATATTAAAAGGGTGGCAAAAGGAAAAGTGGTGCTGATTAAGAACCAAAAAGGAACAGGCAGTACGGTGGCACAGAAGTTCGCACTGCTGCCTCACACTCCAGGGACCTGGGTTAGATTCCCAGCTCGTATGGAAGCTTGCACATTCTCCCCGTGTCTTCGTGGGTTTCCTCCGGGTGCTCTGATTTCCTTGCACACTCCAAAGATGTGAAGTGGATTGGGCATGCTAAATTGCCCCTTAGTGTCATGGGTAAATATGAGGGGCTACGGAGGTAGGGCTGGGTGGGATTGTGGTTGGTGTAGACTCAATGGGTCAAATGACCTCCTTCTGCAGTGTAGGGATTCTGTGATAAAAAGGGTTTTATTCACGGAGGCAGAGGAGATAGCTCAGATATTAAGTGATATTTGCATCTGTATTTACCAAGAAAGAATATGCTGTAAGGCCACTGTGAAAGAGACAGTGATTCAGACACTAGAAAGATTGGTTGATAAGGGAATGGTATTGGATAGGCTTTCTGTGCCTAACATTGACAAGACACCAGGACCAGATGAGATGTATCCGAGGATACTGAGTAGCAATTACCCAGGCACTGGCCATAATTTTTCTATCTCACCAAGATACTGGGTGGCCCCAGGGGGCTGCAGAATGCAAACACTGCATCCTTCTTTAAACAAAGTGTGTGAAATGAACCCAGGGACTCATTTCCTGGGAAATTTCTAGACACAACAATATGGAAGAAAATTAATCATAATATGGAAAACTGTCCATTCATTAAGGAAAGACAATATGCATTTCTTGAGGGAAAATTCTGGGCAGGATTTTTTGGCCATCGGTGGGATCTTCTAGTTGCGCTAACGTAACCCCTCCACCATGGATCGCTGGTGGTGAGGGATGCAAACAACAGGAAAGCCCATTGGCAGAGGTACAATTCTAAAGGGGATGCAGGAGCAGAGGGATCTGGGTGTATATGTATATAAGTCACTGAAGATGGCAGGACAGATTGAGAGTGTGCTTACAGTATCCGAGGCCAGGATTTTCCATTTCTACACATGGTGGGACTGGAAAACCCTTGACCAGCCCATCCTTCCTAATATAATTCCTGCCATGGGAAGATATGAAAATCTTGCTCCTAGGCATTATTGACTGGGGCACAGGTTACAAGAGCATGGAGGCTACGTTGAACTTGTATAAGACACTAGTTCAGCCTGAACTGGAGTATTGTTTCCAGGACTAGGTGCCTCACTTTAGGAAAGATGTGAAGGCATTGGAGAGGGTGCGGAAAAGGTTCATGGGAATGGTTCCAGGAATGAGGAACTTCAGTTACGAAGATAGACTGGAGAAATTAGCAACGTTTTCCTTAGAGAATAGATAGGAGGCTGAGAGCAGATTCAAATTCATGGGAGGTCTGGACAGAGTAGATAGGGAGAAATTGTTCTCACTTGTGAAAGGACTTGTGTATGAGGGGGCACAGATTCAAAGTAATCAATGAAAAAGGAGAAAGCAATATGAGGAAATGGTTTTGCACACAACGAAAGGTTAGGGCTTGGAATGTTGAAATAGAAATTGGGTGATTTTCCCTGGATACTCTCCGTCTGAGTGAGAGAGTCTCCAGCACAGCCTGAGAACGTGGCAGAGGCAACCTCAATTCAAGGATGTGATCGCACTGGAGGGGAGATTCACCAGGATGCTGCCTGGAATGGAACAGTTAAGTTATAAAGAGTGGATGGAGAGGCTTGGGTCGTTGTCTCTGGAGCAGAGAGAACCAGACTGAGGTGGTGAAGAAAGACATGGGCAGGGTGGATGGGGAACAACTGTTCCCCTGAAGGGTCAGTTACAAGGGGAGACAAGTCAGAAGTGAGAAGCAGGATGTTTAGGGGAGATTTGAGGAAAAACTTTTTTTACCTGGAGGATGGTAATGGTCTGGAATGCACTGCCTGGAAAGGGGGATGCCTCACTCCCTTTAAAAACTATCTGGATGAGTACTTGGCACACCAGAACACTCAAGGCCAAGGGCCAAGTGCTGGCAAGTGGGATTAGGTGGGCAGGCCAGGGCATTTCATGCGTCGGTGCAGACTCGACGGGCCGAAGGGCCTCTTCTGTACTGTGATTGTGTGAAGCATTCAAAAGGGAATTGGGCTGTTGTCTGAAAATGAAGAGTGTGCAGCGTTACGGGGAGACGGCTGGAGAATGTCGCCGGGTGAGTTACTCATACTCTGGGAGGAACCACTATTTGCAAGCTGTTTCTCCTCACACCTGTGTCAAGTGTGTCTCAATTTTAAGAAGGATCAAACATGTGGGCTGTTGATTTGAGAAGATCAGGTGCAGACAAGCAGCAGCTCTGTTCGACACTGTACAGACATCCAGTTTTGCTGATGCCTAAACTATCCTGTCAGCGGCTAGAAATGATGTGGAGATGCCGGCGTTGGACTGGGGTGAACACAGTAAAAAGTCTCACAACACCAGGTTAAAGTCCATTAGGTTTATTTGATAGTAAACCCACGGTCAAATAAACTGGTTGGACTTTAACCTGGTGTTGTGAGATTTTTTACTGGGTTTAGAAATACCACTGAGCTGAATAAGTTAAAGGCATGGTGAACAGCCAATGTAAGTACACCCGATCTAAGTAGCCTGTTACACATCAGATCAAAAGACATTTTTCTTCACTCAGTGAGTTTCTTTGAAGAAACCCCATATCTTTTCACATGTGGGTAATTAAACAAGGTTTGATCCAGTTATACCTGTAGGGTTGACAGTACTTCAAGTGTCGCCTTTGAACAATGATATAATTCTCCAAGTCTTGATTGACATTCTAAGTGTCTTCTCCCTTAACAATGACAGTGCAATAACTCTCGCTATGGAAACCCTTCCATTCATTAACCCTGTGGATTCTGGCCAACCAGCGTGAACTTGGCAGGGATTGTTTCAACACAAAGTGGGTGATTTTCTCTGGATACTTTCAGTGTGAGTGAAAGACTCTCCAATACACCCAATCCCAGGCCTTAAACTGCAGTATAACACGCATTGAATGAAAGACTCCATCTTAGTAAAGGAGTTCATTAAGAGTTGGTCACATGATTTGATGATGTCATTAGGGTGTTGCACACACTGCAGTTTTAGTTTCAGTCTCTACTCTATACAGGCCAGAGCTCTGAGAATAAATCTGTTGTTGTTAGCTCAAATCTGCCAACCACACCTTTCTCTTTTTTGTGTAAAACCCACAACCCATAACATCGGACATGACAACCGAGTTGACACCAAATTTTTAGATATGCCTGCTGTTGCTCCCACATTCCCTCCTGTGCTTGTCACTGAACCGGTATCGATCCTCTGATTTCATAGAATCATAGAATTCTACAGTGCAGAAGGAGGCCATTCGGCCTATCAAGTCTGCACTGAGCGCAATCCCCACCCAGTACCTATCCCCATATCCCCATCCATTTACCCCAGCTAGTCCCCCCTGACACTAAGGGGCAATTTAGCAAGGTCAATCCACCTAACCTGTACATCTTTGGGCTGTGGGAGGAAACTGGAGCACCTGGAGGAAACCCACGCAGACACAGGGAAAATGTGCAAACTCTACACAGACAGTGACCCAAACCAGGAATTGAACCAGGTCCCTGGCGGTGAGCCAGCAATGCTAACTACTCTGCCAACATGTCACCCCAGATTTGTAAGTGTTAATCAGCAGAAGGCTTCCCTGCCTTTGCTTAGCCTGGTGCCATAAGGCTTCCTGGAATCCAGAGTTGATGTTGACGACTCCGAGGGCAACTCCCTCCCTACTATATATACCACTGTGCCACCATCTCTGTTGGCTCTGCCCTGCCGGTGGGAGAGGAATGGTGATGCTGGTGTCTGGGACATTATCTGTGAGGGATGGGTACCTGAGTGTGACAATGTCAGGCTGTTGCTATGAGACAGCTCTTCCAATTTTGGCACAAGTCCCCAGATGTTAGTAAGGAGGACTTTGCAGAGTCAACAGGGCTGGATTTGCTGTGATCATTTCCGATGGGTAGGTCGATTCCAGGTGGTCTGTCCAATTTCATTCCTTTTTGGGTTTTTTTTGTAACAGTTGAATACTGAATGGCTTGCTAGGCCCATCTCAGGCTTAATCATATTTCTGTGGGTCTGAAGTCACATGTAGGTCAGACCAGGCAAGAATGGCAGATTTCTTTCTCTAAAGGACATAAATGAAGCAGATGAGTTTTTACGACAATTGACAATGGTTTCATGGTCATCATTAGAGATATAATTGAATTTCACCATCTACTGTGGTAGGATTTGAACCCGGGTCCCCAGAGAATTTTCCTGGATTACTGTGGTTAAGAAGGTGTATGGTGTACTGGCATTCATCCATCGAGGAACTGAGCTTAGGAGTCGGGAGATAATGCTGCAGTTGTATAAGACTCTAGTCAGTCCCCACTTGGAGTACTGCGCTCAGTTCTGGTCACCTCACTACAGGAAGGATGTGGAAGCCATAGAAAGGGTGCAGAGGATATTTACAAGAATGCTGCCTGGATTGGGTGGCATGCCTTATGAGGGTAGATTGAGAGAGCTCGGGCTTTTCCCCTTGGAGAGCGATGAAGGATGAGGGGTGACCTGATAATGGTTAATAAGACGATGAGAGGTAGTGATTGAGTGGATTCTCAGAGGCTTTTTCCCAGGGCTGAAATGGTTGCCACAAGAGGACACAGGTTTAGGGTACAGAGGAGATGTCAGGGGTAAGTTTTTCACTCAGAGGGTGGTGGGTCGTGGAATCAGCTGCCGGCAGTGGTGGCGGAGGTGGATTCGATAGGGTCTTTTAAGAGACTTTTGGATAAGGGCATGGAACTTAATAAGAGGGAGGGTTATAGGTAAGCCTAGTAGGTAGGGACATGTTTGGCGCAACTTGTTTGTGCTATAGTTTTTCTATGTTTCTAATCTGCTGGCAACACAACTACCCCTCTGTCCCTGAAAATGTATAGACCTACATTCAGCTGTTACAGAAGTAGTATTTCCAGTTATCCAGCCTACATTGCCACGTCCTTAGCACTGAGGGAGACTGCTTGGAATTGGATTGAAAAGAGAATGTGTATTCATGTATAACCGTTCATCACAGAGCATCTCAAAGAAGTTTACAGGCAGGGATGTACTTTTGCAGAATAGTCACTGTTACCCAATTTGAACCCACAGTTTTTTTGACCCAGAGACAAAGGTGCGGCCATTGTGATAAGGCTGATACGGAAGGCCTGGTGAGAAATGGTGAGGGGAAACGTTTAAAGAATAGAACAGTAATGACCTCAACGGGACCCATGAGGTTGGCCTCTTGGAGTACGAGCTCCCTGATTGAAGTAATCATTGCCTGCCCAATCAGGGAGCCTCCCCTGGGGATATATTGAGGAGTGTCAGGGTGACTGACACTCCGGATTCCGACTTTGTACCTGAAACACTCTTAAGAGAGAGGAGTGGGGGTGGAATGAAGGGAATCTGCTAAAGGGACGCTGGCCTCTGAGGAGTAATTTCGAGAACAAAGAAATTCAATCAGAGGAAAATTTCGAAAGGGAATTCTCTGAGGGAAATGAGTCAGACGTAGAGGAACGAGTGAAAGTCTTGGAGGAATCAACATCTGCTTTCACAAACATAATTAACAAAGTGCAGCGAGTAATTGTGATTTACATACTCCAATTACTGTTGCTGTTCTATATACCAAAATAGAATCAGCTTTGCTACCTATGGAGTCTCAAAGATTAGTCTGTGAGTTAATCTACAAAAGCAGTGTTTTATCCATTAATTCCAGCTGCACAGGGCTACTGTAAAATAAATGAAGATATACTTAAAGGAAAAGAAATGATTGTGCTGGCAAAACACTGCACCCTGAACATGTTCTCTTCCGTCTGCTTCCATTGGGAAAATGGACCACCCCACTCAAAAACAGCTTCTTCCCTGCTGCCATCAGACTTTTGAATAGACCTACCATACATTAAGGTGGTCTTTCTCTGCACCCTCGCTATGACTGCAACACTACAATCCTCTTCTCTCCTTCTCCGTGCATACTCTATGAACAGTTTTGTACAATCATAGAATCCCTACAGTGCAGAAGGAGGCCATTCGGCCCATCAAGTCAGACCACAATCCCACCAAGGCCCTATCCCCGTAACCCCACATTATCTAATCCCCTGACACTCAGGGGCAATTTAGCATGGCCAATCCATCTAACCTGCACATCTTTAGACTGTATAGAATTAGAGAATCCTACAGTGCAAAAGGCCTGAGTCTCCACCAACCACAATCTCACCAGGCCCTATCCCCATAATCCCATAAATTTATTCTAGCTAGTCCCCCTGACACTAAGGGGCAATATAACACAGCCAATCCACCTAACCTACACTTTGTAGGTTTGGACTGTGGGAGGAAACCAGAGCACCCGGAGGAAACCCACGCAGACATGGGGAGAATGTGCAGACTCCACACAGACAGTGACCCGAGGCCAGAATTGAACCCGGGTCCTCGGTGCAGTGAGGGAGCAGTGCTAACCACTGCACCATCGTACTGCCTCTGCATGCTAGGAACAATACTTTTCACTGTATACCAACAGTAATAAATCAAATCAAATCTACTTCAGGACCCCGTGATGTCAGCAAACTGTTGCTCACAGAAAGTGTTGTGGAAATCTGCAAGCCACTCCCCCAAAATGTAATTGAGGTTCAGGTTCTATTGAAAATCTCATAATCGAGATTGACGATCAGTGTGGGTATTGAGGGTCACAGAACCAAAGTGAGCAATTAGATTGAAGATACAAGTGCGCCATGATTTAAATGGTGGAACAGGCTCAATGGGCTGAATGGCCTCTTTCCATTCCTGTATTCCTAGTTTCCCAAGTTGCTCATTTCCGCCGCTATTTTAACTCCACCCCCCCCCCCGTCTAACTCCAATGGTATTCTTTTTGAGAGAGATCCATAAGAGAGGCCCACTGCCATGTTTTGTTTTTTATAATGATGTCTCTGTGAAGCACCTTCTTTTATTACATCGAAGGTGCTATACAAATAAAGCTTGTTGTTGTTCAGAGTGACTTCACTGATCTTGAGGCTTGAACCACAAGAGCAGAATAGTCTTGAATGTTTCAACAAGCTAATGCAGTGTTGTTATTTTAGTGTTTTCCACTGGGGATTTTCAGAGTAGGGCTTGATTAGGTTGATTGACAAGAAATAATCATGCGACTGGGTGGATCTTAACCTACACAAAGAAACTAAGACAGATGCTGCTGGGTTATGTTCGAGGGAATAGCTCTCTGTGTCTCTCCGGATTTGGAGACTGGGATCTGCCAGAAAATGGGTCTCTTTCTCTGCTGCTTGAAGATAGATCTTTCTCTGGAGGTTTCTGAACGAGAGTCAGAAGATAGATGTCTTTCTGTATCTGTTCAGAGGGGTTAAATGGCTGGAAATCTAGCATGCATGTGAGCCAATGTTTTTTGTGTTAACTGATTCTGAAGAGGGATTGAAGTCTGTGGGAATATTGCCTAAATTGGAACTACAGCAAACATAGCTATATATTTATATATAACATTATAGCAGTTAAGAATTGTGTTTTGTCATGTTTAAATATTTCAGTTGGCAAAAGTTATGTTAATTCCTATATTTTAACTGAGTTGTTAAATAAAGTTTGTTTTTTTTAAAAAAAAACTTCCTAATGCGGTAATAATATCACATTTGTCACAAAACACCTTGTGTTCGCATTAAAGTTCACTGTTTAGTTATTAGCGTCAATGTGACGTCATCCATTTTGGTAGGAATAACAGCAAAATGGACTATTATTTAAATAGTAAAAAATTGCAGCATGCTGCTGTGCAGAGGGACCTGGGTGACCTTGTACTTGAATCACAAAAAATTGTTTTTCAGGTGCAGCAGGTAATTAAGAAGGCAAATGAAATTTTGTCCTTCATTGCTAGAGGGATGGAATTTAAAAACACCAAGATTATGTTGCAGCTGTATAAGGTGCTGGTGAGGCCACACTGGAGTACTGTGTACAGTTTTGGTCTCTTTACTTGAAAAAGAATATACTGGCACCGGAGAGGGTGCAGGGGAGATTCACTAGGTTGATTCCAGAGTTGAGAGGGTTGGCTTATGAGGAGAGACTGAGTAGTCTGGGGCTATACTCATTGGAATTCAGAGGAATGAGGGGAGATCTTATAGAAACATATAACATTATGAAGGGAATAGATAAATAGAAACAGGGCGGTTGTCAGGTGAAACTAGAACTAGGGGGCGTGACCTCAAAATAAGGGGAAGCAGATTTAGGACTGAGTTGAGGAGGAACTTCTTCACACAAAGGGTTGTGAATCTGTGGAATTCCCTGCCCAGTGAAGCAGTTGAGGCTACCTCATTGAATGTTTTTAATACAAGGATAGATACATTTTTGAACAGTAAAGGAATTAAGAGTTATAGTGAGTGTGCGGGTAAGTGGAGCTGAGTCCACAAAAAGATCAGCCATGATCTTATTGAATGGCGGAGCAGGCTCGAGGGGCCTGATGGCCTACTCCTGCTCATAGTTCTTATATTCTTATGTCACAAGTAGGCGTACATTAATGCCGTTACTTTACACTAATACCAAAATAAAAACAGTTGGGATCTAGGTTAGCTTTATAATATACATTGGGCTTTCTGATCTGATCCCTAACACTGATACAGCACAAGATCGAGAATTTCCTATACAAAGTAGGTGCTGTTCAGTGATCTCAATCTTGAAATTGTGGGAAAAGCCTAAGGGTTTGAATGTTCCACCAGGCCTGTGACCTGTGACCTGGTATCATCTTGGCGAGGGGAATGCTGGGAATGTACTACTTATATTCATATTGGATTTCATTTGGTTAGATGTAAAACATCGCGTTAACATCAGTGGATGAAGGGCAGTGATGTTCCACTCTCCGTGCCTTGCCTAACATGTGCCCTTCAATCAATGTGACTAAAATAGTCTTTAATGGTCATTTATCACTATTTGGTTTGTGTGGAGATTTGCCGCTGTGTTTCCCTGCATAACAGAAATGATGTCAGTGTACCTTCACACCCATACTGTTATTTTACCCGGAGTTTCTGCTCCAGTAATAGGGCCGGTGCTATCCTCACCGATATAACATTGATGACGGTTTGCAAATATTTCATTGGCTATTGAGTGCTTTGTGAAGTGCTGAGGTCATGGAAAAGTGTTGCCTAAGTTCAAATTACTTCTTTAATCTGTAATTGTGCCTTAGAGTCATAGAGTGGGATCTTCAGCCTGCACTCCTTGTCCGCAGGATCGCCGAGGGAGGGGATCAGACTCTGGAAAAAAACTGGAAATGGCAAATCACACCAGTGATGTAATGGGCATGAACCTGATTGTAATACATTTCCATAAATGTAAATATTATTATCCGCACACCCTCCCTCCCCCCCCACCTCGCCAAATTATCCCCCTTCTGAGTAAACTTTCATATCTCACCGGCGTGAGGTTAGGTCAGTGAGGTTCTCGACAGCCATAACCAGACGTAAACCCGTCGAGGAGATCCTGCTTGGGGTGCAAAGGTCAGGGGAGAGAGACATGGCCTGGCGTTGCCTTGGCAATGCCCCCTGGCAGAGGTTGGCACTGTCAAGACTGCCAACTTGGCAGTGCCAACGTAAACCGGGTGCAATGCCAGGGGTGGGCTTTAGGGGGAGCCTCATGGACAGAGGCCCTATTATTTGTGCTGGTGGGGGGGCATGTGGCACTGAGGACGATGGGGAATATGATCGGCGGATGTGGGGGGTGCAGATTGGGATGGGGTGCCAGCAATGATCTGTGTTGGAAGAGTGAAGGCGAAACACCCAATACTTCCCCTGAATCTGGTTTCCAATGGGGGATACCGTAAGCATAGACACGGGTCAAGGGAGGTGTAGGAAAAACACATTGTTAAGATGGCGGCGCGGGCTCGTTGGGCCGAAGGGCCTGTTTCCCGTGCTGTGTTGTTCTTTGTTCTTTGTTTGTACCTCTGTGGTGGGGGATGGAGGGAGGCCCCAGACATCACCGTGGGTTTGGGGGGAATTCATCATTATTTGAGATTGGGGCGCCATTTTAGAAATGGTACCCCGATCTCGGCGGAGTCAGTCCCCGGCTCTGCGACCCCGCCTTGCGAGACAAACCCCGCTCACTTTAGACGTTAAAGTGACGGGGGGAGAGAAAACTGGCCAGCGGAGCTGGATAGCTTCACATCGGCTTTCTCAACAGAACCGACACTTGGCCAAGTTCTGGTAAGGTCACCACCACCCCCTCCCCCACCCCTGCTTCCCCCTCAGCACAAAGAAAAAGGCCCTTCAGCCCATCATGTCTGTGCTGGCCATCAAGCACCTATCTATTCTACTCCCATTTTCCAGCACTTAGTCCATTGCCTTGTACACTGCGGTGCTTCTAGTGTTCATCTAAATGCCTCTTAGATGTAATGACGGTTCCTGCCTCTACCATCCTTTCAGGCGGAGAGTTCCAGATTCCCACCACCCTCTGGGTGACAGCAGTTTTCCAGAACTCCCCCTCTAAATCTCCTGGCCCGCATCTTAAATCGATACCCCCGGGTTACTGAGCTCTCTCAGTCAGGGGAAAAGTACCTCCTCATCTACCCTGTCTGCGTCCCTGGTAACTTTGTACAACTCAATCAGCAGTGTTTGTTCCCCAAGGTTGTCCCTTTCCTTTAAAGTGCCTCAAGAACATTCGATTAAAAGAATGCACTCATTGATATTACCAGAGGTGAATTCACTCAGAGAATGTTTCCTGTGTGAACCTTCACCTCACATTTTTCATGTTGAGACCAGATGTATTTTAAAAAAAAGCACTGTTCTACATCACTTGGTCAAGGCGAGCAATTGTGCTGGCATTAGTGCCCTCAGGCAACCAATCTCGAACAGTACAGCCTCCTAAAGGTCCTAACCTGCTTGAAAGCTTGAAAGAGTGTATACAAACACTACCTTAAAAGATTAATTGAGTGTAAAAGGTCAGCACTTTAGACTCTACTAGCAATAACTAACCCCCGCAGATTGCAAAAGCTCAGAGATCAGGATATAGAATTGGTAAAACATAGTTTGTCAATGCAGAGACAGTTTAATCTCAGTTCATTAAAATAATGGGCCACTAAAATTTTTTCTTGCTGTCCTCTCTTTCTTCCCCCAAGTCCAGGAAGTGCTGACTCTCACCAAGGGTCACGCTGCAAGCAGACCAGCCTTTTGAGAGCTGAAGGTAGACATTGGTTTTGACTCAATGGGTAAGGCACTCACCTCTTAGAACATAGAACGTTACAGCGCAGTACAGGCCCTTCGGCCCTCGATGTTGCGCCGACCAGTGAAACCAATCTAATGACCCTCTAACCTAAACTATTCCAATGTTATCCATATGCCTATCCACTGACCATTTGAACGCCCTTAAAGTTGGCGAGTCCACAACCGCTGCAGGCAGGGCATTCCACGCCCTTACTACCCTCTGAGTAAAGAACCTACCTCTGACATCCGTCCTATAATTACCACCCCTTAATCTTAATCAGGAACTCGAGGGGAGTTCATAGAATGGATACTGGGAGGATGTCTCCTCTTGTGGGAAGACTAGAATGAAGCCTAAGAGTAGTTTAGGAATACAAGGTCTCCAGCTTAAGAGGGAGGTGAAGAAAACTTTTTTTTCTCCCAGAAGGTCTTTAGTCTGTGGAATTCTCCCCCAGTGGGGGCTGGTTCATTGGATTTATTCAAGGCAGAGTTAGTCAGATTTTTGATAGACAAGAGCATCAAAGGGATGGGGTGGTGATGGGTAAACAGGAAAGTGAAGTGAATACCACAATCAGATCAGCCATGTTCTCATGGATGGTGAGCAGTTAAAGGGTCAAATAGCCAACTGCTCCCAAGCCCAATGCTCCTAATGTGGTAAATTTGAACCCCATGTCGGTGGGCTTTCTTAATTATAGCTAAGAAAGCACACCAATGCCTCTACTTTCGCAGAAGACTAAGGAAAGTTGACACATCCATTACAACTCGCACCAACTTTTACAGATGCACTATAGAAAGCATTCTTCCGGGTTGTATCACAGCTTAGTAAGGGCTCCTGCTCTGCCCAAGAGCACAAGGAACTACAAAAGGTTGTGAATGTAGCCCAATCCATTATCCATTGGGTGGCACGGTAGCACAGCGGTTAGCACTGCTGCTTCACAGTTCCAGGGTCCTGGGTTCAATTCCCGGCTCGGGTCACTGTCTGGGTGGAGTTTGCACATTCTCCTCGTGTCTGCGTAGGTTTCCTCCGGGTGCTCCGGTTTCCTCCCACAGTCCAAAGATGTGCGGGTTAGGTTGATTGGCCATGCTAAGAAATTGCCCCTTAGTGTCCAGGGATGTGTAAATTAGAGGGATTAGTGGGTATAATATGTAGTGATACGGGGTGGGATTGTGTTCGGTGCCGAAGGGCCTCTTTCTGCACTGTTGGGTTCTATGATCTACGCAAACCAGCCTTCCATCCATTGACTCCGTCTACTCTTACCGCTGCCTCAGAAAAGCTGTCAGCATAATCAAGGACCTCGGACAATCTCTCTTCCACCTTCTTCTGTCAGGAAAAAGATATAAAAGTCTGAAGTTACATACCAACAAACTCAAGAACAGCTTCTTCCCTGCTGCCATCAGACATTTGAATGGACCTACCTCGCATTAAGTTGATCTTTCTCTATACCCTAGCTATGACTGTAACACTACATTCTGCACTCTCTCCTTTCCTTGTCAATGAATGGTATGCTTTGTCTGTATAGCGTGCAAGAAACAATACTTTTCACAGTATGCTAATACATGTGACAATAATAAATCCAATCAAAATGTGCTTATAGATTTGATTCTTCAGCACGATACAGATAGTCTAAGGCCCTGAGTGAAGTTCATCTCAAACCATAGCTCGAAATGATGAGGGTAAAATGGTAGCATACATAATTTAGAAAAACAGATGTTGGGTGAAATGGCAACTGATTCACCATCACCTCCCTCCAATTGCCCTCTCAGGTGGATGTGAAAGATCTCACACACAGGGGGGTGATATTGCAGGGAATCGCAGGGAGAGGTCCAACACATTTAGCGCCAGTGCAAATTCCCTTTGGGATTCTCCCAGCCCCCGAACCAGCGAGAGCCAGAACCAGATTCGCACATTTGGAAAGACCTCATTTCCCCGAAGGTGACTATCTATGTTGGGGAGGGGAGGGGGGGAACGTGCCTACGATGAGGCTGCGAGGTGGTTTGGGGGAGGGATCTTGATGTCCATGAGGGGGGGACTGGCACCTGATCTATGTAAAATTGGGCTGGCTGGCATGTTTATACGCCACCTCTCCCAGAACGGGTGCAAAAAATTAAGCCCCCTTCCAAGTGTGGGAAGATCTCATTCAAACCAGGTATGTGGTTTTCTCAGCCAGAATGACACTTAGGCTGAAAATTTCCCACCCGCGCCCACCATGGGAATTGTAGCGGGTGGGACCCAAACTCCGGCAGAACATTTAAAGGTCCAGTGAGTTCGGGCGGGAATTTCTGGTCTTGGGGCCCTCGCGGCCAGAAAATCCCACCCTTATTCCCCTTTTTGGGAAAGTTGCCCCCACTATTTAATGAAGAATAGGAGCCTTTTAGTGAAGAAGAACATTTTCCCAATGTGTTGGCTTCAACCAAAACGAGCTCATCTGGTCACGCGATGTTTGTGGAATCTTGCTGTGCAAATATTCATAGCCATGTTTCCTTCATTACAACAGTGGGTATATTTTGGAAGTTCTTCATCAGGAAAAGCACTATAATTTCTTTCTTTCTAAAGGGATTCATTGATAAACGTGCAGAATAGCAATGGACAAACTCAGTAGAACTTAGAAAAACCACAGCACAAACAGACCCTTCGGCCCACAAGTTGCGCCAAACATGTCCCTCGCTACTAGGCTTACCTATAGCCCTCTATCTTACTAAGTCCCATGTACTTATCCAAAAATCTCTTAAAAGACCCTATCGAATCTGCTGGACTGCGCTGTCAAAACTGCCAGAGGAGGAAATGAATGATCTCTCTGAAAGTCTGGTCAGACCACACCTTGGACACTGATTACTTGACAATGAGGTACACAATTGCTGGAGCTACAGGGAAGGAAATTCCAGCTAATCCCCAGTTTCTGGGATATAGGGTTGCCAACCCGCTGGGATTAACCTGGACTCTCCAGGAATTGAAAGCCAATCACCAGGAGACTGCAGTTTGCAACTGTGGAGAAATGTCATTAAGTCATTAGAAAAGGTTGTTTCTTTCTTAATTCTCTTGGAACATTTCTCTGTACCAGATATAAAAATATTGAAGATGGGGGTTGGGTGGTGGCAGCAATAGGTTGTGTGGTTGACAGTCAGTTAGATAATGAGTCTTTCTGCTTTCCTATTGGTGCAGTAAGCCAATGCGTCACAGGGATAGGTGTGTTGGACGACCAACGGCTGGAAAGCGGTGGGAAGGTCATGTGATGAAACCTCAGGAATACCGTTGACACGGTAGCACAGCGGTCAGCGCTGCTGCTTCACAGCTCCAGGGTCCTGGGTTCAATTCCCGGCTCGGGTCACTGTCTGTGTGGAGTTTGCACATTCTCCTCGTGCCTGCGTGGGTTTCCTCCGGGTGCTCCAGTTTCCTCCCGCAGTCCAAAGATCTGCGGGTTAGGTTGATTGGCCATGCTAAGAAATTGTCCCTTAGCGTCCAGGGATGTGTAGGTTAGAGGGATTAGTGGGTATAATATGTAGGGATATGGGGTAGGGCCTGGGTGGGATTGCATTCGGTACAGACTCGATGGGCCGAAGGGCCTCTTTCTGTACTGTAGGGTTCTATGATTCTACATGTAGATATCAGTTACATGGGAAGTTTGGAAAAAGTTGGGTTTTTCAGGCTTGGAAAGATGAGCGGTATAAGATTGATTTGTTTGCGTAGAGTTAGAATGAAATATTACATCAAATTAAACTGTATTGGAGCAAGGGAACATGAGGTTCAACACAGTAAAAAAGTAATTAATTTTAGGACTGATATCAGGAAATTCATTTTGACGTTGGAAGTCATGTTGAACTTGTATAAAACCTTATTTAGATCACATTGAGTACTGTAAACAGTTTTTATAGAAACGGATAGTAATCCAGGAGAAGGTGCAAGAAAGTTCTTCTAGAATGATATCAGAACTGATTTTTCAGAAAAGAATGAACTTTAATAGAACCCCTACAGTGCAGAAAGGGTCATTTGGCCCATTGAATCTATATCAACTCTCTGACAGAGTATCTTCCCTAGGCCTGAACCCTGTAACCCCATACATTTACCAGAGCTAATCCATCAAACCTACACATCTTGGACACTCAAGGGCAACTTAATACAGCCAATGCACCTAACTTGCATATCTTTGGAGTGTGGGAGGAAACCGGAGTACCCAGAGGAAACCCTGAATGTGCAAACTCCACGCAGACAGTCACCCAAGGACAGAATTGAACCCGGGTCCCTGGCGCTGTGAGGCAGCAGTGCCAATCACTGTGCCACTTTGATTCTTTGACTCTATTCTCTCAAAAACTGATTCGGAGTGACTTGGTCAAGCCTTTCAAGATCATGAAAGGGTTTGATGGGGTAGATTTGATAGGGCAGATACAGGGGGGAAGATGTTTTCACCCGCGAGAGAGACCAAGACTAAGGCCTATAGTTCTAAGGTAGTTTTAATAAACGGGAGACACTTGTTAACCCAGAGAAGGTGGAGCTCACTACCACAAAGACTAGTTGAGGTAAAAAGCACAGAGGTATTTAACAGGGAGTTAGATAAATCCATGAGGGAGACAGGGATAGAAGGAAGTGTTGAGTGGATGAAGCTGAGTGAGAGGAGCTGTTCCTATCTGTAAATTCTACGTAATTCTAAGTAAAGCGAAGAAAGAATTGAGATAACTCTCCACTGATCAGGCTGACAGGGAACTGGGGAATTATTTTTTTCAAGAGAATATACAGGACATTCGTAGAGTTTCAATCCACATTCCTCTGTGCTCCCATCCATCAGGTACCTGTTTAATCCACATTTTACAGACTGAGTGAGCTGTGCTTTGCATATCATTGAGGGCATTTCATCACTTACCAGTGTTGCTAAAGGCTATTAAGCGGGCATGTGGACTGTTTTGGTAATAGCTAACGGATCTATTTCCTTGGCTATGCCAGTCTTTCAACTGGATCAGTGATAAAAAAAACAGTTCATGCATTAATATAGCGCCCCCTTCACAACCACAGGAAATTTCAAAGCACTTTGGAACCATAGAACCCCGACAGTGCAGAAAGAGGCCATTCGGCCCATCACACCCGCACCAGCAACAATCCCACCCAGGCCCTATCCCTGTAATCCAACATTACCCTGCTAATCCACCAACACCAAGAGGCAATTTAGCATAGCCAATCAAGCCAAGCGGCACATCTTTGGAAGAGTGAAGGATTTTTGAAGGATAATCATTATGGTAATGTAGGAAATGCAGCAATGAATTTGCGCACAGCAAGATCCCACAAACTAATGAATGGGGATTGAATTTAGGAGTCGCAGTGTAATGTTGCAACTGTACACTACTCTAGTGCGGCCGCACTTGGAGTACTGTGTGCAGTTCTGGTCCCCGCATTACAAGAAGGATGTGGAGGCGTTGGAGAGGGTGCAGAGGAGGTTTACTAGGATGTTGCCTGGTATGGTGGGGAGGTCCTATGAGGAGAGACTGAGGGATTTAGGGTTGTTTTCGTTGGAAAGAAGGCGGCTAAGAGGGGATCTTATTGAAACATATAAGATGATTAGAGGTTTAGATAGGGTGGATAGTGATAGCCTTTTTCCTCGGATGGAGAAAGCTAGCACGAGGGGGCATGGCTTTAAATTAAGGGGGGGTAGCTACAGGACGGATGTCAGGGGTAGGTTCTTTACCCAGCGGGTGGTGAGGGATTGGAATGCCCTGCCTGCTGCAGTTGTAAATGCGTCTAGTTTGGGGGCGTTTAAGAGATCTCTGGATAGGTTTATGGACGAAAAGGGATTGGTATAGGCTAGTGGGTCATAGTTTTTGTAACTGGTCGGCGCAACATCGTGGGCCGAAGGGCCTGTTCTGCGCTGTAATGTTCTATGTTCTATGTTCTATGTTCTATAATGAGGAAACAATCTCTGTTCGAATAGAATAGAATAGAAGCCCTACAGTGCAGAAGGGGGGGCCATTCAGCCTGCACTGGCAATTGTTGAAGGATAAATATTACCCGTGGCACTGGGGAGAATGCAACTTGTTGAGTCAAGTAGAAGCACCAGAACTCCATCATATAATGTCAACTGAGACTGAAAGAGGCAGATTGAGTGTTCCACCTTCAGGGGTGTTGGGGGTGATTTTCCTATCTTGCTACGCTAATCGACCAGGAAATTTAAGCAGGACCCAAAAAATCAGAATCCCAGCCATCAGGTCATGATCTTCCTGGGCCTTTTCAATAGCACCTGGACGGTGCCAAGGAGGTGGGGCTTCATAGGGGCGGAGTTCACCGGACGGGCTCTCACAGGACAGGACCCTCCACGGGCCGGGGCTTCACAGGGCGAAACCTCAATGGGGCAGCACCCTCGTGGGAATCCAATGGTGGGAAGGTAGGAGGGGGTGGAATGGCGGACTCTACATTGGAGGGGGGTGGGAGCTAATGGTGGGGCCAGTGATCAGGGGTCAGAGTCGGCCATCATGAGGCCACTGGGGGTGGGGGGTGTTGGCTGGGGTCGGAGATCGGGGTGGGATGGGGCGGAGTCGGGGCTGGCTATTGGGGGTTGGGAAGGTGTCTGAGGGTGGCCAGGGTTGGGGGCGTGGGGTGAGGAATGTTAGGGCCAGCAATCAGAAGGCTGGCAATGGGAGGAATGGGCGATGTTGATAGATCTAGAACATAAGAATATAAGAAATAGGAGCAGGAGTAGGCCATCTAGCCCTTCGAGCCTGCCCCGCCATTCAATAAGATCATGGCTGATCTGAAGTGGATCAGTTCCACTTTCCCGCTTTCTCCCCATAACCCTTAATTCCCTTGCCTACCAAAAACCTATCTACCCGTGACTTAAATATATTCAGCGAGGTAGCCTCCACCACTTCAACGGGCAGAGAATTCCAGAGATTCACCACCCTTTGCGTGAAGAAGTTCCTCCTCAACTCCGTTCTAAACTGCCCCCCCCCACTTATCTTGAGGCTGTGCCCCCTAGTCCTGCTGTCCTTTCTAAGCGGGAAGGATCTCTCTACCTCTATCTCCCAGTATACTGGTCCCCTGAGCATTCTGCTGCCAGCCTCTCCATCCAGCTCGGTTCAGACAAAGGGACCCGTGTGAAACAGTTTTTTCTCTCTCTTCAAACCCTGTCAGAGCTCGTATTTGCTGCACCTTCTGTTTTTTTATATACCCAGGTGAAGCTTACCCAATGATCATCTCTGAGTTTGAAATGAAGCTTAACTGAAAGTCAGGTGTGAATGAAAAATGATCACCTGTAGCTCTGTGTGATTGGACACCGTGGGATGGTCTGACTTGGTGATCATGAGCTAATTATCTGTTTGGTACAGACTGAGCTGAAACTATATATTAACTAGAACAGGCCGGATCTAAACAGCGACTTTTCACATGGGATTTTCAATCTCTTATTGCTGTTTTAATTTCATAGAAACCCTTGCTGAAAAATTTTTACTTGCTGAATGGATTGAAATTAACTTTCCACACATTTTAAATACATTTCTTTCTATTTTCCTATCTAATTCGGGCCTCTTGAGCTTCCCTGGTTTTCACTGCTCCAGGGCCAGGGAAAAATATTATGGGTCAGGGTCACTTGCTTACAGGCCCCTTTTCCAGATCTCTCCCCACCACTCCCCCCCCCACTCCCACCCCCATCAGCTCGCTGGCCCCCTCCATTTAACCCACCCCCACACATCCTCCAGATGCCCAGGGTTGTAATCCTTCATCGCAGTAGGGTGGAACTGGTTTCTATAGGTTTTTAAAAACATCTGGGCCTTTGTTTCTTTTAATACATTTGTGATTCGTGGGCATCGCTGGCTGGCCAGCATTTATTGCCCATCCCTAGTTACCCCTGAGAAGGTGGTGTTGAGTTGCCTCTACATATAAAGCCCATCGATAGCTCAGGTTTCTCTATGACCAGCTATGTGGCGGCACGGTGCCACAGTGGTTAGCACCGCTGCCTCACGGTGCCAGAGGTCTGGGTTCGATTCCCAGTCACAGAACCTGCACGTTCTCCCCATGTCTGCGTGGGTTTCCTCCCTGTGCTCCGGTTTCCTCCCACAGCCCAAGAGATGGTTAGGGTGCATTGGCCAAGCTAACTTCTCTCTGTGTTTCCCAACAAGCATTGGAGTGTGGCAACTGGGAGATTTTCACAGTAATTTCATTGCAGTGTTAATGTAAGCCTACTTGTGACACTAATAAAGAAACTTAAACTTAACTTTGTTCGACAATTGTACACAGCTTGGTCATTCATATTATGCCACCTGTTTCTTTAAACCTGGCCTCACACAATATCCAGGCAGCAATATCTAAAAGACCCTCACAAGAACCACACCAACAACACTATATGCAGATGGGAGTATCTAACAGTGGAATATTGGATTGCCGCATGACTTCTGGCTTCACTTCCCGGTTTGAAAATGGTAGAACCTTCCAGTACATTAGTACAATTCACCTGCAATCTTGTGCTATTTTTCACCACCCGAGGGGACTTTGTTAACAAATCAATTACACTTTGTGTTGAGTGATAAATATTTTCTCATTTTAAATTAAAACTCACTCACTTACAAATGCCCAGAATGGAGAATGTCATTGGCTAGTAAAGTACCACGGATGTTGGAAATCTGATATGTAAACAAAGAATGCAAGAAATATTCACCCAGCCAGGCAGCATCTAGATCAAAATGCAAAGAGCGAAGAAAATCACAGTACAGGAACAGGCTCTTTGTCCTTCTACACCTGCACCGACCATGCTGCCCGACTTAACTAAAACCCCCTACCCTTCCAGGGATTATATCCCTCTATTCCCATCTCATTCATGTATTTGTCAAGGCATCCCTTAAAAGTCACTACCGCATCCACTTCCACTACCTCCCCCGGCAACGAGTTCCAGGCACCCACCACTATGTAAAAAATCTGCCTCGTACATCTCCTTTAAACCTTGCCCCTCACACATTAAGCCTGTGCCCCCTAGTAATTAATTCTTCCACTGTGGGAAAAGGTCTCTGACTATCCATTCTATCCATGCCTCTCATAGTCTTGCAGACTGCTATCAGGTCGCCCTCAACATCCATCGTTCTAGTGAGAACAAACCACGTTTCTCCAGCCACTCCTCATAGCTAATGCCCTCCATACCAGGCAACTTCCTGGCAAATCCTTTCTGTACCCTCTCCAAAGCTTCCACGTCCTTCTGATAGTGTGGTGACCAGAACTGAACACTATATTCAAAGTGTGGCCTAACTATGGGTCTATAAAGCTGCAACATCACTTGCCAATTTTGAAACTCAATGCCCCAGCTGATGAAGGCAAGGATGCTGCCTTTTTGACTACCTTCTCCACCTGCATTGCCACTTTTAGCGTCCTGTGTACCTCTACACCCAAATCACTTTGCTTATCAATACCTGAAGGATTCTGCCATTTACTATATATTTCCAGTCTGTATTAGACCTTCCAAAATGCGTTTCCTCACATTTGTTCGGATTCAACTGCCATCTCTCCACCCAACTCTCCAACCAATTTATATCCCGTTGTACCCTTTGATAGTCCTCATCGCTATCCATAAATCCACCAACCTTTGTGTCGCTTGCAAACTTACGAATCAAACCTGTTACATTTTCCTCCAAATCATTTATATATATTACAAACAGCGAAGGTCTCAGCACTGACCCCTGAGGAACACCACTTTTCAAAGCCCCCCATTAAGAAACACACCCTTCCACTGGTACGCTCTGTCTTCTTTGAATGAATAAGATGTCTCACAACACCAGGTTAAAGTCCAACACGTTTACTTGGTAACAAAAGCCACTAGCTTTCGAAGCTCTGCTCCTTTATCAGGTGAGTGGGCGTTGTGTTCACAAACAGGGCATATAAAGACACAAACTCGATTTAGAAAATAATGGTTGGAATGTGAGTCTTTACAGCTAATCAAGTCTTAAAGGTACAGACAATGTGAGTGGAGAGAGGGTTAAGCACAGGTTAAAGAGATGTGTATTGTCTCCAGCCAGGACAGTTAGTGAGATTTTGCAAGCTCAGGCAAGTCGTGGGGGTTACAGATAGTGTGACGTGAACCCAAGATCACGGTTGAGGTTGTCGTCATGCGTGCAGAACTGGGCTATCAGTCTCTACTCAGTGACTCTGTGCTGTCATGTGTCGTGAAGGCCGCCTTGGAGAATGATTACCCAAAGATCAGAGGCCGAATGTCCGTGACTGCTGAAGTGTTCCCCAGCAGGAAGAGAACACTCTTGCCTGGTGATTGTCAGGTGATGTTCACTCATCTGTTGTTGCAACGTCTGCATCGACTCCCCAATGTACCAAGCCTCGGGACATCCTTTCCTGCAGCGTATCAGGTAGACAATGTTGACTGAGTTGTAAGTGTACGTATCGTGTACCTGATGGAAGGTGTTCTCACGTGAGATGATGGCATCCGTGTCGATGATCCAGCACATCTTGCAGAGGTTGCTGTGGCAGGGTTGTGTGGTGTTGTGGTTACTGTTCTCCTGAAGGCTGGGTAGTTTGCTGTGGACAATGGTCTGTTTGAGGTTGTGTGGTTGTTTAAAGGCAAGAAGTGGGGGTGTGGGGATGGCCTTGGTGAGATGTTCGTCTTCATCAATGACTCATTGAAGGCTCCGGAGAAGATATCATAGCTTCTCCGCTCCAGGGGAGTATTGGATGATGAAGAGTACTCTGTCCACCGTGTCCCGTGTTTGTCTTCTGAGGAGGTCGGTGCAGTTTTTCACTGTGGCTTGTCCGTAGGGGATGGCTTCTTTAACGTGATTAGGGTGGAAGCTGGAGAAGTGGAGCATCGTGAGGTTATCTGTGGGCTTGCGGTACAGTGAGGTGCTGAGGTGACCGTCCTTAATGGAGATGTATGTGCCCAAGAATGCAACCGATTCCGGAGAATAGTCCATGGTGAGTCTGCCCTCGATTTGACAAGTAGGCCCAAGCCATCAGAAGGTGCGTCAATGCCAGATTCATTAGCCAACAACCTCCTCAGAAGACAAACACGGGACACGGTAGACAGAGTGGCCTTCTTCGTCCAGTACTTCCCCGGAGCAGAAAAGCTACGTCTTCTCCGGAGCCTTCAAGGCCATTCCCACAGCCCCACTTCTTGCCTTCAAACAACCGCACAACCTCAAACAGACTATTGTCCGGAGAAAACTACCCAGCCTTCAGGAGAACAGTGACCACAGCATCACACAACCCTGCCATAGGAACCTCCGCAAGAGGTGCCGGATCATCGACACGGATGACATCATCTCACATGAGAACACCATCCACCAGGTACACGGTACATACTCTTGCAACTCGGCCAATGTTGTCTACCCGATATGCTACAGGAAAGGATGTCCTGAGGCATGGTACATTAGGGACACCGTGCAGATACTACGACAATGGATGAATGAACACTGCTCGACAATCACCAGGCAAGACTGTTCTGTTCTTGTTGGCGAACTCTTCAGCAGTCACGGGCATTCGGCCTCTGATCTTCAGATAAGTGTTCTCCAAGGCGGCCTTCACGACACACGACAGCGCAGAGTCGCTGAGCAGAAACTGATAGCCAAGTTCCACACACATGAGGACGGTCTCAACTGGGATCTTGGGTTCATGTCACACTATCTGTAACTATCTGACTTGCCTGGGCTTGCAAAATCTCACTAACTGTCCTGGCTGGAGACAATACACATCTCTTTAACCTGTGCTTAACCCTCTCTCCACTCACATTGTCTGTACCTTTAAGACTTCATTACCTGTAAAGACTCACATTCCAACCCAAAGTGATCCAACACTTGCCCAGGTAATGGACATAGTGCTTTGAGGCAAGAGTTCAGGAGTAAACCCTGAGTTAAGGCTGTACACAGTAAGAAGTCTCAGAAGACCAGGTTAAAGTCCAACTAATTTATTTGATAGTAAACTATCAGGTGAGTTTAATATCTAATAAATTGGTTGGACTTTAACTTGGTGTTGTGAGACTTCTTACTGTGTTTACCCCAGTCCAACGCCGGCATCTCCACATCATCATTAAAACTGTACAGGCAGGATACCTCCTCTGGATCAGTCCACCACTACTGGATTAACCCAACTGCATGAGGGCCATTATGGAATTGTGAGAATGAAAGAGTTGGTGAGGAGCTATTCCTGGCAGCCTGGTTTAGACGTGGAAATAGAGGAGAAGGTGGGAATGTGTTCACTTTACGCATAAGTACACAACACACTTCTATTAGCACTATTGCCAGAATGGTCAGAAGAGGCTTGGCAGCAAGATTACACCAGATTGTTTGAGGGGCACATGTATCTCATTCTGGTCAACATTCATTCAAAAGTTATCATCATGAAATCAGCGCCATTGGAGCAGACAATAGATTGGGAGAAATATTCATTAGATTCGATTATTCTGAACAATTGGTGAGTGATAATGAGCCACAGTTCATATCTCAAGAGTCTGAATCTCTGCTGTACAGAAGGGGACCATTCAAGTCTGTATGGACCATGATCCTGTATGATCGTATAACCCCACACATTTACCCTGCTAATATCCCTGATACTAGGGTCAATTTAGCATGGCCAATCAACCTAACCCACACATCTTTGGAGGGTGGGAGGAAACCAGAGGAAACCCACGCAGACACGGGGAGAATGTGTAAACCCCACACAGACAGTGGCCCGAGGCACTTTAAGACATCTGTGCTAAACACAGTGCCACCCCATTCTTGAAGGAGAGTGGGATGCGACACATTAGCTCTGCACCGCACCATCCCGCTACGAACAGACCCACAGAACGTTTTGTGCAAACAATGAAGCAAATGTTAAAGGCAGCTAGGGAATAAGATTCATTGAACAAAGACTTGAGTCAGTTCCTGCTCACATAGAGGGATACTGCTCACTCAACGACTAAAGTTTCCCCAGCATTGCTAATGATTAAGTGTCAACTACATACAGCATTCGACTTATTAAAACCACCAAAGATGAAGGAAATCGTCCAGAAAAAGCAACAGGATCAGGACATATGGCAAGGAAACAAAACAACAGCTGGTATTTTTCACCAGAGACAAGAAGTTCTGGTAAGAAACTATATGATAGGAGAGAAATGGATTCCTGCCACGATCACAGCGCAGACCGGACTGGCCTCCTACCCGTGACAATCTAATCTGGAGGGGGCATCCAGATCAACTTTTGGTGACAAAAATCCGATCCATCAGAGGCAGAACTGATAGGGCGTCCATCTCCAACTGTGCCGGGGAACCACCTGGATCCTCCCAAAAGCCGGACACTGACAGAATCGACTGGGGAACACAACATCTCAACTGCTAGTTGAACAGCAAGTCTATTTCAGAACATAACATCAGCTCTGGTTAAAACATACACTGACGACATTCGCACCCTCAATGTTTAAAGTGTATTTTTCCCTCTTTGCGTTTTCTGAACTTCTGGGGTTTATTGACAAGCGTATGACAAGGAGATTTTCCCAGGTTTTGTATTTTAGCGTTGGTGTCTCCCTGTGCCTTTTGCTGCAAATCATTGGGACTGAGAATGGAGGTGAGTTATTAACCTTGCTCCCATTTTCACAGGATAGCTGTCAGGAAAGATGCAAGAGTTCAAAAAATAAGTCAAATTGGAAATGATTTTATTTGGTTTTTCTACAGGTGTGTGCTGTCCCTTGCCTGGATGTTCCCACATGCATTGCCCTAGGCTATTCATAGAATCCCCACAGTGCAGAAGGGGGCCATCAGCCCATTGTCTTCACAACAACTCTTACCCAGTCTTACCCCATAACCCCACGTATTTATCCCACTATCCTATATATTGTGGGGCACTAAGGGTCAACTTAGCAAGACCGATCAACCTAACCAGCACATCTTTGGACTGTGGGAGGAAACCGGAGCACCCAGAGGAAACCCGCACAGAGAACGTGTAGACTCCACACAGACAGTGACCCGAGGCCAGAATTGAACCCGGGTCCCTGGTGCTGTAAGGCAGCAGTGCTAATCGCTGTTCCACCATGGTGCCCAATACATATATTCAATATATTTGGCTGTACGAATAAGGAAATCTACCCTCGGATCACTGTCTGTGTGGAGTCTGCACATCCTCTGAGTGGGTTTCCTCCAGGTGCTCTGGTTTCCTCCCACAGTCCAAAGATGTGCTGGTTAGGTTGATCGGTCTTGCTAAGTTGACCCTTAGTGCCCCACAATATATAGGCTAGTGGGGTAAATACATGGGGTTACGGGGTAAGACTGGGTAAGAGTTATTATGGACATGATGGGCTGATGGCCCCCTTCTGCACTGTGGGGATTCTATGAATAGCCTAGGGCAATGCACGTGGGAAAATCCAGGCAGGGGACAGCACACAGCTGTAGTGTTTTTGTAGAAAAACCAAATAAAAACATTTCCAATTTGAGTTATTTTTTGAGCACTCTTGCACCTTTCCTGACCGCTATCCCGTGAAAATGGCGGCCGGGTTGGTAACTCACCTTCATTCTCAGTCTCAACGATTTGCAGCAATGGGCACAGGGAGACACCGACGCTAAAATACAAAAGACTACTGCTAACAGTGAGTTCGCAAATTGTGCTGCTGGTCCATCCTGATCTCTCTCCCGATCCCCTCTCACCCCCGTGGACTTATCTCTGAATATTGGCATTGGCCAAAATTGAGGCGGCCTCAACAGGCCAACTGAGAACCTGATTGGTGCCCACGACTGGCCGGGTAGATTCTGAGGGCCGAGGATGAATTTAACTTGGTATTTGGACTCCCCCATTCTGATCCAGGCCCGGTAAACTCCCAAGACCAAGTCTTTGGGGTTGATTGAGGCTTTCAATTCCAAACCCCAGTCAAAACGTTGAAAAAAAAATTTCCAACATCAATTCAGTGAATAAATTAAGAAGACTCTGGTCTTGGGATTTGTTTGAGAAGTTGCTTTGAAGCGCAGATTTTTGAGGGACGAATCGGGTCCCTGTGAGTAAAATGGCAGCGATAGAAAGGGCCATTTGTCAGGGATAGATAAGACAGCAGCACCTGGTGGATAGGCTGTGCAACTGCAGACAGGCGGATTTACACAGGCCGATTCCACTAGAAATAGGGACTGAATAAGTTGGAAGGGTAATAAAACATGATGACAATGGGGAGTAATGTTTTGTGAGCAGGAAGTGCACCCAAATGGAACATGATATGATATCTCACTGCTTTGAAAGCTCATGGAGCTGATTTTTTCTGGATTTGCATTGGTGCATTTGGGATTATTTGGTGGAAAGGGAGTGTTCAGACATACCAGACATACCTGAGTGAACTTCTTCACTCAAAGGGTGGTGAATCTCTGGAATTCTCTGCCCGTTGAAGTGGTGGAGGCTACCTCGCTAAATATATTTGAGTCAGGGGTAGATAGGTTTCTGATAGACAGGGGAATTAAGAGTTATGGGGAGAAAGCGGGAAAGTGGAACTGATCCACTTCAGATCAGCCATGATCTTATTGAATGGTGGGGCAGGCTCGAAGGGCTAGATGGCCTACTCCTGCTCCCATTTCTTATGTTCTTATGTTCTTACCACAATTTGTTTCTAACTTGACGTCAGCGCTAATAAGGTGGGTGACCTCCCTGGCATGGGCTACTCCTTTTTGTGTAGTTGTTTAACCTGGAGTCTTCGATAATCCCAGCGAAATCCACTCCTATAAACCCCCCCTTCCCCACGCCCACTCCCACAGCTCATAAGGTACTTGCAGATGTGTTGTTCTGGACTAAAAGGGATGTTAGCAGTAAATTGTGACAGCAAATGCATTGCAGAAAGAATACGGAAAGGGCCGTGTCTATATAGTCTGTGGTTAGAACCACTCAGCTGTGCTCAGCCCCAGACTGACAATTGGTTTGCATTAATGGGGCAGAGGTTTGACTCCTGCCAGCAGTAGGAGTCTTGGTGAGTAGGGATAATAAATCTGATGCGATGGAAAAAGTCATTGTCCCTCTGGCAGGAAATTAGTTTGGGAATTTGTTCCCTGTATTTGGTAGCAGGTTCAAGATATGCCGGGTTTACCAGTCATCCGTGTCAGGAATGATATTTGCATTTATCTGCATCTCATGAATACTCACTAAAAGGCCAACTTACCAGAATCACTCCAAATTAAGTGACCCCACCAGCAGATAATTAGGATTAGTTGTTTCATGAACATATATAAGTGGCAAGAAACCTAAGTTCATCCATGACTAAAAGGTCCGTATTCACTCTTTTGCTCACCTTTAAGACCATTGCTCTGAACCGTCAGGCACCTGTAACACAAACTGAGCTAAATCTGGGCATGGGAGGCACAGTGAAAAGTCTGACACCAGGTTAAAGTCCAACCGATTTATTTGATAGGAAACTCACAAGCTTTCGGGGTTTGTCCCTTCGTCAGGTGAATGGAGAGTTCTGGCCTCAGACAGAGCATATAAAGCACAGTTTAGAGATTACTGATTAGAATGTGAATCTTTACACCTAACCTGCTGCTCAAGTCCTAAAGTGACCGACAATGTGAGTGGAAGGAGCACTGATCACAGGTTAAAGAGATGTGTATTGTCTCCAGACAGTACAGTAAGTGAGGTTTTGCAAACCCAGGCAAGTCACGGGGGTTACAGATAGTGCGACGTATCGCACTAAAGTGTCGCACAACACTTTAGGACTTGAACAGCAGGTTAGGTGCAAAGATTCACATTCTAATCAGTAATCTGTAAACTGTCTGTGCTGTTATGTGCTCTGTCTGAGGCCAGACTCGCCATTCACCTGACAAAGAGGGGAACCTCGAAAGCTTGTGAGTTTACTATCAAATAAATCGGTTGGACTTAAACCTGGTGTTGTCAGACTTCTTACCCCAGTCCAACGCCAGCATATCCACATCATGGGAGGCAAGCATAGTAAGAAGGCTCACAACACCAGGTTAAAGTCCAACAGGAGGCAAGAGCAGCAGAGAGAGGTGAGATGGAGGCAGGACAGAGGGTGGAAGATGGAAGAGACACGAGGGGTGGGGAGATGGAGTCAGGACTGGGGGGTGGTCAATGAACAGAGCGGAACAGTGAAAGGTGGTCCTGGGACAAGAGCCAGAGACTGGCCTGAGGTGGAGGCCACTCGAGGGGGTTTATGGATAAGGTGTTCCTGGGGCTGAGAATTTTGAATAGACTGTTCAAGAGCTGTAAGGGCACCGTTAGCCAGTTCTTGGTCCAGGTTTTTGGTGGGGGAAGGCCTTTCTGCCCAATGACAGTCCTACACAATATGATCTGACAATTCGGGCATTTGGTTTTGGGGCTTTGAATCATGGTTTTATGAGGCAGAGGGCACAGTGGCATTCAGAGAGGCAACTGAAAGTTGGTGTAAATTAATGGGGAGTACATATTTAATATTTTTATTCATTAGTGGGATCTGGACTTTGTTGGCTAGGTCAACCTAATTGCCGTTGAGAAGCACATGGTGTAATGTCTTAGAACATAGAACATAAAACACTACAGCACAAAGAGGCCCTTCGGCCCACAAGTTGTGCCGATCATATCCATACCTACCAGGCCTATCTATAACTCTCAATCCCATTAAATCCCATGTACTCATCCAGAAATCTCTTAAAAGACCCCAGCGAGTTCACCTCTACCACCACCGACGGCAGCCGATTCCACTCACTCACCACCCTCTGAGTGAAAAACTTACCCCTGACATCTCCTCTGTACCTGCTCCCCAGCACCTTAAACCTGTGTCCTCTCGTAGACACCATTTCAGCCCTGGGAAATAGCCTCTGAGAATCCACCCTATCTATACCCCTCAACATTTTATAAACCTCTATCAGGTCGCCTCTCAACCTTTGTCTCTCCAGGGAGAAGAGACCGAGCTCCCTCAGCCTATCCTCATAAGGCATGCCACCCAATCCAGGCAACATCCTTGTAAATCTCCTCTGCCCCCTCTCAATAGCTTCCACATCCTTCCTGTAGTGAGGCGACCAGAACTGCTCACAGTACTCCAAGTGGGGTCTGACAAGGGTCTTATAAAGTTGCAGCATTACCTCCCAACTCCTAAACTCAATCCCTCGATTAATGAAGGCCAGTACACCATACGCCTTCTTGCCCTCATCCCCCACCTGCGAGGCTGATTTAAGAGTCCTATGGACCCGGAGCCCAAGATCCTTCTGCTCCTCAACACTTCAATTAGGTCAATCTAATTGCCGTTGAGAAGCATGTGGTGTAATGCCGTCTTGCACAGCTACAGTCTATAAGGTGTAGGTACATCCACCGTGCTGTATTAGTTATTTAAATGCACATTTGAATATATTCTAAATATCATTAGCGGGCCCAGAGGCTTCAGAGACTATCCCCCCAGCCAGGGGTGTTTCACTCTAATGGGGTTTACAACAGCTCCCCACTTGCGATGAGCTGGCAGCCCGATCCCACTGGAGTGAAGGGAGCCATTGAGGTCTCCCAGAGAGTCATGGGTAAAGGGGGGGGGGGGCGTTCCCTCTGGGCATTGCCACCATGGCAGTGCTAGCCTTGCACGCTGGCACTGCCCAAGAGGTAAAGTGCTGATGCCCAGGGAGCATCTTGGCACTGCCCACTGGGTATTGGGCAATGCCAAAGGGCTGGGGCCCAATGCAGGGCATGGCCTCTGAGGGGGGTGGTGGTCACTCCTACTGATAACTGTCATGGACAGATGCATCTGCAGCAGGCAGGTTGGTGTGGCTGAGGTTTTTCCCTCTGTTGATTTCCTCCCAGTTGCCACAAATCCAGCCTAGAAGCCATGTCCTTTAGGACCCAGCCAGCTCGGTCAATAGTGGTGCTACCCAGCAACTCTTGATGTTGGACATTGAAGTCCCCTACTTCGAGTATATTCTGTGCTCTTGCCACCCTCAATGTTTCCTTCAGGAGGTATTCAACATGGAGGATTGATGATTCACCAGCTGAGCAGGGATGATGCTTGGTAATTAGCAAGAGGTTTCCGTGTTCGTGTGTGATCTGGTCCGATGACACCTCACGGGATCCAGAATCGACGCTGAGACTCCCAGAACAATTCCCTCCAAACTGTAAATCACTGCCTCTATATCTGCCTGGGCTCGGCATAGCCTTGGCACGTGGAAGAGATGTGGTCCAGCTGGTATTGGCAGATGAGACAATGACAACCTCTTCCCTGTGGAGGATTCAGGAGATTGGCCGTGGTGAATTGCCCCTTAGTTTCAGGGGTATTAACAGGGTAATTATGTAGGGTTATGGGAATAGGAGCCTGGGTGGGATTGTTGGTGCAGACTCGATGGGCCGAATGGCCTCCATCTGTACTATAGAGATTAGAACATAGACGTAGAAAACTACAACACAAACAGGCCTTCGGCCCACAAGTTGTACTAATCATATCCCTACCTACTAGGCCTACCTATGACCCTCAATCCCATTAAGTCCCATGTACTCATCTTTAGAACACCCCTGGATGTTCTAAAGAATCACTTTCTTAGCATTAAAGTAGCTGAGCAGACTCAATGGGCCTAATTCTGCCCCTATATCTTATATCTATGATTACAGTCCTTGATATTACCCACCTCACAAATGTTAGCCCTTTCTATCTGCCATAAGTCAATGTGTACAGAATTGTGCAATGAATCCCACCGTGGGTTTTGTACAGCGCCCTTGCAGACGGATTCTGTAAAATTGCGCCAAGCAGCCAGCCAGGAGCAGGGGTAAGATCCTCACAGGTAAGTAGCTGGCTGCATCTAAATGAGGGTCTACACCTCCGACATCACACACTCACAGAACATCGAACACGACAGCACAAACAGGCCCTTCGGCCCACAAGTTGCGCCGATCATATCCCTACCTATCAGGCCTATCTGTAACCCTCAATCCCATTAATCTATACTCATTCTCCTCTGGAACCTGCTTGCTTTGCTCAGCGTCATGCATGGGTCAATGGGAATTAAAAATAAATAACGTTCTGCCTTAAGCACAGAGACCAGAACAGGTTGCAGGCAGATATTAAAGCCTACGATGCTCGATGATGGTTACTGCTTTTC
Source organism: Carcharhinus amblyrhynchos (assembly GCF_965287045.1). Taxonomy (NCBI): domain Eukaryota; kingdom Metazoa; phylum Chordata; class Chondrichthyes; order Carcharhiniformes; family Carcharhinidae; genus Carcharhinus; species Carcharhinus amblyrhynchos. The sequence continues at coordinate 30,918,762 of NC_137351.1, read as the reverse complement.
CCAAAGACGCTCAGTCACAAAATAAACACCATTACAAACTACACTTGGGAGAAGACATTCCAACATTACCACTCCAGAATGAAAGTGAAAAAAAAGAGAGACGGGAAAGTTTTGCTGAATTTATACAAGACACAAGATTTCAGCTGGAATATTGTGCACAGTTCTGGGTATCACACTGTAGGAAGGATGTTTATTTATTTGTTAGTGTCACAACTAGGCTTACATTCACATTGCAATGAAGTTACTGTGAAAATACCCTAGTCACCACACTCCGGTGCCTGTTCGGGTACACTGACGGAGAATTAGCACGGCCAATAACCCGAACCAATGCACTTTTCGTACTCTGGGTGGCACGGTAGCACAGTGGTTAGCACTGCTGCTTCACAGCTCCAGGGTCCTGGGTTCGATTCCCGGCTCGGGTCACTGTCTGTGTGGAGTTTGCACATTCTCCTCGTGTCTGCATGGGTTTCCTCCGGGTGCTCCAGTTTCCTCCCACAGTCCGAAGATGTGCGGGTTAGGTTGATCGGCCATGCTAAAATTGCTCTTTAGTGTCCTGGGATGTGTAGGTTAGTGGGTAAATGTGTAGGGATATGGGCCTTGGGACTGTGGTCAGTGCAGACTCGATGGGCCAAAGGGCCTCTTTCTGCACTGTAGGGTTCTATGATCTATGTTCTATGTTATGAAACCGGAGTAACTGAAGGAAACTCATGCCACAGGACACAGGAAGAATATGCAAACTCCACACAGACAGTGACAAAGCCAGGAACTGAACTCAGGGTGATTTGGAGTTTGCATGTTCTCCATGTGTCTGGTGCTCCCGGTTTTCTCCCACAGTGCAAAAATGTGCAGATTCGGTGGATTAGCCGTGAAAAATGAGTGGGGTTACGGAGATAAGGCAGGGAAAAGGCCCTGGATAAGATACGCTGTCAGAGAGTCGACAGGCCAAATGGCCTCTTCTGCGCTGTAGGGATTCTATGATTCTATGACTGTTTATCTTAGAGACAAGAGGGCTGAGAGTGGATCTTACAGCTATGCAAAATCATGAGGGATCGGGGCAGAGTAATTAGGGAGAAATTGTTCCCACACATAAGAACATAAGAAATAGGAGCAGGAGTAGGCCAACTAGCCCTTCGAGCCTGCCCCGCCATTCAATAAGATCATTGCTGATCTGTCTTGGATCGAGAACAAGAGGGAACAGATTTTGAAATAATTAATAAAAGAAACAAAAATAATATGAGTAGAAACTTTTCAATGCAGTGACTGGTTAAGGTTTGGAGTGCACTGCCTGAGAATGTGACGGAGGCAGATTCGAGTGAAGCATTCAAAAGGGAATTAGATTGTTACCTGAAAAGCAAGAATGTGCAGGGTTACGGGGAGAAGGTGGGAGAATGGCACTTGGTGTATATAAGAAATAAGAATAGACATAAGACATAAGAAATAGGGGCAGGAGTAGGCCATCTAGCCCTTCGAGCCTGCCCCGCCGTTCAATGGAGAGCAGGTATTGATGAGATGGGCCAAATGGCCTCCTCCGGCACAGTAACAATTGTATGATTCAGTTATGCGAGTGAGTAAACCATGAAGCTCCATGGATTGTTTGATCTATGCAAATCAGGGCCTCCCCGTTCGCACATAGTTTGGAATGCGCATTTGAAGAATTGATTGACTCATTTGGGTTATCCTTTGTTGCAGTTAGCAGTGGCTGTCTGACACAACTAATCCTGAGAATATTGGGCTGTAAATATGTCACAGGCGTCAGTTCATTTGAGGGGTTGGTGACAATTGTATTGTTAGTACCTGGATATTTCCTGTATGATAGGGAGCCAGGTGTGGGCTTTATTGGTTTATGATACTGGGACAATTTGCAGATGTGTAAAGCAGTCTCTAAATTATGCATACAGGATTCTCACAGCTGCTCATATTTTGCTTTTGGCTGTTAATCCAGCAGTTCAGTTGTTTCATTTCCCTTCAAAAATACAGAGGGAACATTTTCTTTCTTTGTAAACGTATTTATAAAGTATAATAGGGTGTGATTATCCCAATCCGCCCACTTTGGGAATTGCTGCAGGTGAGACAAAAAATGTGACGGACCAGCAAAAGGTGGCACAGTGATTAGCACCGCAGTCTCACAACGCTAGCGACCCAGGTTCGATTCCCGGCTTGGGTCACTGTCTGTGCGGAGTCTGCACGTTCTCCCCGTGTTTGCACGGGCTTCCTCCGGGTGCTCTGGTTTCCTCCCACGGTCCGAAAGACAATTAGATGCATTGGCCATGCTAAATTCTCCCTCAGTGTACCCGAACAGCTGCTAGAGTGTGGCGACTAGGGGGTTTTCACAGTAACTTCATTGCAGTGTTAATGTAAGCCTGCTTGTGACATTAATAAATAAACTTAAAACCTAAACCTTGCCTCTCCTGTCAGCAGTCCAGAGGGACCTACCCTTTATGACTTCCTGGGCAACAGCACCAGACCCCTCTCAGGCACTTCTCAAAGTGGGAGATGGAATGTACTCTTTTCAACTCCAAAAATTGTGGCTGTTAATTTTATTATTCAATCATGGGACATGGGCATTGCTCATTGGTCAACATTTATTGCCTATCCCTAGTTGCCCTCAGAGGGCAGTTGAGAGTCAACCACGTTGCTGTGGTTCTGGAGTCACATGTAAGCCAGACCAAGTAAGGATGACAGACCACCTTCTTTAGGGAATCTACCTAAAAGAACATTAGTGAACCACATGAGTTTTTCCAGCAATGGTTTCATGGTCATCAGTAGATCCTTAATCCCAGATATTTTTTATTGAATTCAAACTCCACCATTTGCCGTGATGGGATTTGAACCTGGGTCTCCAGAACATAAGCTGGACTAACAGTCTACTGGTAACATCACCAGGTCATCACCTTCCCTATGCTCCAGTCACTGCGACGTCCTTCACTCCTAATAACCGTGATTGTCCAAAGGTTACTCAGCACCAACCTTCTACTGGCTTGGCTCTGGAATTGTTATTTATTAGACTCTGAGCTCCTGAAGGGAAAGATATTTCATTACGTGAATCTGAATTACACAGAATAAAGTCTCCAATCTAACTTTTCACTGAGGGTCAGAGAATATATTCTTTGGCGCTTGTAGTGTGTTGGAATAAGACAAAAAAACAACTAAAGTTGGGAACTGCTGAATAACCAGTTGGGATCTTTGGTGTTTTTTCCCTTTAAAAAAAAAGTTTTGGACCCTTGTCTTGCGCGATACATTATTCATTTTACAATAAATCAAAACTTGAAACAAGCCCAGCTCACTTTTGGCTGGATCAAACAAGTCAAATTCACAACAGCTTGGTGTTCTGGTCTGCATTTGCACTTGCCCTGCATTTCACCTCACAGGGAGAGAGTTATCCTGCCAATGTGACATCCCCCCCCCTCTTCTGTTCATCCTCTGATACAGCTTATATTACAGTTCCTCATTCCCGAATCCAATACAAGCCCTACATTACAGCAGGGACTAAACTCCAAAGAGCGCGTCACTCTGGCTGTGAAGGGCATCGGGACGTCCTGAGGTTGCAGGAATGCTTAAAAATACAAGTTCCTGTTTTCCCTCCATAAATTCAATATTATATCTGTGAAAAAAAGCACTGATGTAATGCCAACCTATCAAACTTTCAGGTTAAAGTTCATGGGTCAGAGTTCTCCAGTCTCGCACGCCCCAGTCCTGCTGCAGTGGGACTGGAGAATCCCAGCTGCAGACAGGGTTATGGAGAATCTAGCCTATCATCTTTCGTTGGTATGGGTTTCCGAGCCGAAAAGAAGTTACATCGCAGCAGTGTTGTTGTTGCATTTTATCCATTAAAATGATGAAAAATGGGCTACTGGGGACACAGTTTAAAAACTAGGGGTCTCGCATTTAAAACTGAGTATTTTTCTCTCAGAGGGTCTTTAGTTTGTGGATCTTTCTACCCCAGGTGGCACGGTAGCACAGTGGTTAACACTGCTATTTCACAGCTCCAAGGACCTGGGTTCGATTCCTGGCTCAGGTCACTGTCTGTGTGGAGTTTGCACATTCTCCTCGTGTCTGCATGGGTTTCCTCCGGGTGCTCCGGCTTCCTCCCACAGTCCAAAGATGTGCGGGTTAGATTGATTGCCCCTTAGTGTACTAGGATGCTTAGGTTGGAGGGATTAGCGGGTAAAATATGTAGGGATATGGGGGGAGGGCCTGGTTGAGATTGTGGTCGGTGCAGACTCGATGGGCCGAAGGGCCACTTTCTGCACTGTAGGGTTTCTATGATTCAGAGAGCAGCGTAAGCTGGATCGTAGAATCATATAATCCCTACAGTACAGAAGGAGGCCATTCAGCCCATTGCATCTGCACCGACAACAATCCCACCCAATCCTTAGCCCTGTAACCATTTACCCTGCTAGTCCCCTTGACACTATGTGGCAACTTAGCATGGCAACCAACCTGACCCACACATTTTTGGATCATTAAGTATATCCAATGCAGAGTTAGATCGATTTTCCATTGGGGAGTCAAGGGTTAAGGTGTGGGGGGGGTGCAGACAGGAAAGTGGAGTTGGAGTCATAATCAGATCGGCCATGAATATTGAATGACAGAGCAGGCTCGAGGGGCCAAGTGGCCTACCCCTCCTGTTAACTCTGGTGCTCTCTTTAACTGCTGGTCAATTTTCAACTTGCCGCCAAGGCAGACTATGTTAGCGCGTCCCCTCGAAGAGATGGCCCTTCACCGGTCATGTGACCATGTCAAAACCAATGGAGTGTGAGTGCATGAGCCTCGGCCAATTAGGAGTGAGGACAAGCATCCGTGGGGCTGAATGTTGGCAGGTTGGGAGTTGTTGGGATCAAACCCCCTCTCGCTTCAGACTCAACCTAGACCAGGGATCCAATTCTGGTTCACCAGGGCTTTGCGAGCTCTGCTCCTTCTCTCTAATTTAGCTCACCTATTGAAAATATTCCTTTCTTCTCTGCGTTTCCACTGTGCCTTGTGTTTGCCTCCTTTAGTCACACTATTGTCTCAGTTGTCCGCCTAACCATTTTGGAGTTAATAATATCATAGAATCCCTACATGAGACCATTCAGTCCATCGAGTTTGTACCGACCACAATCCCACCCAGGCCCTATCCCCCTAACCCTATGCATTTACCCTAGCTAGTCCCCCTGACACTAAGGGCCAATTTAGCACGGCCCATCCACCTAACCCGCACATCCTTGGACTGTGGAAGGAAACCGGAGCACCCGAAGGAAACCCATGCAGACATGGGAAGAACGTACAAATGCCACACAGACAGTGGCCCGAGCCGTATCCCTGGCACAGCGAGGCAACAGTGCTGACTACCATGGCCTTAACAGTGAAGTCCACACCCCATGAACCAAAAGGAAATAATAAAAAAGTTGATCTTCTTAAGTTAAATAAACCTAACAAGAGCAGAGAATAAGGATTACTTCCAGTAACGGCACTCATCAGAATGGTATTTCTCACCTCCATCACTTTGCTGATCCTTCTTCATCTCTTACGCCTTCTGATAAAAGACGTGCATTGATGTAGCGCCTTTCATGACGTCCTGAAGATTTTCAGAGCTGGTGACGTACTTATCTGAACACAAGCCAGCTCCGTAATGCAAGAACCGTGTGGCAGCCAAATTGCCTGGAGCAAGCTCCCGCAAGCTGCAATGTGATAATGGCGAGATAATCTGCTTTTCGCGACGTTGGTTAAGGATTAAATATTGGACGGGGAAGAGAGATTATCCCCAGGCTCTTTCGCAAAAATAGAATCTGACCTGTAAGGGCAGATGGAACCTCAGCCGAGCATCGCATTCAAGAGACAGCACCTCCAACAGTGCAGCACTCCCTCGGTGGGGTAATGGGAGTAAAAACAAAATGCTGCAAAAACTCAACACTTCTGGCAGCATCTGAGAGGCACAGTTAACGTTCACAGTCTGTATGAGTCTTGCGCCCAGCGTTTTCCTCTTTTATTTCAGATTTCCAGCATCCGCGGTACCTTCCTTTAATTTCAGGGCAATGCCAGTCTGTCCAGATGATGGCTGCAGTTTACCAGCTGTCAGGCTGGCAGGATTCACCAGTCCTGCTGCAGTGAATGGGGAGATTTGGCTGAGCACCAACTCCTCCATCCTCGTTTGCAGGACATGAACATTCAGGGAATTCCAGCCATTCTCTTTAAATCTACAGAACGGAGCTTGAACTCAAAACCTTCTGATTCAGAGGCAGGTGTCAACGGCTGAGCCATCGCCGATCGTAGAATCCCTGCGGTGCAGAAAGAGGCCATTCAGCCCATCGAGTCTGCACCGACCACAATCCCACCCAGGCCCTATGCCCGTATCCCGACATATTTACCCACTAATCCCTCTAAGCTATGCACCTCAGGACGCTAAGGGGCAACTTAGCACGGCCAATCAACCTAACCCGCACATCTTTGGACTGTGGGAGGAAACCAGAGCACCCAAGAGGAAACCCACGCAGACACGGGGAGAATGTGCAAACTCCACACAGACAGTGACCCGAGCCGGGAATCGAACCCGAGTCCCTGGAGCTGTGAAGCAGCAGTGCTAACCATTGTGCTACCGTGCCGCCCACCTGTTGGACTATAACCCGGTGTCTTATGACCTCTCGTCTCGTCCACCCCAGTCCAACACCGGCAGCTCCATATTATAGAAATAAGTTGTTGTTGTTCAGTGTTAGTGCAATCACTCTTCTCCCCCCTCTCTGGCACCGTGACCCCTCTTCCCCTCAAACCAACACCAATTTATGGGTTTATATGGATAAGTATATAAATATGGATTAATGGGCCAGTACGGTGCTTAGCATAGCTGCCTCACAGCGCCTGGGACCCGGGTTCAATTCCGGCCTCGGGGTCATTGCCTGTGTGGAGTTTGCATCTTCTCCCCATGTCTGCGTGGGTTTCCTCCGAGTGCTCCGATTTCCTCCCACACTCCAAAGATGTGTGGTCTAGGTTGATTGGCCATGCTAATTTGGCGTCAGGAGGATTAACAGGGTAAATACATTAGATTACAGGAATAGGCCCTGGATGGGATTGTGGTCAATGCAGAATCGATGGGCCGAGTGGCCTCCTTCTGCACTGTAGGATTCTATGATTCAACACCAAAGCCATCTCACACCAATGCAAAGGCGGCACGGTGACACAATGGTTAGCACTGCTACCTCACAGCTCCAGGGACCCAGGTTCAATCCCCAGCTTGAGTCACTGTCCATGTGGAGTCTGCACATTCTCCTCGTGTCTGCGTGGGTTTCCTCCCCAGTCCAAAGATGTGCAGTATAGGTTGATTGACCACACTAAATTGCCCATGCTGTCCTGAGATGTGTAGGTTACAAGGGATGAGCAGGGTAAATGTGTGGGGTTGTGGGGATTGGGCCTGCGGTACAGAATCATAGAACTCTACAGTGCAGAAAGAGGCCCTTCGGCCCATCGAGTCTGCACCGACCACAATCCCACCCAGGCCCTACACCCATATCCCTACATATTTTACCCACTAATCCCTCTAACCTGCACATCTCAGGACACTAAGGGGCAATTTTAGCATGGCCAATCAACCTAACCTGCACATCTTTGGACTATGGGAGGAAACCGGAGCACCCAGAGGAAACCCACGCAGACACGAGGAGAATGTGCAAACTCCACACAGACAGTGACCCGAGCCGGGAATTGAACCCAGGACCCTGCAGCTGTGAAGCAGCAGTGCTCACCGCTGTGCTAACGTGCCGGCCCGATTGGTAGGATTGTTGTCAGTGCAGACCCAAATGGCCTCCTTCTGCACCGTAAGGATTCTCTGATTCTATGAGGCATACAAGATGATCAGAGGATTAGACAGGATGGACAGTGAGAGCCTTTTTCCTCGGATGGTGATGGCTAACACAAGGGGACATAGCTTTAAATTGAGGGGTGATAATTATAGGACGGATGTCAGAGGTAGGTTCTTTACTCAGAGGGTAGTAAGGGCGTGGAATGCCCTGCCTGCAGCAGTTGTGGACTTGCCAACATAAAGGGCATTCAAATGGTCAGTGGATAGGCATATGGATAATATTGGAATAGTTTAGGTTAGAGGGTCATTAGATTGGTTCCACTGGTCGGCGCAACATCGAGGGCCGAAGGGCCTGTACTGCGCTGTAATGTTCTATGAGTGCAACAGACGTTGATTGAAACTTTTTGACAGTTCACGTCAGTGGGATCTTCCAGCCCTGCCGACAATGGACCCCTGCCGCGGCTCTCCCGGTGGTGAGGGGCGCATTCAACAGCCCACCCCGTTGACAGTGGCAGGACCAGAAGATTCCCCCTCTACGGCTAATGGCCGGGGTGTATGGGGGGGGGACAGCATCGTCCGCCGCAGTGATACCCGCGACGATTGTGTGGAAAATCTCAGCCTATCGGTCCGATTTTCACACCGGAGGGAGGTTTGGTTGCATTGAACTATTCCGTTGTTTCCCAGCGCACTGATCGCAGTTAGAAAAGCCCCAGACGGGCTAATTGACAAGTCCGTACAAGGCAACTGTTTACCTTAACCACACCATTAAGTGAAACAGGACAATTAGTGCCAAGTCCTACTAGCAGCACTTCAAACATAACCTGTAGACCAGCTGACAAAGAAAGGCACACATTACTTCAAAGCACTGTGTAAACCCGGTAATCTAGAAACCCCCCCAGGGGAAAACATACAGGCAGAGTGCCTCAGAAAAATAGGCAAGTCTTTTCAATGCCATGTGCACTAACCTCTCCCTACCTACCATTTTATACACAATATCCACTGTTTATTTGGAGATGCTTAAGCCTTCTGGTAACTAAACAGTGATTTAAGCTTTGTCTGATTAACATGTGAATAAACACATGCCAAACTCTCCCTGAGACAGATTTTAACTGTGAAACGCGGAGGAAGCAAGGGTGAAATAAATAGAACAGTTTGCATTAATCGACTAAGTGGTGCGGGGGGGAGGAGGCAGGTTTAGGGCACTCACTGTCTATGGGAGAATGGCCTATAAGATTATCATTCCTTGAGAAAAGAGTCCATGATCCTGCCACATTTTTTTCTCTGATCTTCTGGCGAGTTAAAGATCTCGATGGTGTTTGAATGTGCTTAATCATTGCACAGTCTGAGCCAGGGTCACGTGAGCTGGAATGATGAAGTCACCATGCTCCAAGTGGAGGACATTTCAAAGCCCCTCTGTCTTGGCTTCTCCTGGATTTTAACCCCCACTTTGCACAATTTCCGATCAAATTACAGAAGGAAAACAAAGGCATGTTCTGTTTTTTTTTTAACATCTTTGGGCATAAATGGGCCTCCTTATACGGACACACGTCTTTTCCAGAAGATATTTGAACACCCCGGGTAACACGGATTTTTAGAATTTTTGAAATCAGGCTCTGAAATTCTTGCATGACATTTTGATAGAAATCTCTGCCGATTTGCAAGAGCACATCATGTTTCTATCAACTCGGAGGACGGACTCTCCACATTCTGTGTTAAATTAGAGGAGAACAGCTGTGGATAAGCACAGTTCCTTTGCTGGATTTTTTTTTTCTCTCTGCCTCTGTCACATCTGTTCCGAAGATGCCACTGTCCATATCAGTACTCCTGATGTGCACTCCGTAATCTTCAGCCGAGAATTCCCTCCGCTGCAGTTGGCAAAGCCCTCGATCGTGGGCGTTACATTTCCTGCAGTCTCACCTCACCCCACCTCTCAGAAGCTCAGTAAGATTCCCTTCTTTTCATTCAAACATGAGCCACTCGAGAAGAAAGCATTTCTCTAAAGCGGTGGGTGAGCGAAATATTTGTGTGGGTTCATATAGACCCACCTTCCCCATTTCATTTACAAATGCTTCAATAAAGGCAGCAACCCAGCAGATAAGCTTCACTCTGAACCAAGGTAAAGGTTAGGGGGGGGATTTTAATCCTCGAAGTGGGTATATCCAGGCTGGAAAAATGTGAAAGAAGCCCAAACTGCAACCTAACCTGGCCCTACGCTGTACGATTGGAGGTGGGGTGCACACGAAGAGACCAGGCCACTCCCAAGGAAGCAAGTGACCCGTTTAAATGCAGACTTTCCCAAACTTTTCGAGTCACGGAATCCCTAGTGAGCTTCCAAGAACACTGGGGAACCACAAACAATCTCACAATGTTGGTGTCCCTTTATTTTGCAGCAAAATAGGTGCAAACACAAAAATGAAATGTATCTCTGCATGTATTAGGGATTAGGAAGAGGCACACTGTCACTAGTACATTCATGATGTGGAGATGTCAGCGTTGGACTGGGGTAAACACAGTAAGAAGTCTCACAACACCAGGTTAGAGTCCAACAGGTTTATTTGATAGTAAACCCACAAGTTTAGGGAAACGGTGTCCCTTCGTCAGGTGTGCGGAAGGTTCTGATCAGAGAAGGGCATATAAAGACACACACAGTTTAAACTATCAAATAAATTGATTAAATAAATCGGATTACTATCAAATAAATTGGTTGGACTCAAACCTGGTGTTGTGAGACTTCTTACTAATATATTCACCAGCGACATGGCCCCCCTCACATTAACCCCGAGCCAGGCCACCCTCCCATGGCCCCGTAACATTAACTGCTGGAAGTAAAACCCATTTCAGGAATGAGTAATCTAGAATGTTTTTTTCTTTAAAGAAATATTTAAGTTTTACCTTTTGTCATTTTTGTCAGCCCTCTCTCAGACACACTCACACCTCCCTCTCTCTCACGCACACACACACATATGTCTCCCTCTCTCTCTCTCACACACACACACTCACACCTCCCTCTCTCTCAGGCACATGTACTCACATAGAATCATAGAATCTCTATAGTGCAGAAGGAGGCCATTTGACCCACTGAACCTGCTCCAATCACAATCCCATCTGCGTTCTATCCCCGTAATCCATATATCTGCTCCACTAATCCCTGTGAAACTAAAGGGCAATTTAGCCTGGCCAATCGACCTAACCTGCACATCTTTGGATTCGGGGAGGAAACGGGAGCACCCAGAGGAGACCCACGCAGACACGGGGGGAGAACATGCAAACTCCACACAGACAGTGACTCGAGGCCAGAACTGAACCCAGGTCCCTGGCTCTGTGAGACAGCAGTGGGGCACTCACATATCCCTCTCTCTCACACACATACCCTCACATCTCTCTCCCTCACACACACGCACACCCATGTCTCCGTCTGTCTCACATACACACATACACACACACACTCTCACATCCCCATCTCACACACAGGCTCACACACACATGCACACACCCATGTCTCCCTGTCTCTCACATGCACAGACACACACACACACACACACTCACATCCCCATCTCACATACAGGCACACACACGCACGCACACACCCATGTCTCCCCATCTCTCTTACACACACACACACACACACACACACACATCCCCATCTCACACACGCACGCACACACCCATGTCTCCCTCCCTCACACACATACATACAAACATACATTTCCATCTCTTATTCAAACACTCACATCTCCAATCTCTCTCTCTCTCACACACGTACGCTCACCTCTGTCCCTCACACAAACACTGCTGGCTTCTCCAACACTTTTCAAATTTTATGGAATTTTACCTGCTCTCCCAGGTTTCATGACCACAAACCTTTCTTCTCAGCCCCACTCCCTCCCCACCTTGCTGTTACTATCAGGCCCTTGAGCACACTCTCCAGTCTGATACACCAGTGAGAAAGTGCTGAACTGTCTTTCAAATCAGATGGTGAGCCAGGACCCCGTTTGCCAGGTCAGGTGGGCATAAAAGATCCCATTGTACCTGGACAGTTTCCCCACGTGGGTGCTGGTTAATATTCACCTCTCAAACAACATCCCTGAAAAACTAGGGGTGGGATTTTGCTTTCCACCAGCGCTGTGTACTGTGGCAGGGGGAGGCCCCCATTGTCTGGTGGCAGCGGGATCTTCCAGTGCCACTGCTGTGAATGGGGTTCCCCATTGTACATCTCCTCCACCACCGGGGAACCACAATGGGGGCCTGGGGGTGGGGGGGCAGTGTCACCATCAGCGAGAACAGCCAGAAAATCCCACCACCCTAAACTGGTCATGATCTCAATGCAGTTTGTGGGATATTGCTTGCATAAATTGGCTGCCATATTTCTTAAGTTACAACAATGACTGCACTTCAAAATTGTGTCTTCTGTTGTCTTGAAACATCTTGAAATCAGACAAATACTGGACAAAGGAAGGTTCTTCCTAATGGCTCCAAGTCACCAATTTGTACAAGGCAATGTACTGGAGGTGTAACAAAGAACAAAGAACAACACGACACGGGAAACAGGCCCTTCGGCCCAACAAGCCCGCGCCGCATTTTAACATTGTGAGTACCCTCCTCTACCTTTGTCTACGCCTATTGGGGAAGATTGAGGGAAGACTAATTTAGGGACAATTTGTTACACCAATCAGCCTAAGAGCATGTTTTTTGGGGGTGTGGGAGGAAACCGGAGCACCCGGAGAAAACCCACGCAACCACGGGGAGAATGTGCAAACTCCCACAGACACCGACCCCAATCCATGTATCTGCACAGCAAACAGTGATAGTCACTGAGCTGTCGTGTTGCCCGTCAGATGGTCCAGTTTAAGCGTACACTAACGACGTGAAGCAACTCTCGAAGCAACATCCAAGAGCAGTCCACGCACAACCCGCTTTGTTGGACAAGAGTATGGGAGCAGTGGTGAGAGTGTGGAATATGTATGATTCTGTGTTAATATAAAGTATGTGCAGCACAGAATTTACCCGAGAAAACATTAACAAAGATCGGCTAATCTGGCAAATACACCTTCCATTCAACTCACTGCCCATCTCTGACCCTCGATCCTCCGATACAGGCAATTGTGGATTCAAGTCACATTCCCGAGCACAGATTGCAGTACTGAGGGAGTGCTGGAGGTGCCACCTTTCGGGTGAAACATTGGGCACCGCCTCCTCTCTCCCCACCATCCCGCCCAAGGTGTGTTTTCCAGCAGTGGAGGCAGCTCGCCACTGGCCAGCACGGAATCTTCCAGTCCCGCTAGTGTTTACGTTGTTTACTGGCTGCACCAATGGTTTAAGACTGAGATGAGGAGAAATTTCTTCACCCAAAGAGAGTCCAAAGATGTGTAGGTTCGGCGGATTAGCCACGGTAAATGGCTCTCAGGAAGTAGTATGAGTAAATGAAAGTCAGCACAGATCTTTGGAAAGGCAAATCGCGCTTTATTAACTTGACTGAGTTGTTTGATGAGTAGGACAGGTCGATGAACGGGAATTGGCCACTTATTCCATCTTCCCCCATGCCCCACAAACATTTTAATGTTACAGCGAGCAGTTTGTTTAAATAATTTTCAAGCCCATTAGCAAATAAAAACTTCAAACACTTGGAATTTTTGAAACCAGTGGGATAAATGTTTTTGATTTGATTTCGATTTGATTGATTATTGTCGAATCATAGAATCATAGAAAGCCTACAGTGCAGAAAGAGGCCATTCGGCCCATCGAGTCTGCACCAACCACAATCCCACCCAGGCCCTACACCATATCCCTACATATCCCTCTTACCTACGCATCTCAGGACACTAAGGGGCAATTTTTAGCATGGCCAATTGACCTAACCCGCACATCTTTGGATTGTGGGAGGTGTGCGTATTCCAATTGGAGGTATGTATTGGAGTACAGTGAAAAGTATCGTTTCTTGTGTGCTATACGGACAAAGTATACCATTCATAGAGTACGTCGGGGAGAAGGAAAGGAGAGGGTGCAGAATATAGTGGTGCCATTACAGATAGGGGGAAGAGAAAGATCAGTTTAATATATGGTAGGTCCATTCAAAAGTCTGATGGCAACAGGGAAGAAGCTGTTTTTGAGTTGATTGGCACGTGACCTCAGACTTTTGTATCTTTTTCCCAATGGAAGAAGATGGGAGAGAGGATGTCCGGGGTGCGTGGAGTCCTTGATTATGTTGGCTGCTTTTCCGAGGCAGCCAGAAGTGCAGGCAGCACCAATGGATGGGAGGCTAGTTTGCGTGATGGACTGGGCTTCATTCACAACCCTTCTTTTTAAAGTTTATTTATTCGTCACAAGTAAGGCTGACATTAACACTGCAATGAAGTCACTGTGAAATTCCTCTAGTCACCACTCTCCAGCACCTGTTTGAGTCAGTGCGCCTAACCAACACGTCTTTCAGACTGTGGGAGGAAACCGGAGCGCCCAGAGAAAACCCACACAGACACGGGGAGAACATGCGAACCCCACACAGACAGTGACCCGAGCTGGGAATTGAACCCGGGTTCCTGGCACTTTGAGGCAGCAGTGCTAACCCACTGTGGCACCATGCTGCCCCCTTTTGTAATTTATTGCAGTCTTGGACAGAGCAGGAGCCAAACCAAGCTGTGATACAACCGGAAAGTATCCTTCCTATGGTGTATCAGTGGTGCAAACTTGAATTTGCTCTGTCGTTTTCCTCGATGAATTTTATCTATAACTCAGCTTGTGATTTTGTCACTTGTAGTCTCACATCCCAGTGGAACCCTGTTCCTGATGGAAAAAAATAGCCCGAGCTGCTTCCTTACAACCTCTGAGTCCTAAGGACACAGAGTCTGAAACCTGCCACCACAATTTCAAATACAACCACTGCCACTTTAGTCACATGAACCCTGAATAGTACTTCAAATAAACACCCTTTAAGTAAAAACGGGCCTACTTAGCGCCATCTCTGTTGTTTTAGAATAATTTTTAATTTGGGTATCGCTGGCAAAGCCAGCAATCATTGCCCATGGCTTAGAGCAAAGAACAACACAGCGCGGGAAACAGGCCCTTCGGCTCAACGAGCCCGCGCTGCCATTTTAACATTATGCGCGCTCTCCTCTACCTATGACCTTGGTCTACGCCTATTGGGGAAGATTGAGGGGAGACTGATTTAGGGACAATTTGTTACACCAATCAGCCTAAGAGCACGTTTTTGGGGTGTGGGAGGAAACCGGAGCACCCGGGGAAAACCCACGCAAGCACGGGGAGAATGCGCAAACTCCCGCAGACACCGGCCCCAATCCACGTATCTGCACAGCAAACAGCGATAGTCACTGAGCTGTCGTGTTGCCCGTCAGAAGGTGCTGGTCAGTGAACCGCCTTTAATGGATGTGAGACTGCCTCCCACCCCCACCCCACCCCCGCACCCACCAGCCCCTTGTCGTACGTAGCAAAGCTCCCCACAATTCAAAGCATCGTGTGCGCCCCCGATGTTTAAAAACCCCAGCCTGAGGAGGTCAGAGAGCAAATGGGTCACGTAAGCTAACCAGTTTAACTCGGCTGGAAATGGAGTTTTACTTTTTCAAAGCGCATTTGAGGTTGTGGGGGGGGGCGGGGAGTGAGGGGGGAAAAAAAGCTTGCGAGGCCCTCCTCCATAATGGAATTCAGAAAGGACCCCTGTGGAACAGAGCACCATTGACATCTGACTGGCTCAGTGACTCCCTGCGGAGTCATTACAAAGCCATATATCCCTGCATCCCAGCAGGCCAGTGAGAGATCAGCCAATCACACCGAGTGTGTCCTGAGCCACATTGTCCGCGGGACAGCTAACACAATGGATTTTTTTTCTCTCGTATTCTTGTCAGAGGAACAAGCCTTCTCACCGAAGGGGGTTCAGCTGCATAACAGTATAATTCCTTATTTAGAGACGGCTTAAGGAGATTTACCCTGGAGTATTTTATCCTGGACCCTGGGACAGTCTCTGTCAGTGTATATAAATTACGGGACAGATGACTTCACGCATTGATATTCAAAGTAGCTACTCTCTCCCTTGTCTGGAGCGCGATACACACAGCAATGGGAATCTCAGAGTGACAGCGTTGAACAACAACCCCCCCCCCCCCACTCCCCCTCTCCCCCCGCCCCGCCTCCACCCCAGCACCTTGTCCGCCACCGGAACGCTCAGCCTTGCTGACGGACCGGCGTGCTGTGACCACGAGCACTGTCGGGGTGGGGTTGGGGGAGGCCGTCACCATGCCGAAATGGCCACTGTGGGCCCCAATTCACCGCGCGCTGTTCAGATTACACAGGCTGCGGAGAGATAGGGGAAAAAGAGAGGGAGAAGTCGGCTTAAAGGGGTCTCTCTCCCTTCAGTGGAAAGGGTGACAGGGAAACAGGAAGAAAATACCTTCACGTGTGCCTGCATTAGAAATCACCTGCTGCCCCGCAGCCGTGTTTGTGTAAACATTAAATCCATTATCCGTGTGCTGATGGGATATCAGAGCGTCACCTTGCCGGGAATTCCAGCTGCTTATCTGAATTGACAACCATTAAAGCAGGGATGAGAATGCCACCTGCCATTCTCCCCCTCACACATTACATCACACTTTAGTCATTGGGATTGTCGGGATGTTGTCTATTTTATGGACCTTTAACCACCAACCTTTCCTTGTTGCTTGAACGTAGCAGCAAATGGCTCGTTATAAACAGGGCGGCTGATGGAGGGGACAGGGAGCGGTGAAATGTCTTCCTGTTAAACTGAGTGGGCTGTGATATCTCCCATCTGTGTATGTGTGTGTCTGTGTGTGTGCACGTGTTTATGTGCGTGTGTTTATGTGTGTCTGTGTGCGTGTGTTTCTATGTGTGTGTGAGTGTTTCTATGTGTGTGTGAGTGTGTGTTTCTATGTGTGTGTGTGTGTGTGTGTTTCTATGTGTGTGTGAGTGTGTGTTTCTATGTGTGTGTGTGTGTGTGTGTTTCTATTTGTGTGTGTGTGTGTGTTTCTATGTGTGTGTGAGTGTGTGTGTTTCTATGTGTGTCTGTGTGTGTGTGTTTCCATGTGTGTGTGAGTGTGTGTTTCTATGTGTGTGTGTGTGAGTGTGTGTTTCTATGTGTGTTTATGTGTGTGTGTTTATGTGTGTGTGTGTTTCTATGTGTGTGTGAGTGTGTGTTTCTATGTGTGTGTGTGTGAGTGTGTGTTTCTATGTGTGTTTATGTGTGTGTGTTTATGTGTGTGTGTGTGTGTGTTTCTATGTGTGTGTGTGTGAGTTTGTGTTTCTATGTGTGTTTATGTGTGTGTGTGTTTCTATGTGTGTGTGAGTGTGTGTTTCTATGTGTGTGTGAGTGTGTGTTTCTATGTGTGTGTGTGTGAGTTTGTGTTTCTATGTGTGTTTATGTGTGTGTGTGTTTCTATGTGTGTGTGAGTGTGTGTTTCTATGTGTGTGTGTGTGAGTTTGTGTTTCTATGTGTGTTTATGTGTGTGTGTGTTTCTATGTGTGTGTGAGTGTGTATGGCTGGGATTTTACAGCCTCACTCATCCCGAAGCCATAAAATCCCGCCAGGCGTCAATGGATCTTTCCATGTTCTGCCTCTCACCCACTTTGATTTCCATGGCAGGTGGGGCGTTAAAGTCTGGCCTTAGTGTCTGCGTGTGAGTGTGTGTGAGTGAGTGTGTGTGCGTGTGTGACAGTGTGTGTGATAGTGTGTATGAGTGAATGTGTGTGTGTGTGTGTGTGAGAGAGTGTATGTGAGAATGTGTGTGTGAGTGTGACTGAGTGTGTCTGTGAGATTGTATGTGTGAGTGTGAGCGTGTGTTTGTGAGTGAGAGTGTGTGTGAGTGTATATGTGAGATTGTGTGTGTGTGCAAGTGAGAGTGTATGGGAGTGTGAGAGTGTGTGTGTGTGTGTGTGCGAGTGTGTGTGAAAGTGTGTGTGTGAGTGTGTGTGAGAGTGTGAGTATGTGTGTGTGTGCATGTCTGAGAGAGAGAGTGTGTGCGAGAGTGTGAGTGTGTACGTGTGTGTTTGTGTGAGTATGTGTGCATGTCTGAGAGAGAGAGTGTGTGCGAGAGTGTGTGTGAGTGTGTTTGTGTGAGAGTATGTGTGCATGTCTGAGAGAGAGAGTGTGTGCGAGAGTGTGAGTGTGTACGTGTGTGTTTGTGTGAGTATGTGTGCATGTCTGAGAGAGAGAGTGTGTGCGAGAGTGTGTGTGAGTGTGTTTGTGTGAGAGTATGTGTGCATGTCTGAGAGAGAGAGTGTGTGCGAGAGTGTGAGTGTGTACGTGTGTGTTTGTGTGAGAGTATGTGTGCATGTCTGAGAGAGAGAGTGTGTGCGAGAGTGTGAGTGTGTGTGTATGAAAGGGCTGGGTGAGGACAGGCTGGTGGAGGGGGTGGGGATTTGCCATAAATTTGTAGGGGAACCACAGCTAACAGCTTCCAGGTGCAGCCAAGCTCATGGACTGGCCTGGTTCAGTTCTGTAGGCAATTTTTAATGCCCTAGGGCCTTTGTGCAATTTTCTTCCCCCCTTCAAAGTGTAGTCCTGCGCTCCCTTTCACTGGGATTTAATTGCCGGGGCTCTGGTGTGTCAGATCACACCGAATGACAGAGCTCCACGGGATGGGGGGGTGGAGGTGGGGGCTTCATTAATTTATTGCTCTCTGTTTTATTGACTGAGAGCTTTCTCGAAAAAAATTCAGCTGGTGTTTGTCGCTGGGGCAATCTGATTTCCATTCCGATCGAACCCCCTCCACTCTCGCTCATCTCCATTCGGTGTTCCGAGCTTTTGATTTTATGTTATGCAATCACTCGTTTTTCATCTAAAAGCCATTAATTACGATTAACCCAGACAAGACTTGGCAGAAAAGAGACTTACAAGTAATCAATCCACTTCCACTTTGCAAAGCAGAGAGGAAGCAGTCAGGTTTAATGGGTAAATATTATTAAAAAGATTGTGTTTTAAACTCTTAAGGTTGAAGTAAGGCTATAAATTATAGGCTTGCATAAAGAATACAGCTTTGCTGTTTTAAATGTGTTTTTATACGGTATCGTTACAATTCTTTTAAGATAGTAACTAAACATTACACCATATGTTTCACGGGGCATTTACATTCTGAAACCACTTCCTGCTCTGGCAAGCAGAAAGTTTTATTTAACTCCAGGGGAGTTTTAGGGGCTGGAAATCCCAATCTCAATCTGCGCCTGAAGCAAGATGCAAAATGTTTCAGTCATTCTACTGGATATTTGTAAAAGTGGAAGAAATATAAAGGGTATGGCTGCGGGGGGGGGGGGGGGGGGGGGGGGGCGGTGGGGGGGATGGGGGAGCGACAGTGCAGAGGGACTAGATGGAAATCTCTTTCAGAAGGGTGGTAAAGGCAGAATGAAGAATAAAAGAACAGCAGAGGCCAGGGGTGGGGGGGGGTGGCGGGGATGGCTAAGTGGATGAGGTTTTAAGAGAGCCAGCACCTTCCATAGAGTCTGGAAGGGGTGAGTTTTTCACTCAGAAGGTGGCGGGTGAGTGGAATCGGCTGCCGTCGGTGGTGGTGGAGGCGAACTCGTTGGGGTCTTTTAAGAGACTCCTGGATGGGATTTAATAGGATTGAGAGTTATAGATAGGCCTGGTAGGTATGGGATATGATCGGCGCAACTTGTGGGCCGAAGGGCCTGTTTGTGCTGTAGTGTTCTATGTTCTAATCTCTATAGTACAGATGGAGGCCATTCGGCCCATCGAGTCTGCACCAACAATCCCATTCAGGCCCCTATCCCCATAACCACACATATTTACCCTGCTAATACCCCTGAAACTAAGGGGCAATTTAACACGGCCAATCAACCTAACCACCCCATCTTTGGAGTGTGGGAGGAAGCTGGAGCATCCGGAGAAAACCCGTGCAGACACGGGGAGAACATGCAGACTCCGCACAGACAGTGACCTGAGGCCGGAATCGAACCCGGGTCCCTGGTGCTGTGAGGCAGCAGTGCTAGCCACCGTGCCACCCATATTTATAAAATTCTGTGCCCAACTATTAATGCTTTAGAGATTGGCTGATTTATACTGGAATCATTTCTACACTATCTCGTTCCATTTGTCGCACTTTGTCTCAAAGTCTCTGCTTGCCACTCTTCAGCTGGCAGCTTCTGCCCCCTCTGACGTCCAAAGGAGGCCCATATGGGCAGGGGATTAACCAACACATGATTGGGCAAGTGTGTGCACCTCAGCTCCCGGCGACAGCCAAGGAACACACAGCTGCCTCCAACACTGGTGGCAATCCCAATCGGGCTCAAGTTAAATGAGAAAAAAAGAACTTGAATTCGTAGGCCGCCTTTCACAAGAGGTATCACACTTTGGAAGGACAAACCAAGTAGAACATGCAGTGTAAATGGTAGGACTCTGAAGAGTGCAGTTGAACAGAGGGATCTGGGAATACAGGGAAAGAATTCCCTAAATGTGACGTCACAGGTGGATAGGGTCGTAATGAGTGCTTTTGGTGCATTGGCCTTTATAAATCAGAGTATCGAATATAAAAGTTGGAGTGTTATGGTGAGGTTGTATAAGGCATTGCTGAGGCCGAATTTAGAGTATTGTGTACAGTTTTGGTCACCTAGTTACAGGAAGGATGTAAATACGGTTGAAAGAGTTCAGAGAAGGTTCACAAGGATGTTGCTGGGACTTGAGAAGGTGAGTTACAGAGAGACATTGAATAGGTTAGGACTTTATTCCCCGGAATGAGGGGAGATTTGATAGAGGTGTATAAGATTTTGATGGGAATCGATAGAGTAAATGCAAGCAGGCTTTTTCCACTGAGGCTAGGGGAGAAAAAATACCAGAGGGCATGGGTTAAGGGTGAAAGGAGAAAAGTTTAAAGGGAATATTCTTCATGCAGAGAGTGGTGGGAGTGTGGAGTGAGCTGCCG
Organism: Carcharhinus amblyrhynchos; assembly: GCF_965287045.1. Lineage (NCBI taxonomy): Eukaryota > Metazoa > Chordata > Chondrichthyes > Carcharhiniformes > Carcharhinidae > Carcharhinus > Carcharhinus amblyrhynchos. The sequence continues at coordinate 30,898,101 of NC_137351.1, read as the reverse complement.
GATAAATGCGGGGTCACTTTTAACATTTAAGAAAAGCTTGGATGGGTTCATGGATGAGAGGGGTGTGGAGGGATATGGTTCAAGTGCAGGTCAGTGGGACTAGGCAAAAAATGGTTCGGTACAGACAAGAAGGTCCAAGAGCTGTAATTTTCTATGGCTCTAACCTCATGACATTCCAAAATGCTTTGCAGCCTAGTGCCCCTGGAGGGCATTCACTGTTCCGTTGTCCGAGACTGGCCAGCCGATATGTTTGATAATAGACTCACAAGCTTTTGGAGTTAGTCCCTTCGTCAGGTGAATGGAGAGTTCTGACGAAGGGACTAACCCCGAAAGCTTGTGAGTCTATTATCAAATAAATCGGTTGGACTAAAACCTGGTGTTGTCAGACTTTTTACTGTGTTTACGCCAGTCCAACGCCGGCATACCCAAATCATAGCCGATATGTGCACAGCAAGACTCCACAAACAGCGATGGCCAGATAATGTGTTTTCAATGATGTTGATTGAGGGAATAAAGGTTTGCCAGGACACGTGGAAGATTAACCCTACTTCAAATGAGTGGAAGGGTATCTTTCATGCCAAGCGGAGAAGGCAGGTGTGGTCCTGGTTAACTTCTTATACAAGCAAACCAGGAATGTTCAGATATATAAAGAGAGTTACAATAGATTGTGGAAAATTTAAGAAAGTTTTTTTCATTACCCAAGAGCTATTTCCTCCACATCTTTGCCTGAAGAAACTAGGGCCACAATTTTACACTACACCACATCCCCCGATGGGTTCTGAGGCAAGGGATGGGGGTATAAAATTGTATGGCCGGCCTGACCCCTGGGATCCCCACCCATCCCAACCTGGTCACAATTTTATGCCTGTGTTAACCTCAGATCTCAGACAGGTAGCTCACCTTTTCGCCACTTAGTGCCCTTAAGGGTCTTTCCCCACCCAATCTCAATTGTGTGGGAGGCGTCGGGGGAGATCCCAAAATTGCACAAAGTCCAATCTCAGCTGGCAAGGGACTGAGGGGGGGTGGGAGTTGCTGATGGTGCCTCCATCACAAGCCCCCTTCTGACTAAAAGCAGACTCCCCTTAGGGGCCGTAGACCTCCCATTCTACCTGATCTCTCCCCTGAGACCTGAGGTTCCCCCATCATGAATGTGAAATAGCACTCACTCCAACAGGAGTCGGCAGCGATATTTTCCATAGAAACTGGAAGAAGGAATAGGCCATTCAGCCCTTCGAGCCTGCTCCACCATTCATTTTGATTAAGGCTAATTATCGAATTCAATATCTGGGTTCCCCCTTCTCCCCATATCCCTTGATCCCTTCAGCCTAAAGAGTTACATCTAATTTCTTCTTGAAATCACACGTTTTGGCCTGAACAACATCCTGTGGGAGTGAATTCCACACATTCACCACCCTCTGGGTGAAGAAATTTCTCCTCACCTCAGTTCTAAAACCCCTTATCCTCAAACTGTGACCCCTAGTTCTGGATTCCCCCACCAACGGGAACATTCTTTCTGAATCTACCCTGTCTCATCCTGTTAGAACTTTATAAGTTTCTATGAGATCCCCCTCTCACTCTTCTAAACTCCAGTGAATATAATCCTCACCCACTTAGTCTCTCCTCCTATGACAGACCTGCCAACCCAGGAATCAGCCTGCTAAACCTTCGCTGTGCTCCCACTATAGCAAGGACATCCTTCCTCCGATAAGGACACCAAAACTGCACACAATTCTCCAGGTGTGGCCTCTTCAATGCTCTATACAATTGCAGCAAAACATCCGTATCCCTATACTCAAATCCTCTCATTATAAAGGCCAACATACTATTTGCCTTCTTTACTGCCTGCTGTACTTGCCCGCTTACTTTCCACTTTGACTGTTCAGCAGGGACTGAGCTCCCAGCATCCTGAAAACGCTGACCCAGGAAAGCTCACAAATGTGCATGCAAATACAGGGGACTTAATTTCGAGTAGCAACGTTCCTCGATTATATAATTAGGGTAATCAACTTTAATCCACATATATCTCTATAAAATGAAGCCTGCAGGAAAAAAAAGTAATACGCACATATTGATTAAAACCGCTGTGCCACTCTGGGATGGCACGGTAGCACAGTGGTTAGCACTGCTGCCTCACAGTGCCAGGGATTCGGGTTTGATTCCTGCCTCGGGTCACTGTCTGTTCTCCCCGTGTCTGCGTGGGTTTCCGCTGGGTGCTCTGGCTGTCTTCCACAGCCTGAAAGACGTGCTGGTTAGGTACATTGACCCAAACAGGCACCAGGGGAATTTCACAGTAACTTCATTGCAATCTTAATATAAGCCCTACTTGTGACTAATAAATAAACTTTAAGATTTTACCTGTCATGAATTTCTCTTTAATTGCATAATACTGTCACAAGACAGCGCAGGGGGAGTGGATGCGTCTGTGAGAAAATAAGAGCAAAACAAACGACAACTTATTTATTTTTTCAATGTAAGTCAGCAGCTAATTAATCAGCACAATTTAAAAAAAATTATTATTCATTTATGGGATATAGGTGTCGCTGGCTAGACCAGCATTTATCACTAATCCCTAATTGCCCTTGAGAAGGTGGTGGTGAGCTGCCTTCTTGAAACACTGCAGTCCATGTGGCGTAGGTGTTCCCAAAGTGCTGTTTGCGAAGGAGTTCCTGGATTTTGATCCAGCAACAGTGAAGGAGGCCGATATACTTCCAAGCTAGGATTGTGAGCGATTTGGAATTCCGGTAGGAATTAAATTACAGGGACCCTGGGGAACAAGGGTGGTCATGATGTGGAGATGCCAGCGTTGGACTGGGATAAACACAGCAAGAATGTGAGTTTACTATCAAATAAATCGGTTGGATTTCAACCTGGTGTTGTCAGACTTCTTACTGTGTGGACAAGGGTAGACCATTCAGCCCATCAGCTCTGTTCCGTAATTCAGTTCCATTTCCCAGCCTTTGATCTGTGTTTGATGACTGACACAATACAAATCTCAGACCTGAAACTGTTAGTTGAGTCCAGCATCCACAGCCTTTTGGGCAGAAACTCCCACATTTTTAAAAAAACCATTCATGAGACATGATGGTCGCTGGCCAACCAGCATTTATTGCCCATCCCTAGTTGCCCTTGGAGGGCAATTGAGAATCAACCACATTGCTGTGGCTCTGGAGTCACGTGTAGGCCAGACCAGGTAAGGACAGCAGATTTCCTTCCCTAAAGGACATTAGTGAGCCAGATGGGTTTTTCTGACAATCAGCAATAGTTTCACGGTCATCAGTAGATTCTTAATTCCAGATATTTTCCAGAAATTTACACCATCTGCCGCGGCGGGATTCAGACATGGATCCCCAAAGCGTTTGCTGAGTTCCTTGGATTAACAGGCGAGCAAAAATATCACTAGGCCATCACCTCCCTTGCTTTCTACACGTTTAGTGTGAAAAAACTGTTTCTAGATTTCACTCTTAAATGGACCGCGTCCTGATTTTTGAGGTTATGTTCTATTAATCTGGAAATACCCAATCAGAGGAAATAACTTCTCAAAACCTACCCTATTGAATATCTTATTAGGTCACCACTCGACCTACTAAACACAAGAGAGTATCAAGCCAGTTTATGATACCTAGCCTCATGAATTAACCCTTTAATTCCTGGTATTTAAATTTGGTGTATCCATGGAAGAACATTTGATTGTGACGGCTGAAGATTATTGGAATTGCAAGGGTCAGTAAAGAGCTGAAATAGAGTACACAGTCCACCTACCTCACCCCAAGAGTGAATCAATCACAATCCCTCAAAAATCAATTGAATTCCACCGTACGTTTTTCCGCTGGAGGCAGAATGTTCCTCACTCGACCAAAGCAGCAAAATCAAACTTCCCCATGCTCCTTCTCTGTTCTAAGTCCCAGCTCTCAAGTCTTCTATTTCTAGAGTTGGTGCTAAGATTATTAGGTTTCCAATCCATCGAAGATGTCAAATCCAGAATAATGTTTTGCCGAGAATCATAGAATCCCTACAGTGCAGAAGGAGGCCATCCGGCCCATCGAGCCTATACTGGCAACTCCACTCTATCTCCGTATTTACCCTACTAATCCCCCCGACACTGAGGGGCAATTTAGCACAGCCAATCAAACTAACCCACACATCTTTAGAGTGTGGGAGGAAACCGGAGCACCCGGAGGAAACCCACGCAGAATTGGGGAGAATGTGCACAGGCAGTGACCTGAGGCCGGAATTGAACCCAGGTCATGGCGCTGTGAGGCAGCAGTGCTAACCACTGTGCCACCTTGGTGCCCTGAAGTTGCCTGAACCTCCTCTTTGGGCAGATTAAACAATTCTAGGCCCACTCTGCCTCTTCCCATAGAATCTCAGAATACAGAAGGCCATTCGGGTCATCGTGCCTGTGGTGGTCCTTTAAAAGATCCATCCAGTTAATCCACTCCAATATCCTCTCTAAACTTTAACTTTCCTTGCTTTGGGTGGGCCACAAATCTCTCCCCCCCTCCCACCGTGAGGATTATATTTTTTTTATCTCTGGGCATCTTACATTCTGAAACTCATTGAAGTTCCATGAAGTTGTGTGGCTTTCGTTCATTTCAATGTACGATGTGTTTCACATCGCTACACAGCCCGTCACAAGTATGCCTTTGGAGATCAGTGGTTCATTGGCTCAAAGCAAGGTTTCTGCAACAGGCACCCAACCCTCCCCATATCACCCCCTCACCCCCATCCTCGAGGGAGGCAGTTCCGCTGAACAATCAGATGGTCCACAGCTCTCCAGACTCAGCAGTGCCACCTGGTGTGGTGGCCGCTGCTGGAACTACAGGAAATCCCCAAAAAACAGAGGTGCCATTGGCAAGCACTTAGATAAGTTTGGACTTTTGCTGGGACCACTGGTGGCATATTGGCACTGTCACTGGACTAGTAATCCAGAGATCCGGAATAATGCTCTGGGGTTCCGGATTCCAATCCCACAATTACAGAGAGCAAAATTTGAAGCAAGTAAAATCTGGAATTTAGCATCTCAAATTGACCATGGAACCCCCAAACCCAGCTGCTTCATTAATGCCCTCTGGGAAAGGAAATCTGCCACCCTTACCTGATCTGGCCTACAATGTGAAGCACAGCAATGTGGTAATCTCTTAACTACCTGAGGGATGGATGATAATTACTAACCCAGACAGTGACACCCACATCCCATGAATTATTTTTTTAAATCCAGAAAGATGAACTAACAACTCAGGTGTATGGTGTGTGAGAGGACACAATGCGGACGGAACTGAGAGGCGGGGGGGGTTGCATGGGGTGCAGCGGACCCGGAGAATGTAACCAGTGACTGGAGAGTTAGAATATGACAGGTGAGAATAGGAGTCAAAAGGGACATGTGAAGAGAGGGAAAGAGAATGGGACTGATGCGAAGAGAGTTGGATTGGGAAGCAATGGCCTAATGGTATTATTGTTGCACCATTAAATGAGAAAGTCAGCTGATGCTTGGGGGATCCTGGTTCGAATCTTGCCACGGCAGATGGTGGGATTTGAATTCTATTAAAAATATCTGGAATTAAAAATCTAGTGATGGCCATTGTCAATTGTCAGAAAAACCCATCTCGTTCACTAATGTTCTTCAGAGGAGGAAATCTGCTGTCTTTACCCGGTCTGGCCTACATGTGATGCCAGAACCACAGCAATGTGGTTGACTCTCAACTACCCTCCAGGGGCAACTCGGGATGGGCAATAAATGCTGGCCAGACAGCAACGCCCATGTCCCACAAATGAATAAAAAGAAGGATGCATGGGAGTAAACCTGCGAGAGAAAAGGTGATTTGCAACCAGTGAGAAGTGGAAGTGAAATGGGACCAGTGGGATATTAATTGTCTCAAATTAATTTTTATTCTAGTTTGAAAAAGACATTTAGCTTCTGCAACAGAAGGGAACTTTCACTCGTAAACAAAGCTTGGCCCTGCACAGCTGGAATTGAAAGATGAACGAGGTAATCCGCACAATTGTAATTTCTTAGTTCTTAACGATATAAATATTTTGTTGCTGGTGGTAATCCGAATTCTCCGGCCTTGCACACCCCACCGCCACTGCCACTGCCACCGAGAACAGAGAATTCGGTTCTCAGACAAATCTCCATTCACAGCAGCGGGACTGGAGAATCCCAGCCGTGGGTGAAGTCAGAGAATTCCGGCTGGAATCTGATTGACAGGATCCTATTGACCAGTTTTTAGCACTTTAGATCTCTCACAGGCACGATGACATGTTCAGACCAAGAGCAGACATTTCTCCCACCAAGAGGAAATTGGAGCACCTGGAGGAAACCCACGCAGACACGAGGAGAATGTGCAAACTCCACACAGACAGTGACCCGAGCCAGGAATCGAACCCAGGACCCTGGAGCTGTGAAGCAGCTGTGCTAACCACTGTGCTACCGTGCCGCCCATTTCATTAGATCTAACCATTTTGTTAGACGCTGGCCAATTTTCACCCCATCCACACTTTCCTGCTTTTGTTCCATTTCCAAGAACGTCACAAAAGAATGAGCAATCTCGGTTCCAAAAGCTCCAACTGTCATGGCATCCATGGCTTTTGGGCGTAGGGAATTTCAAATTTCTGTTACTCTTCAACTCCTTTGCCTTTCACCACACTCAAAATAATGTAGATGCTTCAAATCGCAAATAGACAAACCTGATGAAGGGGCAGCGCTCCAAAAGCTAGTGACTTTTGCTACTAAATAAACCTGTTGGACTTTAACCTGGTGTTGTGAGACTTCTTACTGTGAATCTCAAATAGAAGCAAGAAATGCTGGATAAACTCAGCGGGTCTGGCAGCACCTGTGGAGAGAGAAACAGGGTTAATGTTTCCAGTTTTGTGACTCTTCTTCTGAATAAAAGAGGGGCAGAAACGCGATAGATTTTGTACTGTCTTAGAGAGGATGGAGCAGGTGGAGCAAAATAGAAGGACGCAAGATTTCTTTGTTAATCTCTCTTAATCACACTTACTCCTGACCTTTTCCACTCCTCTCTCCAGCTATAAAATCCATCTCCTTCCTGCCCCTTTGTCTATGGCATTTTGTATGGCTCACCAGTTCCCCCATGGAGACATGAGCGTCACTGGCTGGCCAGCATTTGTTGTCCAACCTTAGTTGCCTGAGTATAATTGGCCATGCTAAATTGACCCTAGTGTCAGGGGGATTAGTAGGGTAAATGTGCAGAGTTACAGGAATAGGGCCTGGGTGAGATTATGGTCAGTACAGACTCTGTGGGCCAAATGGCCTCCTTCTGTACTGTAGGGATTCTATGATTCTATGATAGTTGACAGTCAACCACGTTGCTATGAGTCACATGTAGGCCAAACCAGGTAAGGATGGCAGATTTCCTTCCCTAAAGGACATCTGTGAACCAGTTGGGTTTTTCTGACAATCAACAAAGATTTCATGATCACCAGTAGATTCTTAATTCCAGATATTTTCCTTATTGAATTCAAATTCCACCATCTCCTGTGACGGGATTCGAACCCGGGTCCCCCAGAACATTAGCTGAGTTTCAGGATTAATAGGCTAGCAATAATGCCACTGGGTCATCACCTTCCCTAAAGTAAAGAGGATGAGGGGAAAGCATTGTAACAATTTGCCCAAGAATGTTAATGGGTACTATGTATGTATCAGAGCAAAAAACAGGGAATCATTCAAAGGAATGCTATGGGAGATGGTGTGGGTTGGGTGGGATTGGGCATGGTGTGGTGTTACAATTAAAGTAAAAGACGGTCTAGTTAGGAACACATGATCGGTGCAGGCTTGGAGGGCCGAAGGGCCTGTTCCTGCGCTGTATTGTTCCTTTGTTCTTTGTAAATAGACTGTTAATGTTAAGGGGGTCACCTTTCTAGATTTGTATTAGTGTAATTAATGAAAAAGTCAAGAAAGAATTATAAAACATAAATTGGGGTCTTCAGCTGCTGAAATGAACACCAGGAACGGTGTTATTTTGGTGAAAAGGTGTGGACAGGTGGCAATAAGACATACCTGGCATAGAAATTTGGTTTATGCTATTTTTCAAGCCCAGGGCTCACTCTCCATAGCATCTGTTCCATCTCCCTGCCAAACAGCTAACCCAGAGGCATTGCCACTAATGCCCCAATACGTGATTTAGCCCTGATAAACACACAAGAAATAGGAGCAGGCGTAGGCCACTCAGCCCCTTGCAGCTGCTCTACCATTCAATAAGATCACGGCTGATCTAACGTGGCCTGGACTTCCCACTTCTCTGCCTGCCCCCCATGTTGTGTGGTTAGGTCACCATTTCCTCTGCCCTGCCCGTGAAGAAGCAGCAACACTCACTACCAAAGCCACCCACCAAAACCATTCACAAAAACCATTCACCAAAACCATTCGCCAAAACGATTCACCAAAAACACTCCAGTGTGCTTTCGGACATTATGCATCAATGGAAGGTCTTCAAAATTTCCTTGCATGCAAGTTGGGTGCCTTACCCTTTAAATTTGATTTGATTTATTATTGTCACATGTATTGGGATGCAGTGAAAAGTATTGTTTCTTGCACGCTACACAGACAAAGCATACCACTCATAGAGAAGGAAAGGGCAGAATGTAGTGTTACAATCGCAGCTAGGGTGTAGAGAAAGATCAACTTAATGCAAGGGAGGTCCATTCAAATGTCTGATGGCAGCAGGGAAGGAACTGTTCTAGGTTGGTACGCGACCTCAGACCTTTGTACCTTTTTCCTGATGGAAGAAGATGGAAGAGATAATGTCAGGGGTGCGTGGGGTCCTTGATTATGCTGGCTGCTTTGCCGAGGCAGCGGGAAGTATAGACAGAGTCAATGGATGGGAGGCTGAATGCTGGTGAGTGAGTGCTGGTCCCTCTTGGCGCTGAGTGCTTGACCTTTGCTGAGAGAGATTTGAATTTGTTGAATAAAAGCTGTCACATCAGCCGCTGAGGCAGTGTGATGCTGACGTGGGAGCAGCTCAGTTGCTTCTGGTGTTTTTCTCAACATGGTGCGGTGTGCAACCTGAGTCAGAACTGCCTGCAACACAACCCACAAACCCAGGCTTCCAATAACACCAGCTTCAACAACACCACTTACCCACATTTCAAACCCACCTTTCTTAAAGGCTGGATTTAGCAGGCAACTTCAGCCTGAATTGCCATATTTAAGCTTGCCTGTTGGTGCTAAAACTGAAAAGCGCAACCGTAATAATCAAGCAGTGTTGAGACCCAATCTCATGGAGCAGTTTATGTTACGAGGCATGGTGCTTACTGGCTGAAGAGCAGCGGCTTACAGGATGGCTTAAGGGCCCAGAAAAGATGACAGCGAAGGTCCTGAGGTCCAGAGATGAAGGGATACCATGTACCTTCATTGGGAAAACAGGCCACTTCACAGCCCCTGTCCCTTTGACCTCTCCCTCCTCCAGCAGTTGGTGCTGCTCTGTCTGGCCTCATGTCCTCCTCCCATTCCTCCTGCAGTGTGTGGGAACTTCCTGCCGAGATACCAGGGGCCAATACACTCCCTCTTTCCTGGTGACTCACTCAGATATAGCTCTCGGGGCTAAAGGGATCAAGGGGTTCGGGGGGAAGGCGGGATCAGGATATTGAATTTGATGATCAGCCATGATCAAAATTAATAAAGAAGCAGGCTGGATGGGCTGAATGGCCTTCTCCTGCTTCTACTTTCAATATTTCACTGCAGCGTGATGCAAGACTGGGCGGAGAAGTGGCAGATGGACTTCAATGCGGATAAATGAGTAGTGGTCCATTTTGGCAGGTCCAATGGGATGAAGAAGTACAATATCAAGCGTAGGAGTCTTAGCAGTGTGGAGGAGCAGAAGGATCTTGGTGTCCAGGTCCACAGGACTCTTAAGTCGGCCTCGCAGGTGGGGGATGTGGTCAAGAAGGCGTATGGTGTACTGGCCTTCATCAATCAAGGGATTGAGTTTAGGAGTTGGGAGGTAATGCTGCAACTTTATGAGACCCTTGTCAGACCCCACTTGGAGTACTGGGCACAGTTCTGGTCGCCTCACTACAGGAAGGATGTGGAAGCTATTGAAAGGGCGCAGAGGAGATTTACAAGGATGTTGCCTGGATTGGGAGGCATGCCTTATGAAGATAGTTTTTCACTCAGAGGGTGGTGAGTGAATGGAGTCGGCTGCCGTCGGTGGTGGTAGAGGCAAACTCACTAGGATCTCTAAAAAGACTCCTGGATGAGTACATGGGATTTAATGGGATTGGGAGTTACAGTTATTTCTATGGCCTGGTAGGTATGGATATGATCGGTGCAACTTGTGGGCTGAAGGGCCTGTTTGTGCTGTAGTGTTCTATGTTCTATCTCCATAAGACGTCCAAATAAAGAGAATTTGCATAGTATTCAGTCTTTTCAGATGAGGTTGTCAGAATTTCCAGAATTAACGTTGATCGAGTCGTTGTAAAACCTTGAAAATGTTTCCTGAAAAGTCTCTTGCTGTGTTTTGCAAGTCCGCTTCAAATGTTTGCCAGCAGGTGAACAGTGAAAGGTAATACGCCGTTAAGTAGCTCTCGAATCTCTCAGCAATGGCTTGTTTATTCCTGTTCAGCTGCTGACTGCTCGGAGAGTGTATTAGTTGAAGTGTTATCCATCCAAATGCTGTGTGATTTCAGCACCACTCAGCTCTTCGCCGAATGTGTCTTTCAACTCCTTTTGCGCTAAACACGGACTAAACCAATGATGAATCTCGTCTTGGTCAACTGATTTGCACCCAAAGTATTCAGTCACTCCCTACCCCAACCCCCCCACGGCCACCTTCTACCCACCCCCAATCTTCACAAAACCAACATCAGAAATTGATTTGATTTTGATTTGATTTGATTTATTATTATCACAGTAAAAAGTATTGTTGCAGAACAAAGCATACCATCCATAGAGAAGGAAAGGGAAGGGTGCAGAATGTAGCGTTACAGTCATAGCTAGGGTGTAGAGCAAGATCAACTCAGTGTGAGGTAGGTCCATTCAAAAGTCTGACAGCAGCAGGGAAGAAGCTGTTCTTGAGTCAGTTGGTACGTGACCTCAGACTTTTGTATCTTTTTCTTGATGGAAGAACATAAGAAATAAGAAATAGGAGCAAGAAAGTGGAAGAGAGAATGTCCAGGGTGCATGGGGCTCTTCATTATGCTGGCTGCTTTTCCAAGGCAGCGGGAAGTGTAGACAGAGTCAATGGACGGGAGGCTGGTTTGCGTAATGGACTGGGCTACATTCATAACCCTTTGTAGTTGGCAACACCTGAAGGGGTGTTGAACTGGGTATTTGAATTTGTTTCAGTTTTATTTCTCAGGCACATCAGAACTTAATTAAATTTCTTATCATTACCTCTTGGAAACATGTTACAGAGATATTGGGACTATATTTTAATAGACTTTAGATAGAATCCATTTCATCTTTTCTTCAAACCAGTTTACCTCATCTGAACCCACTCCTGGGCTGCAATAACTGGTTCTATTGCATAAGAACATAAGAAATAGGAGCAGGAGTAGGCCATCTAGCCCTTCGAGCCTGCCCCACCATTCAATAAGATCATGGCTGATCTGTCGTGGCTCATTTCCACTTTCCCGCCCTCTCCCCATAACCCTTAATCCCCTCTCTTATCAAAAACCCATCAACCCGCGTCTTAAAAATATTTAGCGAGGCAGCCTCCACCACCTCAACGGGCAGAGAAGTCCAGAGATTCACCACCCTTTGAGTGAAGAAGTTCCTCCTCAACTCTGTTCTAAACCGCCCCCCCTTTATCTTGAGGCTGTGCCCCCTAGTCCTACTGTCCTTTCTGAGCGGGAAGAGCCTCTCCACCTCTATCCTATCCATCCCATTCATCATCTTATGTGTCTCAATGAGATCTCCCCTCATTCTTGTAAACTCTAACGAGTACAAGCCTAGCGTATGCAGCCTCTCCTCATAGCTCAACCCCCTCAACTCCGGTATCAGCCTAGTAAACCTCCTCCGCACTCCCTCCAAGGCCAAAATATCCTTGTGTAAGTGCGGCGACCAAAACTGCACGCAGTACTCCAGCTGCGGCCTCACCAGTGCCCCATACAGCTGCAGCAAGACCTCCCTACTTTTATATTCAATCCCCCTCGCTATGAAGGCCAGCATCCCATTCGCCTTCCTGACCACCTGCTGCACCTGCAAGCTGGGTTTTTGCGACTCATGCACAAGGACCCCGTTCTTACTATGTTCAAGATATAGCTAAAGAATCACAATTCTCAATCACTGCTGCAGTCTCCTTTCTCTTCTTCAAGGATTGTTTTCCGTGGTCAATCTATTTCCAATTCTGCCAGACTTTCCAAACGTTTACACAGTGAGTAGGATTTTCCAGCCCCTCCCCTGGTGAAAGGCCCTTCCCGTCCAAAAGACGTGCTGGTTAGATGCATTGGCCATGCTAAATTTTCCCTCAGTGTACCCGAGCAACGTTCCTTCATCCGGTGTGTGGAAGGACCCATTCCCACTGGAGAGGCCACCAGCATAGCGCTGAGTGGGCCACCTCCACTGGGATCAGCGCATGCACGTTAGCTCTGCACTGCCGACCTCCCGATCACTGGTCAGCCCCACGACCTCCCCATCGCTGCCCCTCCGAGCCCCCCATAGCCCGATCATTGGCCCTGCGAATATGCCCAGGACAGTCAGCCCCTGCCCTCCCCTCACCCCTTCACAGCCCTCCCGACCCCCGCCTCAATCTCATCCCCTACCCGGCAGCCCCAATCTCCAGAATCCCCCCCCCCCCCACCTCCGCCACGAACCCCCCAAGAGCCCTCATCCCCTCCCATATCCCCGATTCCCCCAGCAGGTCGATTCCACCTTCCTGCCAAGAATGTACAAACTCCACACAGACTCGAACCCAGGTCCCTGGTGCTGTGTGAGGCAGCAGTGCTAACCACTGTGTCACCGTGCCATCCATTACATCACCCCTCGAATGTCTGTACCTAGGGTGAAGGGAGGGTGTGTTAGTGAATATCTGGCCTGTGACACCTGTTCTGATAGATTGTCGTCCTAAGTTAGTTTTGGCATATCTGAACAGTCTCCTTTGATATCCTCTGAGCAGAGTTGAATCTCTATTGGAAACCCCCCGCTGAATTTCAAATCCATTGCTGATAATTGCCCGGACCACAGCTAGTTTACAAGGAGGAATATAACCTGACAAACTGTCTGCTTCCCAGCTGCAGTTCCACAGCAGAATCTCTTTATAAATCACCGAGCCCATAAAACACCTCTGCGTTGCCAGAGATGTTGTCCCACTGATCTCGGGACTGTAATATCTCCTCACACTAACTTGTAACATCCACTCTTAAATGCAAAGAGGAAGCAGTAAAGTAATCTGGAGGATAATGTAACCAGCCCAGTGGCTTTCACTATTTACTGATACTTCAATCTCTCTAGTTAACAACGAGCAGTGACATTTAGTTATTGCTTCTCCCCATTACGGCAATAACATTCCCAGTTGTGAAGAGGTTTTCTTTTGAGAAATAAACAAGTTTAATGTCGCAAGTTCCTCTCCTTGATTAATATCATCATCTTTGTTTTCAAATCTGTCCTAACCCCTCCCTTTCTCAGTCATTCCCCCGAGCCCCGGAGGTATCTGTCCTCCCCCTCTCATTCTGGTCTCTTGATCACCACAGTCAAAAGTCTCACAACACCAGGTTAGAGTCCAACCAGTTTATTTGAAATCCCGCAGTGGTGACCGTACCTTCAGCCACTTCAAATCTTTACTCTGGAACTCCCGAAATCACGCTGCCTCTCCTTCTCCAGGGTGTCGTGGTGGCACAGAGCTTCATAGCGCCAGGGACCCGGGTTCGATTCCCGTTTTGGGTCTCTGCCAGTGCGGAGTCTGCACATTCTCCCCATTTCCTCCAGTTTCCTCCCACAGTCCAAAAGACATGCTGGTTAGAATCATCATGGAACCCGGCAGTGCTAAAGGAGGCCATTTGGCCCATTGAGCCTGCAATGACCACAATCCCACTCAGGCCCTATCCCTATAACCCCGCATATGTACCTCCTGACACTAAGGGGCAATTTAACATGGCCAATCAACCTAACCAGCACATCTTTGACCGTTGGAGGAAACCCACAAAGACACGAGGAGAATGTACCACTCCACGCAGACAGTCCGCCAAAGCAGCTATTGAACCAGGTCCCTGAGCTGTGAGGCAGCAGCACCAACTACTGAGTTGCCATGCTGTCCCTCAAGATGCATGTTAGGTGCGTTTGCTAAATTCTCTCTCAGTGTACCCAAACAGGTGCTGGAGTGTGGCAACTAGGGGATTTTCATAGTAATTTCATTGTAGTGTTAGTGTAAGCCTTACTCGTGACACTAATAAATAAAGATGCTCTCTAATCACTATCTCTTTGGCCAAGCTGTCTTGACCAAGCTAATGTCTCCTTCTTTGGCTCAGTGTCAAGCCTTTGTCTGATAATGCTTCTTTGACTAAGGGTCATCCTCACAGATGCTGCCAGACCTGCTGAGATTTTCCAGCATTTTCTCTTTTGGCTTTTATGAATCATCTTGGGAATGTTACTATATTCAAGGTGCTATTGTTGGAAACTTGTGACTGCGTTGAGGTAATTTTTTTGGGAGAAGCAGAAGTGAAATAGAAGTGGCATTAAGAACATGGATACAAAATTAGTGGAATAATAGGAGGCAGAGAGTAACGGCCAGTGGATGTTTTTCAGGCTGGACGAAGATCTGTAGAGGCTGGTATTGGGAGTCTTGCTTTTCCTGATGCAAAACACAAGAAATAGAAGCAGGAGTGGGCCACCAAGCCCTTCAAGCCTGCCCCTTCCATTCAATATGATCTTGGCTGATCTATATCTGCTTCAACTCCTTTTCTGTGCCGTTTCCCCATAGCCATCTATTCCTCGATCTATCAAATATTTATCCTTCCCTTCAATAAATTCTGCTAGTGATCCAACCTCCACTAACTTTTGGGGCAGAGAATTCCGGAGATTCACAGCACACTGAGAGAAGAAATTTCCGCGTACCTCAGTTTAAAATGACCGTCCCTTTAACTTGTAGGTTAAAGAAACCTACAAGAAACACCATTAGAAACACCTGAACTCCTGCCTAGTCTGCCAACGCTTGGCCCACAGCCCTGAATGTTATGGTGCGCCAAGTGCTCATCCAGGTACTTTTTAAAGGGTGTGAGGCAACCCGCCTCCACCACCCTCTCATTCCAGACCATCACCACCCTCTGTGTAAAGACATTTTTCCTCACATCCCCTCTAACTTTGGACCTATGTCCCCTCATGACTGACCCTTCAACTAAGAGGAACAGCTGCTCCCTCTCCAGGCTGTCCATGTCCCCAATAATCTTGTACACCTCAATAAGGTCTCCCCTCAGTCTTCTCTGCTCCCATGAAAACAACCCAATACTATCCAACCTCTCTTCATAATTTAAATGTTCCATCCCAGGCAGCATCCTGGTGAATCTCCTCTGCACCCCCTCCAGTACAATCACATCCTTCCCATAATGTGGCAGCCAGAACTGTGCGCAATACTCCAGCTGGGACGTCACCAAAACTCTATACTCCAGAATGCTTTCCCTGCTTTTGTAGTCTATGCCTCAACTGATAAAGCCAAGTGTCTCATTGGGCTTTGACAAAGGGTCATCTGGACTCAAAACATCAGCTCTTCTCTCTCCTTACAGATGCTGCCAGACCTGCTGAGATTTTCCAGCATTTTCCCTTCACGTTTCATATCCCTTTTTCACCGCCCAACTCACATGCCCTGCTGTTTTCAGAGATCTGTGGACAAACACACAGTGGTCCTTTTGTCCCGCAGAACTTCCTGGTCTCCTACCACTCATTGAATATTTTCAAAGTAATCCTTCCAAATCCAATTTCATGGTTAAATTCCATCTGCCACTTATCTGCCCTCTTGACCATTCTGTCTATATCTTCTAGTAGCCCAAGACACCCCACCTCACTGTTTACCAGTGGTTAACAGGTTTAACTAGTCTTGCCAAGCACTTTTCCACTTCAAAATGACACTCCAGATAACCATAGGCTGCAAATGTGAATGTTTAAATTGGTGTCTCATCTGAAAGGCTGGGTTCTATGCTATGGAACTGATCCACTTCAGATCAGCCATGATCTTATTGAATGGCGTGGCAGGCTCGAAGGGCTAGATGGCCTACTCCTGCTCCTATTTCTTATGTTCTTTTACCAAGGTGATCAGCACTGTGTAAGTCACCAAGCATGATTTTCAAGTGCCCCCACCCCACCCGATTCCCTGCAGCACAAAGACAAGAGATAAATCGCTATAACTTCCCACTGAGCATTAGAATTGACCAATGCACAAAGCGACTTCCTGATATTCACTGGGAAATTAATGATAACCATCTTTCTTCACCATTGGAGTCAATGGGGAACAGTTGGTGAATATACTGAGCAGGCTGAGTATTCCATGCATTTCAATACCACATTCACAACTTAATTACTTAATCCACTCTCCTCATTGTTTTAAAAATTCTGCTGCTCTCGGGCAAATTGAGGTGTGAATTAAGTGTCTCTCAGTTTACCCTTCTTGTTTACTTGGTATCTTGGATCGGAGTGTCCGAGTGCTACAGTGTGATAAGAAGTCTCACAACACCAGGTTAAAGTCCAATAGTTTATTTGGTAGCACAAGCCACTGTAGAACTGGTGTATGAGGTGGTTGAGGAGTGTGGGAGAGGTGCGACGGCAAAGTGTCTCAGCATAGTTTGTGTTATAGGTTGACCTGAGTGGGTTCGTGATCTGTAATCCTTTCAGTGTCTTCTCTGCTTTCTTGCATCTTAGTAAAAGCTTGATGTTTGTGTCAATATGCACGATGTGTGGTTGGTCAGACATTGCTGGTCTTTGACCGGAGATGGGAATAGTTCATTTTACCAGACCCCACTCCCATATTTGAGATGTTGATGACTGTTGATGTTCCTAGAAAGTTGTGCCTTGATGCAATCTTGAACCGGGTACAAGATTGTAACCATCATTTTGCAATTCTTGCTTTTATTGTCCGCTGCAAACTGAGGTCACATTTGGGTCGCCAGATTTTCAAAAGTCATTCATTAGTGTCACAAGTAGGCTTACATTAACATAGCAATGAAGCTACTGTGAAAATCCCCAAGTCACCACACTCCGGTGCCTGTTTGGGTACACTGAAGGAGAACTTGGCATGGCCAAAGCACCTAACCAGCACATCTTTCGGACTGTGGGAGGAAACTGGAGCACCCCGAGGAAACCCATGCAGACAACGTGCAGACTCTGTACAGATAGTGATCCAAGCCGGGAATCAAACTTGGGTCCCTGGCGCTGTGAGGCAGCAGTGCTAACCACTGTGCCGCCATGCCTAGTGCCCAGTCAAACTGGGCATGTTAACCAGCTCCCAGCAATAGAGTTTTACATTGAAGGGGGTGTAGGAGTGTATAATTGCACACTACTCCAGTGTAATACTGAGCTGTTTCTCAGCTGGGGTCAGTCACAAGTGGGCATGGTTTTAGGGTGAGGGATAGGAGGTTCAGGGGGGATTTGAGAAAAAACCTTTTCACTCAGGGGGTGGTGGAAATCTGGAATGTGCTCCTTGGGAAGGTAGTCAAAAACCTTACAACTTTTAAAAAATATTTGGATGAGCACTTGAAATATCATAACATGCAAAGATCTGGGACAGGTGCAGGAAAAGGGGATTATTGTGCCTTTAGTGGTAGGGACTGCACGTGACACGGTGGTTAGCATTGCTGTCTTACAATGCCAGGGACCCAGGTTCAATCTCCAACTTGGATCACAGTCTGTGTGGAGTCTGCACGTTCTCCCCGTGACTGCGTGGGCTTCCTCCGGGAGCTCCGGTTTCCTCCCACATTTTGAAAGACGTGCTGATTCGGTGCATTGACCCAAACAGGCGTTGGAGTGTGGTAACTATGGGAATTTCACAGTAACTTCATTGCAGTGTTAGAACATAAGAAATAGGAGCAGGAGTAGGCCATCTGGCCCTTCGAGCCTGCCCCGCCATTCAATAAGATCATGGCTGATCTGTCGTGGCTCAGTTCCACCTTCCCGCCCTCTCCCCATAACCCTTAATCCCCTCGCTTACCAAAAACCTATCTACCCGCGTCTTAAATATATTTAGCGAGGCAGCCTCCACCACTTCAACGGGCAGAGAATTCCAGAGATTCACCACCCTTTGAGTGAAGAAGTTCCTCCTCAACTCCGTTCTAAACCGCCCCCCCCTTTATCTTGAGGCTGTGCCCCCTAGTCCGACTGTCCTTTCTGAGCGGGAAGAGCCTCTCCACCTCTATCCTATCCAACCCATTCATCATCTTATACGTCTCAATGAGATCTCCCCTCATTCTTCTAAACTCTAACGAGTACAAGCCTAGTTTATTCAGCCTCTCCTCATAGTTCAACCCCCTCAACTCCGGCATCAGCCTAGTAAACCTCCTCTGCACTCCCTCCAAGGCCAAAATATCCTTGCGTAAGTGCGGCGCCCAAAACTGCACACAGTACTCCAGCTGCGGCCTCACCAGTGCCCTGCACAGTTGCAGCATTAGTGTAAGCATGTTAGTGTAAGCATTACTTGAGACTAATAAATACACTTTTTTTTGTAGCTTGAGGGGCATCACTCCACATCAACCATAGCCAAGCCCACCCACACACACACAAACTAAGGAACAATTTAGCATGGCCAATCCACCGAACCCTGCATGTCTGTGGACTGTGGGAGGAAACTGGAGCAGCTGGTGGAAACCCACACAGACACAGGGAGAACATGCAGACTTCACAATGACAGTCACCCAAGGCCGGAATTGGACCCAGGCACCTGGCACTGTGAAGTTTAAAGTTAAGGTTTAAAGTTTACTTATTAGGGTTGCAAGTACCTCAGCCAGTGGCAAATTTGCATATTTGCAACTGGCCAGTGGCCAGTGGCCAGTTGCAAATATCCCAGCCAGTGATTCGAATGAACAAGTGCCTCCTCAAATCATACAGGCACGGACCCCAGCCCGAGTCCTGCACCCCCCATTCCCCCTCCTCCACCTGCAAAGGTGACAAATGTCAAGATCAGGGCTTGGCTTTTCAGCCTCTCCCGTGTGACAAAGATTCAGGCCAATGTGCCTCAGCGCAATCCAATGGGTAAAAGAACCACACGGTTCCTTGCCCTGCTCACCCACGTCACAGATTTCTGATGGAGGCCACGATACTGTGACCCTTCCATGCTCCATTCCCTCCACAGCTGCCACTCAAAGGCCTGCGGAAAGTTTCTGGCCTTCTCCTTCATTCCTGACCCCAAAATCCAGGCCGTAAAATTCACAGCACAGCCCAATCGGTCTATACCAGCCCACTCTGACCCTCCTTGGCCTGGCCCTATCAGCTTTTCCCTCTGTCCCTCTCTTCCTCATGTACTTATCCAGATCCTGATTAAACACATTAAAGTTGATTGCCTCAGTGTTCGCAAGTTCTTAACACTCCTTAAAGAAGTTCCTTCCAAATTCCCAATTGAATTATTTTAGTGATTATCTTACATTTCCAAGACTGACTTTTGGACTTCCCCCAAGGTTAGAAACATTTTCCCTGTGAGTGCCCTACTGAGTAAGAAGTGTCGCAACACCAGGTTAGACTTCTTACCCCAGTCCAACACCAGCATCTCTCCATCGTACTCCACCGAATCAGCCCATCATCTGAAAGATTTCCATCAGGGTCATCTTTTCGTTTTCACTTTTCAAATTGCCCCAGAGTGTTTAATCCTTCCCGATATTCCTGGCATCATTTCTGGCAGCGCGTTTACACAGTTCATGCTAGCGGATAATTTAAAGTTTGAAATCTAATCTCCGTTCACTGCTCCTAGCAGCGTGTTTTGTTTGAATAGACCACAGAACAGAGATAAGAATATCATGCTACAGTGTTGATTTGGCAATAATCACTTCGCAGCCACATGTGTGATTATCTAGTGCGGTAAAACATTCCAAGGCACCGCATGGGAGCATTATCAAGCAAGGTTTGACAGCAAGACATTCAAGGGGGTAGCATTTGAGAAGCATTTGAGGCAGCACGCTGGCACAGTGGTTAGCACTGCTGCCTCGCAGCGCCAGGGATCCGGGTTCAATTCCAGCCTTGGGCCACTGTCTGTGTGGAGTTTGCACATTCTTCCCATGTCTGCATGGGTTTCCTCCGTGTGCTCCAGCTTCCTCCCACAGTCCAAAGACGTGCGGGTTAGGTTGATTGGCTATGCTATATTGCCCCTTAGTGTCAGGGGGATTAGCAGAGTAAATATGTAGGGTTACAGGAATAGGGCCTGGGTAGGATTTCGGTCAATGCATGGGCCAAATGGCCTCTGTCTACACTGTAGTGATTCTAAGAGCAGAGAGATAGAAAGAGGTTTTAGAGAATACCTGGTGTTCTGGGGCTTAAATCCCAGGCAGCTGAAGACAAAGAATGCAACGGTGGAAGAATTAAAATTGGGAATGTTCAAGAGGCCAAGAATTAGAGGAATGCGGGTGTTTGAAAGGGTTATAGAAGAGGCAATGGAGGTAGGTGAGGATAAAGCCACAGAGGAATCTGAAAGGATAGAGGAATTTAAAATCAAAGCATTGTTTGACTGGGAGATTACAGAGAGCAGTGAGTACAGGGTGGAAGGGTGCACGGGATCTAGCGCAATTGAGAATTTGTGCAGGAGAGATAAATTAAATTTCCGGAGTAAATCCACTAGAGTGAATGTGTGGTCAGAAACTCAGTTTGGATCAGTTCGGTGCCGTGGTTATGAAGAGCTGGTCCCACCATAGGCAGTTGCAGGCATGACAGATGGAGGCAGTGGCGAGGGAATGGACCCTGGAAGGGTGGTCGGAAGACACTTGCTTCAGTCTTCCCAATATTTGGCTGGGGAAAGTTTCTGCTCAGCCAGGACTAGATGTTGGACAAGCAGTGTGACAGCTTAGAGACAGTGGAAGGGTCAAGAGAGTTGGGTAGCGGTGATGTGGTGTTTGATATCACGGGCGTATACATGGAACCTGGTTTGGTGTTTTCAGATGTGGGGCGTAAGTTTCCCATCCCACCTGCTATAGGAATCGTAGCAGGCAGAACACGGAGCATTCAAAGGCCTCTTCACCTCAGGTGGGATTTTCCAACCTTGTGGCCAGAAAATCCCGGCCCTGTTGTACGGGCACCTCAGGGACTCCAGTGGTTCAACTGTCCAAGAAGGCAGGCTGTCAAGAGCAACTAGGGATGGACAATAAATGTCTGCCTAGCCAGCAATGCCCATAACCCATGAATGATCTCTTTTTGGAATGTTGCCGCCAAGAGTCAACATATCAATGAGGAATCAAGGGGTGGGGGAGGGAGCATGGATAAATCCTTGGGGGACACCAGAGCTCATGGTGCAGGAGCAAGAGGAAAAGCCATTGGAAACTGCAACATGGCACATAAGAGGGGAACAAATTGGGCATGGATTGAGTTTCCCAGCTGCGAGGGCAGGAATAATGAATTTACCATTAAAGGCTACCTTTTATGAATTTGCAGTCTTGTTACAAACCGTAAATCCGCAAAGGGCCATAGATTTCCGAATTCTGAAACTTGATTCCCATAAGGTGAAGCAGGAAAGGGGAATTGCAGCATGTACCTTTATGGATGGAAATGGGTTTGGGATCACTGCTGTTTACTGTACAGATTTGAAAGGGGAGTGAGCAGCACTTTGTCAAGAGACGATAAATACACGGGAAAAATTAACATACATGCATACAATCAGGAAAAATATGATAAAAACTAAAGGAAAACAGTGAGCACACATTGCATTCAAAAATACCAGCTCAACCACACAAAGCAAAGCATTGGTTCAATCAGGGAAATTAGCAACTACCTTTTAGTGTTATCCAGGAGAGTAGATTGAAGCATCAGGAAGTCTGCCTTTTCCAACCAATGCAGCCCATCTGATCTTTATGTTGAATTTCAACCCCCCACTGGAGTTCTGAAAGCATTGGCGAGAGAGAGAAAAGACTGGACAATCCCTTCACGCCTCTTTGTCTCAATTCAACTGAAACAAATTTCCCCAAAAAATGAGAGAGGTTAAGTCAGATCTGAAAAGTTCATCAGCCTGAGCTCCATCCCCCCCTTAGATTAACATTCGAGGAGGTGTTCGCCCCAGCTTCCATCATCCACTCTCACCCTGACATCATCATCCACACTGAGAACCCCGCTTCTTAAGTGGGCACCAAAAAATATCCCATGACAATATTGGAAGAGTTGGGGAATCGTGATTTCCCCATCGACCCACATGCAAATGAAATCAGATCAGCTCATTATCACATTACAGTTGCGGGATCTTGCTGTGCATATTTGGCTACCATAGCCTGAATTTTGCCCACATTTACGGAGACGCGATCCGTAGGGTAGGAAAGCAGCCGCAAGCCGTGAGCGTGAGGAGAATATAATTTCACACTAAGCTGTGTCCCAACATCAGAGGAGGCTGCAAGCATGCAGATCAAGCCCAAGACAGGAGGTGAGAGCCCTGTCTTGTCAGCTTGGATTGGGAATGTCTCAATTTGTTGGGACTCTGAATTGGCTTTAAGTTGACTTGATTGGATTGGAATAAAGATTAAAAAGAAAGCCACAAGCGTTCAGGACAGCCTGTCCCTTCTCATGCCAATTGAGAAGCAAAAAGACTCATTACCCAATTGGATGATGCTTGACTGTGAGTTCATTTCCCCCACTTTCAAGATTTGAAATCTGGGAAGGAGAAATCAAAGAACAAGTCAAAACAAGAATTAGTTTTCCATGTCCCAGAAAGGGTCACTCCGAGCAATGTCCTGTGATCATCAATTCCTGGAAACTCCAGGCCAATCCTGAAGGGTTGACAACCCCTAAACGTGTCAAGTGGAAACAAAGAAGGACTTGCATTGACCCCAGGATATCCTGAAGCACCTTACAGTGAATTAAATACTTTCTGAAGCATTGTCACTGTTGTAATGGAGGAAATGTGCAGTGAGTCTGCAGACATCAAGATCCAGCAGTGAAATACTGGCCCCTAATCTCTGGGCTCCTGAGAGTTGGATTTGGGGTTACCCCAGTGATGCACTGGGGAATCCCTCACTAATCTTCCCTGACAATTGCACTGGGTTGGGAACCACTGGCTAAAGTGATCTAAATCATTAACTTCAGATGGTTCTGCCAATGTTATGCTAATAATTACTCTGGAAGAGTTAGAAGGAAAGAAAGCACCTCTAACTTCAGCATAACCATTTAAATTCCCAGTCTGAGACCTGCACTCCCAAGCCTCCAGGAGACTCCCTCCCCTGCTCCTCACTAAGTACATTGACATGGTGTCCCTCACCCACCCCCTCCCCCGACATGACCAACTCTCCTGACCCAACACCCATCCCCTGGGCTCGATCCATCCGACCCTCATCCCTACCTCCAATCCAACAGCTGCTCAACTGGGCCCAACTGGACCCAACTCCCCTCCCGATTCATACACACCCCCGCATGTCCAATTCGCCCACTCTCCAATGTTCACCCACCGCCCCCCGCAGCTGATGAACGCCCACACCCCTGATGTCTGACCCCTCCCCGCCACTACCCCGATGTCTGATCTCCATCCCAATTTCTGACACACCCCCCCCTCGGTGTCAGATCCCCACACCCACCGATGATCGACTGCCTCCAAACCCTTCCACTTATCTTACACACTTCTCATCTCTCTGGCCTGTTATTTTCAGTGTGATATTTAAACTCACCTGCAGAGTAGCAGCAACAGGGGGGGCACCCTCCTGCACTCCATTTCCTTTGGACCTCACCGTTGGAGCCAGGGAAGGGCTGTGCTACCTGAGTCTCTCCCAGCCTGAGTTAGGAATGTCGGGCGAGATAGGCGCTTAAGAATTTTAGTGGAGATAAGTGGATATAATCATCTCTGACCGCGAGGAAGTTATGGCTCATTGAGGGATAAGTCTTGGAGAGGGAATAGAAACTCCCCATCACTCTTGATAAAGGATCCTTTACACTCTCCACAAGGGGCAGACATCAGTTTGTCTTCTCATGAGAGAGATGGCATCTCTGGCAGGTAAGATGTGAACAGCCCATCACCTGAATTGTTAACAGAACTGCAGCAACTCCAGAACGATCCGCAGTTCCATGCAGCAAGAAGTTTTGCCCTGTATCGTTTGCAAGAAAAAGCAATCCAATTACTTCCCACCTGCAAGCTTTGAATTCAGAAATGCCTAAATATCACAAGAGATTTTGTTCCAATTTACTTACTTATCTCCTTCCCTTGACAAAGCATTGGCAGGGAATGGAGTGAATGGAGTCAGAGGCTAGAGGAGAGGTTGCATGTTAGCATTGAACTCTGACCCTGAACCTAGTTGCAGCTATCCAGATGGCACAGTGGTTAGCACTGCTGCCTCACACCGCCAGGGACCTGGGTTCAATTCCTGGCTTGGGCTACTGTTTGTGTAGAGTCCGCACATTCCCCCTGTACCTGTGTGGGTTTCCTCCGAGTGATCCAGTTTCCTCCCACAGTCTGGAAGACATGCTGGTTAGGGTGCATTGGCCGTGCTAAATTCTCCCTCAGTGTACCCTAACAGGCGCCGGAGCGTGGTTACTAGGGGATTTTCACAGTAACTTAATTGTGGTGTTCATGTAAGCCGACTTGTGACTAATAAATAAACTTTAGCTTTAGATGCTGGCCAAAGAAAATTGAAACATGCGTGATGGTGGTTTAATTTATTCCAAAATTGGCTGATTCAGAAACAAACTGCTGGAAATGGATTTCAGCCAAGCCTAGAGTCTGTTCCCCATGTAGGCTATAAGCACAGGGACACAATGCAATGTTACAGCTGCTTATTGACTAACAATTATTCTGTGCTCTGTGTGAGGGTAAATGCAACACAATTCAATTACAGTGTTTGGCAAGAAATCCACTACAATGAACTATGATGGATTTTTTTTTAATGTGTGTTGACGGAACGTGAGCACCGCTGGCTAGGTGACCAGTTATTGCTGATACCTAATTGCCCCTTGAGAAGGTAGTGGTGAACTGTTGACACAAACTGCCGCAATCCATCAGGTGTAGATACACGTATAGCGCTGTTAGGGAGGGAGTTCCAGCATTTCAATCCAGCGGCAGTGAATTTGATTTGATTTATTATTGTCATATGTATTAGTGTACAGTGAAAAGAATTGTTTCTTGCGCGCCACACAGACAAAACATACCATTCATAGAGAAGGAAAGGAGACAGTGCGGAATGTAGTGTTACAGTCATAGCTAGGGTGTAGAGAAAGATCAACTTAGTGCAAGATAGGTCCATTCAAAAGTCTGATAGCAGCAGGGAAGAAGCTGGCGGCGTGGTAGCACAGTGGTTAGCACTGCTGCTTCATGGGTCCTGGGTTCGATTCCTGGCTTGGGTCACTGTCTGCGTGGAGTTTGCACATTCTCCTTGTGTCTGCGTGGGTTTCCTCCCACAGTTCAAAGATGTGCAGGTTAGGTTGATTGGCCATGCTAAGAAATTGCTCCTTAGTATCCAGGGTTGTGTAGGTTAGAGGGATTAGTGAGTATTATATATGGGGATAGGACCTGGGTGGGATTGTGTTTGGTGCAGACTCGATGGGCCGAAGGGCCTCTTTCTGCAGTGTAGGGTTTCTATGATTTCTAAGCTATTCTTGAGTCGGTTGGTACGTTACCTCAGACTTTTGTATCTTTCTCCCGATGGAAGAAGGTGGAAAAGAGAATGTCCGGGGTGCGTGGGGTCTTTAATTATGCTGGCTGCTTTTCCAAGGCAGCGGGAAGTGTAGACAGAGTCAATGGGCAGGAGGCTGGTTTGCGTGATGGACAGGACTTTGTTCATGACTCTTTGTAGTTTCTTGCGGCCTTGGATAGAGCAGGAACCATACCAAGCTGTGATAGAATTAGAACAGTGATGGCAGAATTCTCCGACTGTTCACACCGGTGGGATTCTCTAGTCCCGCCTGCGGCACCTCCCCTGCCATGGGATGGGATGACTTTAGTGGGAAATCTCATTGACATCGATGGGGCTAGAGGATTCTATCACCAGTGAACAGTGTACCACCTCCCACCACTGAGAAAAATGTTGAGGGGAGACCAGAGAATCTCATCCGATATATTTCAACTCAGGATGGCGTGTAACTTGAAGTGAAACATGCAGGTGGTGGAGTTCACCTGCCTTTCGTCCTGTAGGCAGTCGAATTCATGGGTTTGTAAGGTGCTATTGAAGGAGATTTGACAAATAGCTGCAGTGCATTATGTCGATGGTACACACTGCCGGCACTGTGCGTCATTGATGGAGGGACTACGTGTTTAAAATAGTGGGTGGGGTGCTAATTGTGTGGGCTGCTTTCTCCTGTATTGTGTCAAAGTCCTTGAGAATTGTTGGAGCTGCACTTGTCCAGGCAAATGTACACAATCCTCACTTGTGCTCTGTAGACGATGGGCAGGATTTGAGGTGTTCAGAAGTGAATTACTTGCCACGGAATTCCTGCTCTCTGATCTGCTCTTGTAGTCACAGTATTTACACGGCGAGTCCAGTTCAGTTTCTGATCAATGGTGACCCCAGGATGTTGACAGCAGAGTTCAGCAAAGGTAACGCCATCGAGTTTCAAAGGGCGGGGGTCCGTTTAGAACGGAGTTGAGGAGGAACTTCTTCACTCAAAGGGTGGTGAATCTCTGGAATTCTCTGCCCGTTGAAGTGGTGGAGGCTGCCTCGCTAAATATTTTTAAGAAGCGGGTTGATGGGTTCTTGATAAGAGAGGGGATTAAGGGTTATGGGGAGAGGGCGGGAAAGTGGAACTGAGCCACGACAGATCAGCCATGATCTTATTGAATGGCGGGGCAGGCTCGAAGGGCTAGATGGCCTACTCCTGCTCCTATTTCTTATGTTCTTATGTTCTTATGATTCTCTCTTATTGGAGATGTTCACTGCCTGGCACCTGTGTGACGTGATTCAAGATGTGGAGATGCCGGCGTTGGACTGGGATAAACACAGTAAGAAGTCTGACAACACCAGGTTAAAGTCCAACCGATTTATTTGATAGTAAACTCACAAGCGTTCAAGGTTTCCCTCTTCATCAGGTGAATGGAGAGTTCTGGCCTCAGACAGAGCATATAACAGCACAGACAGTTTACAGATTACTGATTAGAATGCGAATCTTTACACCTAAGCTGCTATTCAAGTCTTAAAGAGGCCGACAATGTGAGTGGAAGGAGCATTAAGCACAAAGAGATGTGTATTGTCTCCAGGCAGTACAGTAAGTGAGGTTTTGCACACCCAGGCAAATCATGGGGGTTACAGATAGTGCGACATGAACCCAAGATCCCTGTTGAGGCCGTTCTCATGTGTGTGGAACTTGGCTATCAGTCTCTGCTCAGCGAGTCGGTTGGACTTAAAAATAAATCGGTTGGACTTAAACCTGGTGTTGTCAGACTTCTTACTGTGATGTGATTCAACCCAGGCCTAAATGTTATAGAGAGCTTGTTGCATGGAGACCTGAACTGCTTCAGTATCAGAGGAGTTGCAATTTTTAAAAACGTATTCATTCAGAGGATTGCTAACTAGGCCAGCGTTTATTGCCCATCCCTAATTGCCCTTGAGAAGATGATGGAGAGCTGCCTTCTTGATGCTGAACACTGTGCAGTCATCAGCGAACATCCCCACTTCTGACGTTACGATGGACGGAAGGTGATTGATGAAGCAGCTGAAGATGGTTGGGCCCAGGGCACTACCCCGAAGAACTCCTGAAGCAATGTCTTGGGCTGAGATGACTGACCACCGACAAGGACAACCATCCTTGGAGCCATTCATTCAGTGGAGAGATTCCCCTTGATTCCAATGGACATCACTTTCTCCCAGGTTCCTCAATGGCACAGTCAGTGAGAGTACTAAGTAGTGGTGGTAAAACAGTATTAATCAAGCAAGGTCAAACTCTGTGCAGCTGGCAGAAGGAAAAGAGACACGTTTTAGCTCAAATATCCATCCAGTGAAGCACCTGAGGAACAGAATATTTTTCAAAGTTCATTTTTGGGACATGAGCATCATTGATTGGCCACCATTCATTGTCCATTCCTAGTTGCCCTTGTTGACAGTTGAGAATCAACCACATTGTTGTGGCTCTGGAGTCACATGTAGATCAGGCCAGTAAAGGATGGCAGAAATCCTTCCCTTAAAGGATATTAGTGAACCAGATAGCTTTTCTTTTAATGACAATCGACAATGGTTTCATCAGTAGATTCTTAATTCCAGATATTTTTTATTGAATTCAAATTCCACCATCTGGCATGGCGAGATTCGAACCTGGGTCCCCAGAACATCAACTGAGTTTCTGGATTAATAGTCTCTTGATGATACCACTAGGTTATCCCCTCCCCTAAATGTGGCAGAACAAAGGCTAAATAGTGATATTGTGAGTGATCATGACACACAGGATAGAGTTATCATTTAAATTACCCAGGCGGTAAGTGTTAGGTGGGATTCTGACTTAGAGCTGTTCAGTCATAATCCCACAGCTTTGCACCACTGGGTCCTCAACCAAACACATTCACCAATTGCTTTTGAGGAGAGAGTAGATTGGGGCTATACTCATTGAAGTTCAGAAGAATGAGGGGAGATCTTATAAGATTATGAAGGGAATAGAGAAGATAGAAGCAGGGAAGTTGTTTCCACTGGCGGGTGAAGCCAGAACTAGGGGACGTAGCCTCAAAATAAGGGGGAGCAGATTTAGGACTGAGTTGAGGAGAAATTTCTTCACACGAAGGGTTGTGAATCTGTGGAATTCCCTGCCCAGTGAAGCAGTTGAGGCTACCTCACTGATGTTTCGAAGACAAGGACAGATAAATTTTTGAATAGTAAAGGAATTAAGGGTTATGGTGAGTGGGAGGGGAGATGGAGCTGAGTCCACAAAAAGGTCAGCCATTATCTTATTGAAAGGTGGAGCAGGCTCGAGAGGCCAGATGGCCTACTCCGACTCCTAGTTTTTATGTTCTTATATTTAATCAGATGATATATACTCCAGAAGTATCTGATGAATGGAGGGATGGAACATGCAGGGAAAGCTACTGGCAATTTTCATAGATCATAGAAGCCTACAGTGCAGAAAGAGGCCCTTCGGCCCATCAAGTCTGCACCGAACACAATCCCACCCAGGCCCTACCCCCATATCCCTACATATTATACCCACTAATCCCTCTAACCTATGCATCCCAGGACAGTAAGGGGCAATTTTCTAGCAAGGCCAATCAACCTAACCCACACATCTTTGGACTGTGGCAGGAAACCGGAGCACCCGGAGGAAACCCACGCAGACGCGAGGAGAGAGTGCAAACTCCACACAGACAGTGACCCGAGCCGGGAATCAAACCCAGGTCCCTGGAGCTGTGAAGCAGCAGTGCTAACCACTGTGCTACCACGCCGCATAAATACTGGTTGGATACACAGGATGATGAGCGAGGTCTAGAGACTGACAGAATGGAGCGAAAGAGTGAAGAATAAGAAAATGCAGTGTGAGTGCTGGGAGTGGATCTGGGAGAGAGTCATACATCAGAAAATGATCATGAAAGACTCTCCAATATCGCAAGAGGGTGATCTCACAGTAGTAATCCTGGCAGACATGAAAGTACAGCCAGTGGTCAGATCTTGAAATACCATGAATAAAGAAATACCATGAAGGCCACAGACTTGGAACAGATCTAGAAGTTGAAGTCTTATGATCATGAGGCTGTGGTCGCTGCCAAAGAACTTGACGACATGCTAATAAAAGAGACAAAGCAATGGAACTGAAATATATGGGGGGGGTTTGGAATTTATTCTGAAGTACCAGATAAGTGACATTCAGTTTTTAATCACAAGGGGGGATTTATATTGAAAAAGACCTTTACCGGGGGAATTGCAAGGTTAAAGTGAGGCGAATTGCATGGGGTTTTGAAGAGGGACTGGGTGTTACAGATGTTAGAGTGGACCCTTCCACAGCTGGAGAAATACTTTGGAAAATCTTTTCAGTATTTGGACACATTCATGAGAGTGCCGATGAACAGACAAAAGAGGCTCGTTTCTGCAGTGTTATTTTCAGAACGCAATGTTTCTGGAACCACCCAGAAAGGCAGTTGATGTTGAAGGAAGACTTTGGAAACTAAATCAATTTGCCCAAGGCCTGAGAATGGTGCTTCCAAAGTATGGTGATTTGCAGTGGGATCTATTTCCCTGAAGCTCAATTATATCCAATGCAAAGCAGATCTTACATAACAGAACTCATAAAGGAAAACTTTCAGGTACTGCTATAATGCATACTGATGATTATTTATGGGTTGGTACTTGAAGAGTGTGTGATTAATAACATTGGAGTAGGATTTAAAATTCTGCCTCATGGATCATTGGAAAATATTGGCACAGATATCACATTTAGACAGCTTGGAATAACTTAAAATCAGCAGTCCTACTTACAAAGCGTTGCTTCCATCCTGATTATTCAACTAGCTAATCACTGAAAGAGATAGATAGACGTTACCAAAAAGTGTTGAATGGGCATGAAAACGGGAGAGTTTCAGCTCCACTTTTCTGGCGAGGCCACATCTGAAATCTTACGCCACTGAGGGCAAAAAAATGATGCATGACCTGTTTCCCGCCAGTAGGGGAATGGGCAGGGCCCAAGCCCGCTGGAAAGCCAGCTGCTCACAGGAGAGGGCGCAATTGTGCACGTGCAAATCTTTCTGTTCTGTGCAACAAAACTGAGGGACCTGTCAGTCACCTCCCTCCCTGGATATGGCCCCACCCCTGCCCCCACATAATCACTGGCCTCCACAGCCAATCAGCACCCCACACAGCTGATTGCATCCTGCTTGCCTGTGCCCCCCTCCCCCCCCCACCACCACTTAATGGATATTTATACTCATCAGTAGCTTTTCCTGCAGTTGAGCTGATTTTTGCCCTCAGATGAGAGCAAATGATAATTTTGATGCATTGGGATTAAGTGCTACAATGAAACCCCCTCATGTTTCAAGGGCAAATGGAACATTGATAAATGTTCGCTTAGGTTTTCTTTAGGTGACCCCCCAAGAACATGGACCTCACCTTTGTTAGCAACGCCTCAAATGCTCACCTTCCTGATGAATCTTCAAGTCATAGAATCGTGAATCATTACCGTGAACAAAGAACAAAGAACAACACAGCACGGGAAACAGGCCCTTCGGCCCAACGAGCCCGCGCCGCCATTTTAACATTATGAGTGCCCTCCTCTACCTATAACCTTTGTCTACGCCAATTGGGGAAGATTGAGGGAAGACTAATTTAGGGATAATTTGTTACACCAATCAGCCTAAGAGCACGTTTTTGCGGTGTGGGAGGAAATCGGAGCACCCGGAGAAAACCCACGCAATCACGGGGAGAATGTGCAAACTCCCGCAGACGCCGACCCAAATCCATGTATCTGCACAGCAAACAGTGATAGTCACTGAGCTGTCATAAGAACATAAGAAATAGGAGCAGGAGTAGGCCATCTAGCCCTTCGAGCCTGCCCCGCCATTCAATAAGATCATGGCTGATCTGTCGTGGCTCAGTTCCACTTTCCCGCCCTCTCCCCATAACCCTTTATCCCCTCTCTTATCAAAAACCCATCAACCCGCTTCTTAAAAATATTTAGCGAGGCAGCCTCCACCACTTCAACGGGCAGAGAATTCCAGAGATTCACCACCCTTTGAGTGAAGAAGTTCCTCCTCAACTCCGTTCTAAACCGCCCCCCTTTATCTTGAGGCTGTGCCCCCTAGTCCTGCTGTCCTTTTTGAGCGGGAAGAGTCTCTCCAACTCTATCCTATCCATCCCATTCATCATCTTATACGTCTCAATGAGATCTCCCCTCATTCTTCTAAACTCTAACGAGTACAGGCCTAGTTTATTCAGCCTCTCCTCATAATTATGTTACCTGTCATGTTACCTGTCAGCTGGTCCAGTTTAAGCGTACTCTAACGACGTGAAGCACTAGGCCAATCTCAAAGCAACAAGAGCAGCCCTCGTATGACCCACCGAGTGTATGCCCCTTGTTGGATAACAAGGCGGACCGAATCTCCCGTGAAGTAAAAGAAAAGACATCCATAAACATGTAAAACTTAGACAGACATTTACGGAATCCCCAGAAGCTCAGAAGTAAGACAAGTGAGCCATACAATATGTTGGAAGGTCCGTAGGAATCAATTGATCCCCAGGGACATCCCAAGGCTCTTGATCTTTATTTAGATCAGTCTCCTGTATCCCTCCATCTCTAGTCCATCTGAAGTGGAGGCCATTTGGCCCATTGAGTCTTCACCGACTCTCTGGGTGAGGCTGGTTTCGTAATATTTATTGTGAATGAGGAGGTGAAACGTTGCCCTTTAACCTGGGAAGGTGAGAAAATGAGAAGGGTTGATGAAAGTACTTCAGCTGCTGAAAAACCAGCTCTTGTGAAACAGGGGATCTGGGATTCTATTTTTCAATTGAATTTTGTTGCAAAAGAGTTAGATTTTTTAAATGATGAACCGTTGTTACAATTGTATAAGGCGTTGGAGAAACCACTCCTGGAGTATTGTGTCCAGTTTTAGTCTCCTTCCTTGAGGAAGGATGTGGTACACTGGAGGCAGTTCAGAGAAGGTTTGCCAGAGTGATTTCAGGAATGAAAGGGTTGTTGTATGAGAAACATTTGGAAAGCTTGGGCTTTGCACTCACTGGAGTTGAGAAGAATGAGGGGGGATCTGATGGAGGTACATGAAATTCTAAAGGGGATTGATAAAGTGGACGTTGAACAGCTATCCCTTGTGGGACAGTCTACAACAAGAGGTCATTGATACAAAGAGAGCAGAGTTAGGTTCAAAACCGAGATGAGGAGGAACTGCTTCCCTCAGAGGGTTGTGAATCTGTGGAACGCACTGCTCCAGTGTTCAGTGGAGGCAAAATCACTCAACATAGTCAAGAGAGAGATAGATATGTTTCTAATGAAAATGTGCCATGGAACCCTGCAGTGCGGAAGGACGCCATTTGGCCCATTGAGTCAGAACTGACCACAATCCCACCCCAGACACTATTATAGAATCATCAAACCCAACAGTACAGAAAGAGGCCCTTCGGCCCATCGAGTCTGCACCGAACACAATCCCACCCAGGCCATACCCCCATATCCCTACATATCATACCCACTAATCCCTCTAACCTACACATCCCTGGACACTAAGGGGCAATTTCTTAGCATGGCCAATCAACCTAACCCGCACATCTTTGGACTGTGGGAGGAAACCGGACTACCCGGAGGAAACCCACACAGACACGAGGAGAATGTGCAATCTCCACGATTCCCGTAATCCCATGTATTTACCTTAACTAGCCTCCCTGACACTAAGGGACAATTTATCATGGCCAATCAAC
Organism: Carcharhinus amblyrhynchos; assembly: GCF_965287045.1. Lineage (NCBI taxonomy): Eukaryota > Metazoa > Chordata > Chondrichthyes > Carcharhiniformes > Carcharhinidae > Carcharhinus > Carcharhinus amblyrhynchos. The sequence continues at coordinate 30,864,741 of NC_137351.1, read as the reverse complement.
CTAATCTGCACATCTTTGGACTGTGGGAGGAAACCGGAGCACCCGGAGGAAATACATGCAGACATGGGGAGAATGTGCAAACTCCACCCAGACAGTGACCCGAGGCCAGAATTCAACCCGTGTCCCTCGCGCTGTGAGGCAGCAGTGCTAACCGTGCAGCCCAAAGTGGGAGAAAGGGAGCTGGGGAGTAGGCAGGAGAGTGGAGTTGAGACCAGGATAAGATCAGCCATGACCATGTTAAATGGTGGAGCGAGCCGGAAGGGCTAAATTGCCCACTCCTAATTCCAAAATTCCTAAATTCACAGGTCTTAAGTCGGTCCGCCTTGTTGTCCGACGAGGGGCATACACGCGATGGGTCGTACAAGGGCTGCTCTTGGATGTTCGAGAGTAGCCTAGTGCTTCATGTCGTTAGTGTACGCTTAAACTGGACCAGATACTGGGCAAGACGACAGCTCAGTGACTATCACTGATTGCTGTGCAGACACATGGATTTGGGCCGGTGTCTGTGGGAGTTTGCGCATTCTCCCCGTGCTTGCGTGGGTTTTCTCCGGGTGCTCCGGTTTCCTCCCACACCCCAAAGATGTGCTCTTAGGCTGATTGGAGGTAATAAATTGTCCCTAAATTAGTTTCCCTCAATGTGGAATGCCATAAGCATAGATAGGGGTCATGGGTGGAGCGGGGACTGGTAATGTTAAAATGGCGGCACGGGCTCGTTGGGCCGAAGGGCCTGTTTCCCGGGCTGTTTTTGTTCTTTGTTCTTAAATATCCAGTGTGGAGATTCTGTACAAGGACCGCAATGACGATCATTATAATAATTGAATTTTACACAGTTAATCGTTCTCTGTGGGATTGTGCACTCTCTGTGATCTTACAGACTTGAAACAAATGCTGGAGAGAAAGAAAAGTCTCTCAAATTAAACAAGACAACAACTGCCAGAATGTTCTACAAAAGAAATAGATGTACAAAGAAAATCGAGGACCCTGGAGAAGGAGGGCCTTACAATGTAAAACTTTGTAAAAAGAAATGGAGTTCATTGATTTAATGGAATTTTAAAATTTTAGTTGTGCATATTAAATCCATTTTTTAATTAAGGGGATAAGAGGGACTCTGTTAATTGTATAGTAATTGTGTTTAGTTGGATGCTACTGGTGGATATTAATTGGGGTTTTAGCTGAGCCCATTTAAATAGAGGTTGAGATTGTGGTTGTTGGATTAGGAGGAGGATGCTATTAATTTGTAATTCTCAAATAAATCTATAAATGCGTAAAGTTTGGCTCCTGTTCTATGTTTCACCAATTAGATGTTTGAAATAAAACATCAATTGTGTGGTAGTCACTCTTACCAATGCTGTCATAGACAGGTACATCCACACCAGGTAGATTGGTGAGGATGAGGTAAAATAGGTTTTTTATCCTCTATTATTGTTCTCTCATCACCTGCCAAGGCACAGTATGAAGTCTCATAACACCAGGTTAGAGTCCAGGACTTTAACCTGGTGTTGTGAGACTTCTTAATATGTTTACCCCAATCCAATGCTGGTATCTCCACATCAAGGCGCAGTATGGCAGACATGTTCTTCAGGACTCAGCCAGCCCTGGTCCACAGTAATGCTAACACTGGAGTCCTCCACCCAGAGTACATTCTGCGTCCTTGCCACCCTCAATGCTTCCTCTAACAGTTTAAAGTTTATTTATTAGTCACAAGTAAGCTTACGTTAATACTGCAATGAAGTTACTGTGAAAATCTCCTCGTCACCACGCTCCAGGACCGTTTGGGTACACTGAAGGAGAATTTAGCATGGCCAACACACCTAACCAGCACCTAACCTAACCAGATTGTGGAAGGAGATCGGAGCACCTGGAGGAAACCCACGCAGACATGAGGAGAACGTGCAGCCTCCGCACAGACAGTGATTCAAGCCAGGAGTCGAATCCAGACTGACATCGCTCTCCCAAAACCACCCAGTGTTCACCATGGAAGGGTAATGGCTCAATAATAGAGTGAAGGGAATGAATGGTGATCAGCAGAACCTTTTCTTGCTCATTTTTGACCTGATGCCATGGAAACCTCATGGAATCCAGAGTTGTACACTCCTGGGACCACATGCTTCCAACTTTATATCACTGTGCTATCACCGTTGGAGACTCTTAAGGTGGGACACTTTACAATTGTACATTTTGAACATAGCGACTGGTGAAATGCAGGAAATTCAGCAATTGATTGGCGGGCACCAAGCTCCCACAAACACCTCTGTGATACTGACCAGGAAACAGGTTTTGTGGTGATACCAGGACACCAGGAAAATCTCCTTTGCCCTTCTTCAAAATAGCACCAAGGGATCTGAAACATCCAGCTCAGTGGGCAGATCGGGACTTGGTTTGACATCTCATCCAAAAGTTGGTGCCCCTGACAGTGCGGCAATCCTGCAGCACTGCACTGGATTGCCATCCTGGTTCATATAAACTCTGTACAATAGAACCTGAATTCACTGTCTTCCTGTTCAGATGCGATGGTAACGCTGGTGTCTGGGACATTTGATTTGATTTGATTTCTTATTGTCACATACATTGGTATACAGTGAAAAGTATTGTTTCTTGTTTCTTGCGCGCTATAGAGGCAAAGCATACCATTCACAGAGAAGGAAAGGAGACAATGCAGAATGTAGTGTTGCAGTCACAGCTAGGGTGTAGAGAAAGATCAACTTAATGCAAGATAGATCCATTCAAAAGTCTGACGGCAGCAGGGAAGAAGCTGTTCTTGTGTTGGTTGATACGTGGCCTCAGGCTTTTGTATCTTTTTCCCAATGGGAGAAAGTGGAAGAGAGAATGTCCGGGGTGTGTGGGATCCTTGATTATGTTGGCTGCTTTGCCAAGGCAGCAGGAAGTATGGACAGAGTCAATGGATGGGAGGCTGGTTTGCATGATGGGCTGGGCTGCATTCACAATCCTTTGTAGTTTCTTGAAACTTGTAACATTGTCTGTTAGATACAACTCAGTGAGCATGGCAATGTCAGGCTGCAGGTTGACTTGTCTGTGGGTCAGCTCTCCCAGTTTTGGCACAATTAAGTCCTCAGGTGTTAGTGAAGAGGGATTCACGGAACGGATTACCTCGGTCATTTCCGGTGCCAAGGACGATGCCAGATGGTCCTTATTCAACCTTTCCATGGCAGCTTGATACAGTTGAGTGGACAGTAAAGAGTTAACCATATTGGCATGGGCCTGATGGCATATATAATCCAGACCAGGTAAAGACAGCAGATCTCCTTCCTTGAAGGCTGGTGATGCAAGTGGCAACAGTCCAATTGTTTCACCGCTGAAATTAGCTCCTTATTGCAGATAATTAATTAATTGAATTTAAATTTCCCTAGCTTCCATGATGGGATTTGAACTGGTGTCTCAACAGCATTCTGCACTGTAGGGTTCTATGGTTCTATATCATTTAAAAAGTCCAAAGATGTGCGGGTTAGGTTGATTGGCCATGCTAAGAAATTGCCCCTTAGTGTCCAGGGATGCGTAGGTTAGAGGGATTAGTGGGTATAATATGTAGGGATATGGGGGTTGTGCCTGCGTGGGATAGTCTTTGGTGCAGAGTCGATGGGCCGAAGGGTCTCTTTCTGCACTGTAGGGTTCTACGGTTCTATTAGTTTTTAATCCAGTAACGTAGGCTGCCATTCCATAAACAAATGCATTTATGTGTCACGTTGGTTCAGGGTGCTGCACTCTCTCAGCTGAGTGGGAAGATTGTGAATTCAAGTTCCATTCGTACAGAGTTGACCTGGGCCAGGATGGCGTTCCAATGCAGTGCTGCGAGATTGCTGCATTATATCAGTCATTATGCTGCAAACAGTACTATCGTAAAGGGCTTTGGAATGTACTGATTGGACGACAGGTGCTATACAAATGCAATATTTTCCTGCCTTAATTCTGCCTCAGAACATATTGGGAAAACAAAGAATGTAGAAAAAAAACATCACCTGGACTCGAAACGTCTAATCAGATGCTGCCAGACCTGCTGAGATTTTCCATCATTTTCTCTTTTGGTTAAAGAAGCTGAGAGATTATTCTTTTAGTCTTTATCTGCCTGCAGTTGTCAGAATTGACAATTTTAGGCCTGTACACTTACCAAACATTGGGTGGGTGAGCCGTTAAAATTGCTCTGGAAACTTACCCACCAACGTCCCAGGTTCCAGCGTTAGGATTACACGGTCCAGACTCTGGTATCCTGGCCCTTTTCTTTAATCTTCAATTTTAACCTATTTATCTGATCTGGGGTTCAGGGCATTAGAATCTGGCAGGGAGCCCTCTTTAAACATGCCAGTCAGGCCCAGGCGATAGCATCGGGGTCTGATCACTGTTTTAACCTGTGGCAGGGGAAGGGAAGCCTTTGTGGCTCCTTCAGCAACTGGGAAGAGGAGCCGTGGTCAACAGAAGCCCAATGAGGTACATGTTTTTTGAACTCGCCAGGTCCCTCAAAGAAATCTTCGACCTCCCATTGCCCTCATGCTCCTCTCTTCTCATCCCTCACTCGCTGATCATGAGGTCTCCCTGAAAACTCTTCCTCCAGCTACCTGCGTATCAGAGGCCATTCCTTCAGTCCCTAATCGCCAACAAGCTGACTTCAGCCAGGCAACTGACCAGTTCAGGCATATGAAAGCTGTTAAAATTGCCTGGACTCCATGCTAACAAAGTCACGGAAGTTTTATTATGTACCTCAACTTCCAATGGTTGTTAAAATCAAGGGCTATCATGTCTAGCATATGGGCAGCACGGTGGCACAATGGTTAGCACTGCTGCCTCACAGCGCCAGAGAGGAAGGGGATTCTGGATTCACAAACAGAGTCACAGGGAGATTTTTAGGTTTAGCAACAGATGGGAAGGAAAGAGTTAAAATGACTTACACCTAATGAGATAACGTTGGCAGTTTGTTCGTATGTGAATGCTAACCACTATTAAAAGGAATGAAAGATGATTTCAATGTTAAAAATCTATATTTGTGTTGAATGATAATAATGTATTAATATGAAATAGGTTTCAAATATTCACCAATGTACAAACTATCGAAGTTCAAAAGTTCAGGATTGAAAGTTATTTAGGCAGCAGAAAATATAATGAAGTTTCAGACTCAAGACAAATATTCAAACATTTAATGAACTATTTAATATTAAACTGTAAAGGCTCCATTGTCAGGACATGGAAAGTATCAACTCTCAGGCTCAGAGCTGGTGCTATCTATCATATTGGTAGTGGGTTCTTAGAGAGGTATAGCAACAAGGAAGTACACCATGCCAAAGGGAAGGTATCTGCTTTTTGGGTTAACAAATGAAAGATCGTGAAGCAGTGTTTCACAATTGGCTGAGGTGTGCGTCATGTATTGGACTGACATATTAACGTGAAATGAAATCAAGTCTAAGCTAATTAGAAGGGGCTCCTTAGATATCAGAAAGATATCATTGTAATGAATTTTGGTTCAATGCCTCAGATCTTTGGAGAAGTCTCTAGCATCAGCCAGTGTTATTTGACCCTTTGGAGGACTCCCGTGGTTGCGGTTAATGCCTTGTTTGTCTTGTATGTCTTTTATGTTTATAAAATAAATTTTATTCACATCTTAAAACTGAAATGTGTTGCCTTTGCGAAATTAGTTTAAGTTTTCTTAACTTTTTAAGGGAATCAGGGCCACCGACAGAGAAATTCCCCACAACTGCCAGGAACCCAGGGTTTGACTCCAGCCTTGGGTGACTGTGTGGAGTTTGCACCTTTTCCCCTGTCTGCACGGGTTTCCTCTGGGTGCTCCAGTTTCCTCCTGCATTCCAAAGATGTGCGGCTTAGGTGAATTGTCCATATAAACTCTCCCTTGGTATCCCAAGATGAAGGGCGGCACGGTAGCACAGTGGTTAGCACTGCTGCTTCACAGCTCCAGGGTCCTGAGTTCAATTCCAGGCTCAGGTCACTGTCTGTGCGGAGTTTGCACATTCTCCTCGTGTCTGCATGGGTTTCCTCCCACAGTCCAAAGATGTGCGGGTTAGGTTGATTGGCCATGCTAAGAAATTGCCCCTTAGTGTCCCGGGATGCGTAGGTTAGAGGGATTAGTGGGTATGGTGTGTAGGGATATGGGGTAGGTTTGTGTTTGGTGCAGACTTGAAGGGCCTCTTTCTGCACTGTAGGGTTTCTATGATCTAAGATGTGTAGTTTAGGAAGATTATAGCAGGGTGAACATGTGTGGTTGCGGGGATAGGGCTTGGTGGGATGCTCCATTGGAAAGTCAGTGCAGGCTCAATGGGCTGAATGGTCTCCTCCTGCACTGCAGGAATTCTATGAAAATGAGGTTCCTAGCCATTCTCGGCGCCTTTCAGTTATTCGGTGTGGTTTGCAGAGCTCCCACTGAGAATGGGGCTTTGGTATTTATCTGAAATAACTGTCACTCGGTGAAAATACTTTCCTCGTTTTGCTAGATGGTGTAATGGTAACTGAGCTTAGCAACTTTGGCACGTGCCCCACTGACTGCACCAAGCTGAAGTTGCAGGAGACAGCAACCACGCTCCTTACAAACCACTTTAAATGGTGAATTTCTGAGAAATAATTAGTGCAATACAACCCATTTACAGAACAAAGGAAGAGATCTGTCACAATAATATGTCTCCCAGAAAAAGAAGACTCAATTCACTTGGCGTTTCCAGCAATTTAATTATACATTGCTGGCAGGAACCGAAACTGGATAATTAGTGAGAGACAGTAGGGAGTTCAATGTAAAATACACGTGCTTCTTTTAAAGTGCTGTAAACTCCACGGTGCTAGATTCATTCAGATCAATGCAAAGGCCAATGGTATAAACTAATTAAGATCTGTCTGGTTTAAATATACAATGTGCATAAAACAGGTGAAACTACCTTGAGCTCGCAGGCTTTGGAAGTGGGAGTCGTCGGCTTTGGCTCGATCTTCACTTGATTCCATCTCAAGAATTCACAGCTTTCAAAAAGGTCAATTCTATTGGTACCTGTTGCACCTTGTCCATGGTTAATTGGCCAGAATGTGGCTCATCCAACTAAACGTCCACACAAGAAAGATAATCAAGTGTCCTCACGCCTGTGCCCATCAGGGTTCTGGTGAGAAATGCAAGGGTTGCATAGATGGCGCAGACTACCTGCCATGTGTTAAGCTGAAACCAAGGCAGAAAATGATGGGGAAACTCAGCAGGTCTGAGCCTCAAGATAAAGGGGGGGCGGTTTAGAACAGAGTTGAGGAGGAACTTCTTCACTCAAAGGGTGGTGAATCCCTGGAATTCTCTGCCCGTTGAAGTGGTGGAGGCTACCTTGCTAAATATTTTTAAGACGCGGGTTGATGGGTTTTTGATAAGCGAGGGAATTAAGGGTTATGGGGAGAGGGCGGGAAAGTGGAACTGATCCACTTCAGATCAGCCATGATCTTATTGAATGGCAGGGCAGGCTCGAAGGGCTGGATGGCCTACTCCTGCTCCTATTTCTTATGTTCTTATGTTCTTAGAAGAGAGTCAATGTTTCGAGCCAGGGTGATCCAGATTCGTCCCAAGTGGCACGGTAGCACAGTGGTTTGAGCCCAGCGCCAGGAGCCCAGGTTTGATTCCAGCCTTGGTCAGAATCAAACCTGTGTGGAGATTGCACATTCTCCCCATGTCTGCGTGGGTTTCCTCCAGGCTGATACTGGAGATGAGAAGGTTAGCTTACGAAGAGAGATTGAATAGACTGGGTCTGTACTCATTAGAGTTTAGAAGGCTGAGGGGGGATCTTATAGAAACTTACAAGATAATGAAGGGGATAGATAGGGTAGAGGTAGAGAGATTCTTCCCGCTTAGAAAGGATAGCAGGACTAGAGGGCACAGCCTCAAAATAAGGGGGGGAGCAGTTTAGATCAGAGTTGAGGAGGAACTTCTTCACTCAAAGGGTGGTGAATCTCTGGAATTCTCTGCCCATTGAAGTGGTGGAGGCTGCCTCGTTGAATATATTTAAGTCACGGGTAGATAGGTTTCTGATAGACAAGGGAATTAAGGGTTATGGGGAGAAAGCGGGAAAGTGGAACTGATCCACTTCAGATCAGCCATGATCTTATTGAATGGCGGGGCAGGCTCGAAGGGCTAGATGGCCTACTCCTGCTCCTATTTCTTATGTTCTTAGGTGTTCAGTTTCCTCCCACAGTCCAAAGGTCTGAGGGTTAAGTTGATTGGCCATGCTAAATTGATCCTTAATGTCAGGGGATTAGGACTGTAAATACCCCAGGTGTGGCCTCACCAGCATCTTATACAGCTGCAACACAACCCCCCTGTTTTTAAAGTCCATCCCTCTAGTAATGAAGGACAAAATTCCATTTGCCTTCTTAATTACCTGCTGCATCTGCAAACCAACTTTTTGTGATTCATTCACAGGGACAATTAAGAAACAATTAGATTTCATTGACTGCTGGAACAGGCACATATAGAAATGGCCATGTATGTGGCACTGAGTGATGTTGCGGTAGCCGATAACTATCAAAAAAATTCAAGGAGGTATCAAACCAGCTGGTGATAAATAACCTATAATAACCAAAGAATCATAGAATCCCAAAAGTGCAGGAGGAGGCCATTCAGCCCATCAAGCCTGCACCGACTCTCTGAAAGAACATCCAACCCAGGCCCTCACCTCTGTCTCTATCTCCATAACCCTGTGCATTTATCATAGCTAATCCACCTAACCCGCAAATTCTCAGGAACATAGGAATTAGAAGTAGGCAAATTCAGCCCTTCAAGCCTGCTCCACCATTCAATCAGATCATGGCCGGTCTCTCCCTGGTCTCAAGTCCTCCTCCCAACCTGCTCCCATTATCCAATCTAAATAGCAATCTATTTTTGGACAGTAAGGGTCAACTTAGCATGGCCAATCCATCTAACACATCTTTGGATTGTGGGAGGAAACCGGAGTGCCCTACGTATTTGTAGCAAAATATCCCTCCTTTTATATTGCTCTCTCCTTATAATAAACAGCATTCCATAAGATATAGGAGCAGAATTAGGCCATTCAGCCCATCGAATCTGCTCCATCTGCCTTCCTAATCACTTGCTGATGGTCACATTTGAAGATGTAGGAAGGGAATGAGGAATTGGAGAAGCTCAGGTTGCAGAGCAATCTTTGACATAATAGTACAGAAATTTAAAGTTTATTAGTGTCACAAGTGTCATAAGGCTTTCATCAAAGCTTAAAGTTTATTTATTAGCAAGGCTCACATTAACACTGCAGTGAAGTTATGTGAAAATTCCCCTCGTAGCCACACTCCAGCACCTGTTCGGGTACATTGAGGGAGAATTTAGCGTGGCCAATGCACCTAACTGGATTGTGGGAGGAAACTGGAGCACCCGGTGAAACCCACACAGATATGGGGAGAACATGCAGACTCCACACAGACAGTGATCCAAGCCGGGAATCGAACCCATATCCCTGGTGCTGTGAGGCAGCAGTGCTGACCATTGGGCATGAGGAGTGGTATTTAGTGTGAAGTATTGTACCATAAGAAGAAAAGACAGACATCAGTAAATATGTCCAACCAACACAGAGTAATAACCAGCAAAACCAAGCTTTGAACTACACAGATCAAATCCATTTCCATAGGTCAGAGGTGTGAACGATTATAATGTTGCGCTGAGCAGGATCTTTCAGCTTCGAAAGGAGATGGCTGAGAGGTGATCGTATAGACGTTTATTCCCAAGGATTTAAAAGTTAACCTGGAATATTATTGCAAATTAAACAGCGGGAGTAGGAAGCAGGTTTAGGTTAAAGTCAGGGCTGACATTGAAAAATTCTTCTTTCAAAGTACAAAATGTGATCAGCACGTGGAACAGACAAGCAGATATTGGGATGGAGGAAGAAACCCAGAAATTGCTAAATTGGATATTGCAATGGGTGAGTGTTGTGTCACTGGATAGGTGATTTTAAATGGGCTGAATGGCCTGTCTTGTGAACTTGTAAACTGCCTATTTCTCCTTGCAATAGTTTGTGCAGAATCGCAGGAACAAATTGAGATTTGTCACAGGAGTCAGCATTATCATCACATGAACTATCACATCTTAACAGAGATTTTAGACTAGGACAAGGCATTTTTCCACTACATTTAGTAGCCTTAAGATTCCAAGTTCACAGGGCCAGCTATGAAACAGGTGATATTGGAAACACACACTTTCCCTCTTTGCACAGCATTAAACTTAAAGTTTACATATGATTGTCACAAGTAGGCTTACATTGACGCTGCAATGAAGTTACTGTGAAAATCCCCTGGCTGCCACACTCAGGCACCTGTTCGGGGCCTTGAGGGAGAATGCAGCCAATGCCAATGCATCTAACCAACGCACCTTTCGGGAGAAAACCAGAACACCAGGAGGAAACCCACACAGACACGGGGAGAACGCGCAGACTCTGCACAGAAAGCGATCCAAGCCAGGAATCGAACCCAGCTCCCTGGCACTGTGAGGCAGCAATGCTAACCACCTTGCCGCTCGGGGTACGAGGATGGGTGATATCATTGCTGATATCCACAGAGGAGACCGTAGGCACAAAGGGGTGTGGTGTATCAGTCCAGGATGCGACTAATGTTGCTTAGGCCTAGGGGTACACACTCTAGTGCTTTAACAACACCAGATTATATTTGTTCCGTGAGATTGGAGACACTCCAGTAAAGTGGCATTCAGACATTTGGTGGCAGTGTAACACTCCATGCACAGAGTAAATCTGTCTGAGGACTGAACATCCGGCATGGGCATGGGAGCTAGATACACAAGAACAGGTGGTTCTCAAACAGCCACCAGTCCCTTTCCCTACAGCCAGCTCCAGAAGAAAGTATTGCAGGACCCCAGTGATGGAAAAGGAAGTGTGATTCCTGGAATCCACTCTGCTACCCCCAACTATAAAGAGGCAAATGCCAATCGTTGAATCCATTACGCGCTCAGTTCATGAAAAGCTTTAATATTTTAGTTTGAAATGACTTTACACTGCCTGGCTTGATTATGAAGTGCAAAATGTACAAGTCATGAGAGCGACGTCAGTCTGTAACATCAAAAGGAAGCTGTCTCTTCTTTATATTGATTACACGCGAATAGTTCAATCGTCAGGAAAAACGGCTTATTTATTTCCTCCAACAACGTATCTGAGCTCGTTACTGCGAGAAGGAGGGTGAGTCATTATCTGAACTGGCCATCCTCCCAGGAGGATCCTATTCTCATTAAGTCAAATCCTGTTTGGCCAGACTGCGCTTGTTGAAGGCATTCGCATCTGCAATTCATTTTGCTTTGTCACTCCGAGAAGTATTTCAAAGTGGGAGAGCTTTGATCACTTGTGAAGAATGCCTTTTAACTTCCATTGTGCCATCGTGAACTTCAAAGGAAAGGCACATCACCAAGCTAGTGCTGTGTATCCCTCCACTTTTCACTCTGCCCTGCAAGGTGGGGCTAAGGGGAACTCTGTAGGGTTCACTTTAACACTTTCATTTCAGAAATTACTCACCAGAACCTTCAAGATTCTGGTAGCTTTTCTTGGAACAAATGATTAAAAGACAAATATTAGAAATGTTACCAATTTACTGGACAGAATATTAAGGGATTGTTTCCTCCGCTCTCTATTTTTTGCTTCTTTATAAATTTTCTCCCCATAAAAACATCTGAGTTAGGAGTTTAGCCTGAATTGTGCAATCTATCAGCAGAGTATTCTCTACCAATCCAAGATATTTGAAGGATGCAGTGAAAAGACCACACTGTTTTCTCCACATATTCCAACAGGATAAACAATATTCATTATTCGCCCTGTGGCTTGCTATCTCATATTTCGCTGGCATAAGTTCATAGCAAAGAGAGGTTTTGCACATGGAAGTCTTAACGATGAATATTAGGACCTCAAACCTTCACCTCCATCCACTCCACATATACCTGCCATGCCCCCTTATATTCCCAATGCTCCCCATGCCCCTTCATATCCCCACACCCTTAATATTTCCATTCACCCTCCATGCTCCCCCATATTCACATGCCTTTACCTGCCAGCCCATGTCTCCTATGCCTCACTTGCCCCATGTGCCCCTTTCCCCATGCCCCTCCATTCCCCATATTCTCATGCCCCACATTCTCCATTCCCTATGCCCCTTCCATCCACCCCCACATTCCCATGTTCCCTCCATGGCCAGAAAACGGGAATGGAGGAAGGAATCCCAGAATCAGGTCCCGCTCTCTGATTTAAATGGACTCCCAAGTCGGTCCAACTCTGCAGAAATCCTGTGGCCAAAGTATTTCCCGATGGGTATCAGCAACATTCAAACTAATAGAACATAGAACATAGAACATTACAGCGCAGAACAGGCCCTTCGGCCCACGATGTTGCGCTGACCAGCTTTTAAAAAAAAAACAACAACAACACTAACCCACTAATCTAAACCAATCCCATTTCGTCCATAAACCTATCCACAGATCTCTTAAACACCCCCAAACTAGGCGCATTTACAACTGCAGCAGGCAGGGCATTCCAGTCCCTCACCACCCTCTGGGTAAAGAACCTACCCCTGATATCAGTCCTATAACTACCCCCCCTTAATTTAAAGTCGTGCCCCCTCGTGCTAGCTTTCTCCATCCTAGGAAAAAGGCTATCACTATCTACCCTGTCTAAACTTCTAATCACCTTATATGTTTCAATAAGGTCCCCTCTTAGCCGCCTTCTTTCCAGCGAAAACAACCCCAAATCTCTCAGTCTCTCCTCATAGGATCTCCCCTCCATACCAGGCAACATCCTGGTAAACCTCCTCTGCACCCTCTCCAAAGCCTCTACATCCTTCCTGTAATGTGGGGACCAGAACTGCACACAGTACTCCAAGTGCGGCCGCACCAGAGTTGTGTACAGTTGCATCATGACGCTGCGACTCCTAAATTCAATCCCCCTACCAATAAACGCCAAGACACCGTATGCCTTCTTAACAACCTTATCTACTTGATTCCCAACTTTCAGGGATCTATGTACACATACACCTAGATCCCTCTGCTCCTCCACACTATTCAAAGTCCTCCCGTTAGCCCTATACTCAACACATCTGTTATTCCTACCGAAATGAATTACCTCACACTTCTCCACATTAAACTCCATCCGCCACCTCGCGGCCCAGCTCTGCAACCTTTCTAAGTCACCCTGCAAACTATGACACCCTTCCTCACAATCTACCACACCTCCGACTTTGGTGTCATCAGCAAACTTACTAATCCACCCAACTATACCCTCATCCAGATCATTAATAAAAATTACAAACAGCAGTGGCCCCAAAACAGATCCCTGAGGCATCACCATCACCCAAGGGATCTTGGGTTCATGTCGCACTATCTGTAACCCCCGTGACTTGCCTGGGTTTGCAAAACCTCACTTACTGTACTGTCTGGAGACAATACACATCTCTTTAAACTGTGATCAGTGCTCCTTCCACTCACATTATCAGCCACTTCAGGTCTTGAACAGCAGGTTAGGTGTAAGGATTCGCATTTTAATCAGTAATCTCTAAACTGTCTGTGCTTTATATGCTCTGTCTGAGGCCAGAACTCTCCATTCACCTGACGAAGGGGGTAACCCCGAAAGCTAGTGAGTATATTATCAAATAAATAGGTTGGACTAAAACCTGGTGTTGTCAGACTTTTTACTGCATCACCCTTCCACAGAGAATATTTTTAACCCCAAATATTTTCCAATGATTTCTTGTATTAGTATAGTTCCCAAAAAAAATCGGATCGGTTCAAGTGAAGATGAGAAGTGCAGAAAGGGAAAATAGCTTGGTGTGCAAATCTGAGTTGAAATTATTACGTTGAATGAGAAAGGCAAGATTAGCCAAATGCAAACATTTGAATTGAAGGGGAAATTGGAATGGAGTGTTAAACAGGCCAGCGTCCAGTTTGTAGGACTGTAGAAGTGATTTTGATTTGATTTGATCTGATTTATTATTGTCATATGTGTTAGTATACAGTGAGAAGTACTGTTTCTTGCGCGCTATACAGGCAAAGCATACCGTTCATAGAGAAGGAAAGGAGAGAGTGCAGAATGCAGTGTTACAGTCACAACTAGGGTACAGAGAAAGATCAACTTCATGTGAGGTAAGTCCATTCAAGAGGCTGAAAGCAGCAGGGAAGAAGCTGTTCTTGAGTTGGTTGGTACGTGACCTTTTGTATCTTTTTCCCGATGGAAAAAGGTGGAAGGGGGTATGCCTAGAGTGCGTGGGGTAATCAATTTAATTAGAGCATCATTAGAGAGTTTAGAAGAGTTAAACAAAGTTTTAGAAGCAAGGGATGAGAGTAAAAGATAGATTTAGAAGATATTCTGGGCACAGCTTGCAAGAAGTTGCTCCAGGGCCATCTTGCTGCCGTCCTCCTATGTTTGGTGCTGATAGCGTGCTTGTGGGGGAAGGCAGGAGCATGAGGGAAAAGTGAAGGTCCCACAAAATAATCCCACCTCCAGTATTTAAATGGTTAATTGAAATGTAATCGGGAGCAGTTTGGAGCTGGAAGGGAGAGAGAAGCAACTTTAACAATGGATTAAGTGCAGTCAAAGACTGAGCCTCCCTTCAATGGTTCTTCCCCCATGTCCAGCAGGGACTGTAAGGCTCTGGACAGAGATACATTTCCCCAGAAATGGGAGGAAGAAGGCCACAGTTTCCACAAAAGATTATGATTTTGGTTACCCAGGATGCCAGCTAACCCCTGGATTCATCGCAGGTCATTTAATGACCTAACCAGGTCAAGAAAGGTAAATATTGTTGCACATTCACCCCACCCTTCACTTTGTCAAACTTATTCTATCACATAACTAATCATCTAAGCCCATCTACCCTTCACTTTCTACACACTTTCCCACATCCCCATCCACCTGCTGCCAGTCACCCCCCCAAGTGCCACTCACTCCCCCACTGCCAATAATCTCACTCAACTCCATTGACAATCAACCCCTCTCCACTGCCAGTGATGCTCACTCACGTGACTGCTAGTCCCCCCCATTGCAATTCCCCCCACTGTTCTCACCCAACCTAAAAACAAAGAACAACACAGCACGGGAAACAGGCCCTTCGGCCCAACGAGCCCGCGTTGCCATTTCAACATTGTGAGTCCCCTCTCCACCCATGACCCATGACCCATGTCTATGCTTATGGCACTCCACATTGGAAACCAGATTGAGGGGAGACTAATTTAGGGACAATTTGTTACACCAATCAGCCTAAGAGCACATCTTTGGGGTGTGGGAGGAAACATAGAACATAAGAACATAAGAAATAGGAGCAGGAGTAGGCCATCTAGCCCTTCGAGCCTGCCCCGCCATTCAATAAGATCATGGCTGATCTGTCGTGGCTCAGTTCCACATTCCCGCCCTCTCCCCATAACCCTTAATCCCCTCTCTTATCAAAAACCCATCAACCCGCGTCTTAAAAATATTTAGCGAGGCAGCCTCCACCACTTCAACGGGCAGAGAATTCCAGAGATTCACCACCATTTGAGTGAAGAAGTTCCTCCTCAACTCCGTTCTAAACCGCCCCCCTTTTATCTTGAGGCTGTGCCCCCTAGTCCTACTGTCTTTTTTGAGTGGGAAGAGTCTCTCCACCTCTATCCTATCCATCCCATTCGTCATCTTATACGTCTCAATGAGATCTCCCCTCATTCTTCTAAACTCTAACGAGTACAAGCCCAGTTTATTCAGCCTCTCCTCATAGCTCAACCCCCTCAACTCCGGTATCAGCCTAGTAAACCTCCTCTGCACTCCCTCCAAGGCCAAAATATCTTTGCGCAGGTGCGGCGCCCAAAACTGCACACAGTACTCCAGCTGCGGCCTCACCAATGCCCTATACAGCTGCAGCAAGACCTCCCTACTTTTATATTCAATCCCCCTCGCGATGAAGGCCAGCATCCCATTTGCCTTCCTGACCACCTGCTGCACCTGCAAGCTGGGTTTTTGCGACTCATGCACAAGGACCCCGAGGTCCCTCTGCACCGTCGCCTGCTGCAGTTTTTCGCCCCGTAAGTAATAGTCCTTCCTACCATTCTTCCTACCAAAGTGGACCACCTCACACTTGCCAACATTAAATTCCATTTGCCATTTCCTGGCCCATTCGCCCAGCCTATCTAGATCCTTCTGCAGACTCTCCACACCCTCCACACAATTTGCCGTTCCCCCAATCTTGGTGTCATCAGCAAATTTCGACACCCTACACTCGGTTCCCTCCTCCAGATCATCTATATAAATGGTAAAAAGCTGAGGCCCCAGCACCGACCCCTGGGGCACTCCACTAGTCACCATCCGCCAATCCGAATAGCACCCGTTGACCCCCACTCTCTGCCTCCTATTTGACAACCAATCCTCTATCCACGCTAACACCCTACCCCCAACTCCATGTCCCTCTACCTTCTGCAATAACCTCTTGTGAGGTACTTTATCAAACGCCTTCTGAAAATCTAGAAAGACCACAACCACCGGCTCTCCTCTATCCACTGCCCTAGACACATCCTCATAGAACTCCAGTAAATTTGTCAGACACGACTTCCCTTTCATGAAACCGTGCTGCGTCTGCTCTATCAAGCAATTCCCTTCAAGATGCCTCGCAATTTCCTCCTTAATGACAGATTCTAACATTTTACCTACCACAGAAACCGGAGCACCCGGAGAAAACCCACGCAAGCACGGGGAGAAACTCCCACAGACACCGGCCCAAATCCATGTATCTGCACAGCAAACAGTGATAGTCACTGAGCTGTCGTGTTGCCCATCAGCTGGTCCAGTTTAAGCGTACACTAACGATGTGAAGCACTAGGCTACTCTGCAAACATCCAAGAGCAACCCTCGTACGACCCATCGCGTGTATGCCCCTTGTTGGACAACAAGGTGGACCGATGCACCTGTGAATTAAAAGAGAAAAACATCAATAACATGCACATCCTTATACAAACATTCAAGGGAATCCCCAGAAGCTCAAAACTAAAACAAGTGAGCCAGATAATATGTTGGAAGGTCCATAGGAATCAATTGATTCCAGGGGCATCCCAAGGCTCTTGATCCTTATTTAAAACAGTCTCCTATATCCCTCCATCTCCATCCCGCTCATGTGACTATCTGAGTATCACTTAAACAGCTCCAGTGTGCCTGCCTCCACCATGTTGCTTGGCAGAGCATTCCATACCCCCACTACCCTCTGTGTGAAAAACCTCCCTCTAACATCCGAGTTATACCTCGCCCCCCCTCACCCTAAGCCCGTGGCCCCTCGTAATGTGTGTTTCCAATCTAGGAAAAACTTACCTCTGTTTACTCTATCTATACCCTTCATAATCTTATATACCTCTACTAGATCTCCCCTCAGTCGCCGTCTTTCAAGGGAAAACAGCCCCAATTTGCTCAATCTTTCCTCATTACCCAGGCAGTATCCTGGTAAACCTCCTCTGCACTCTCTCCAGGGTCTCCACGTCTTTCCAGTCATAAGGCGACCAGAACTGGACACAGTACTCCTCAACAATCACCAGGTAGGAGTGTTCCCTTCCAGTCGGGGAACACTTCAACAGTCACGGGCATTTAGTCTCTGATCTTCGGGTAAGCATTCTCCAAAGCGGCCTTCACGACACACGACAACACAGAATCGCTAAGCAGAAACTGATAGCCAAGTTCTGCACACATGAGGATGGCGTCAACCGTGATCTTGAGCTCATGTCACACTATCTGTAACCCCCATGACTTGCCTGGGCTTGCAAAATCTCACTAACTGCCCTGGCTGGAGATAATACACATCCCTTTAACCTATGCTTAACTCTCTCTCCACTCACATTGTCTGTACCTTTAAGACTTGATCACCTGTAAAGACCCACATTCCAACCAGCCATTATCTTGTAAGTTGAGTTTATATCTTTATAAGCCCTGTTTGTGAACACAAGTCCTCACTCACCTGAAGAAGTAGCTTGAGGCTCCGAAAGCTCGTGCTACCAAATAAACCTGTTGGACTTTAACCTGGTGTTGTGAGACTTCTTACAATGAGAGGCATGTCAGCACCCTGGCCATCAGAGCAGTGAAACATAATCATCTTCATGTCGATCTGTTACAGTTTTCTCACATTGCCTGTACTCACCCATTTCTCTTCTCTCCACAAGGACCATTACACATGCAGCAGGAATTTACAAACCTTGACTATGAGGGTGAATCAGCAGAACAAGCGGCAACTCCAATACTCACACTGCTGGCACTGGGAAGGCAGATCATTAGATTCCCATTGTGATTCACACTTCACGTGCGCAAGACAGGGACAGCATTGAAAAATTGCTTGCAAATACATTGCCTTCTCTGAATATTCAGAGCAGCCTCCACAGTGCAAATGCAACAGTGCACCCTCCACACTGCACCCTCCACACTGCACCCTCCACACTGCACCCTCCACACTGCACAATCCACACTGCACACTCCACACTGCACAATCCACACTGCACACTCCACACTGCACTCTCCATACTGCACTCTCCATACTGCACCCTCCACACTGCACCCTCCACACTGCACCCTCCACACTGCACCCTCCACACTGAACCCTCCACACTGCACCCTCCACACTGAACCCTCCACACTGCACTCTCCACACTGCACCCTCCGCACTGCACCCTCCGCACTGCACCCTCCACACAGAACCTCCACACTGCACCCTCCACACTGCACACTCCACACTGAACCCTCCACGCTGCACCCTCCACACTGCACCCTCCACACTGAACCCTCCACACAGAACCCTCCACACTGCACCCTCCACACTGAACCCTCCACACTGCACCCCCCACACTGAACCCTCCACACTGAACCCTCCACACTGCACACTCCACACTGAACCCTCTGCACTGAACCCTCCACACTACACCCTCCACACTGCACCCTCCACACTGAACCCTCTGCACTGAACCCTCCACACTACACCCTCCACACTGCACCCTCCACACTGAACCCTCCACACTGAACCCTCCACACTGAACCCTCCACACTGCACCCTCCACACTGAACCCTCCACACTGAACCCTCCACACTGAACCCTCCACACTGAACCCTCCACACTGCACCCTCCACACTGAACCCTCCACACTACACCCTCCACACTGCACTCTCCACACTGAACCCTCCACACTGAACCCTCCACACTGAACCCTCCACACTGAACCCTCCACACTGAACCCTCCACACTGAACCCTCTGCACTGAACCCTCCACACTGCACCCTCCACACTGCACCCTCCACACTGAACCCTCCACACTGCACCCTCCGCACTGAACCCTCCACACTGCACCCTCCACACTGAACCCTCCACACTGAACCCTCCACACTGAACCCTCCACACTGCACCCTCCACACTGAACCCTCCACACTACACCCTCCACACTGAACCCTCCACACTACACCCTCCACACTGAACCCTCCACACTACACCCTCCACACTGAACCCTCCACACTGAACCCTCCACACTGAACCCTCCACACTGAACCCTCCACACTACACCCTCCACACTGCACCCTCCACACTGAACCCTCCACACTGAACCCTCCACACTGAACCCTCCACACTGAACCCTCCACACTGCACCCTCCACACTGCACCCTCCACACTGAACCCTCCACACTGCACCCTCCACACTACACCCTCCACACTGAACCCTCCACACTGAACCCTCCACACTGCACCCTCCACACTGAACCCTCCACACTGAACCCTCCACACTGAACCCTCCACACTGAACCCTCCACACTGCACCCTCCACACTGAACCCTCCACACTGAACCCTCCACACTGAACCCTCCACACTGAACCCTCCACACTGCACCCTCCACACTGCACCCTCCACACTGCACCCTCCACACTACACCCTCCATACTGCACCCTCCGCACTGCACCCTCCACACTGAACCCTGAAAATGAACCTTCCAAAGTACATCCTCCCTGGGTAACCCCGTTCAATGTGTCCTCTGCAATGCACCCCACCCTCTACAGCAGTGTTCCTCCCTATAACGCATCTGCTGTCCTGAGTAATATCGCACAGTTGCATTTCCGTCCCCTCGGCCGATCAGGAGCCGTGCATTGATGGCTCACAGTTCTGATTCCATGCTGACGATGTTCGAACCTGACAATGGTTGGACCTTCCTCACACTGTCTCTGAGTGGGTGCATTTCAGTCCTCATTCAAGCAGAAGTTAGAACCAACCATCCCACCTCACCCTCCCACCCAGAACGCACATCCCAGCCAATCAGTCTGAGTGATATATATAACACAGAACAGAGCAGATGCTTCAAACCAGTCCCGATCTATATCGATTAGAAGTGTTTTAGTTTGGTGCCGAGGAACTGGACATTTTCATTGCGGAGACACGTTCCTCAATGACTGAGTTTTTTTTATCCGTGGGATATTGATCAGTCAGAGAGATTTCCATTTCCCCATTCCTTATGTAATGGTTGCGACAAAGAGAGTCATATTTCTGATATGAGATCATACCCTCCGAGCCGCAGGCACCCAGACAGGAAGCTTGTTCCCGCCCACTAATTAGGCAACATTAGACAGAAGACAATAATCAGATCATCAGACTTGCCGAGAAAACGATCAAGTGATGTGTTTGAGGGATCCGGTATCGGTCATCTTTTAGCAATGAGTGAAGGTGAAATGTTCACTGATATCTTTGAACCAAAGCGAAGTTGGTCACTTCAACTCACACTGATTCCACCTCTTTGCAATTTCGTCATCGTAGAATCATAGTTTTAAAGTTTGGAGTTTACATACTAGTGTCAGAAGTAGGCTTACGTTAACACTACAGTGAAGTTACTGTGTAAATCTCACAGTGCAGGACGAGGCCATTATCAAGTCTGCACTCACAACAATCCCATCCAACCCCTAACCCCATAATCGCAAGCATTTACTCTGCTGGTCCCCCTGGCACTAAGGGTCAACTTAACATGGCCAATCAACTGAATCCACACGTCTTTGGGCTATAGGAGAAAACCCACGCAGTCAGCACACAGCAAACTCCACGCAGACAGTGACCTGAGGCTGGAATTGAACCCGGGTTCCTGGCAGCAGTTAGGAAAGATCTTTTTCCCGCTGTGTTTCCTTTACAGAGTCCTGCTCCCCTGGCCTCCCCACCAAGGGAAATAATTAATTAGTGTCACGCAGTCAAGTTCTCTCTTGATTCTCCACACTCAGTGAAGTGCCAGAATATGCTAACCATGACCAGGCAGCACAGTGACACAATGGTTAGCACTGCTGCCTCACAGCACCAGGGACCCAGGTTCGATTCCCGGCTTGGGTCACTGTCTGTGTGGAGTCTGCACGTTCTCCCCGTGTCTGCGTGGGTTTCCTCTGAGTGCTTCCCAAGGTTTTAAAAAACATGCTGGCTAGGTGCATTGGCCATGCTAAATTCTCCCTCAGTGTACCCAAACAGAGTGCGGCGACGAGGGGATTTTCACAGTAACTTCATTGCAGTGTTAATGTAAGCCTAGTTGTGATACTAATAAATAAACTTTATTTTACACAGCACCCACATTGCAAGGGTTTCTCAGCCAGGTGTGGCCGAATGGCCGACGGCAAAGCATGATGGGAAAAACAGCCAATCCTACACAACGCAGGGCCTGTGAAACGGTTTGTTTTCGCAAAGGAGTGTGATAAGATGTACTCAACAAAGGAGACAAGGCCAGCAGATGTGGGCTGTTTTTTTTGCAAGCTGACATTGAGGAAAATGGGTAACAGGTCATCCCTGGCGAAAGAACTTTCTCGTTGCTGGACGGGATTGGATAAAAGGGAGAGGTTAGCAGTCTCAGCAGCGATGGCCTGCGGGAAGCACCATCGCATAAGGGAAACCTCTGGGTCCAGGACTCAGAAGATATCCCACCCCGTCAGACTGATCAACTCACCCCTGCAAAGGGTCACATTAAATCCAAGCTGCGAGCCTGGTGAGTTATTGTAACAAACAACCTGTTTACGAGCAAGTGGAATAAGGAGTAGTACAGCCTTTATCAAATGTTTTAAATAAGATAACAAGTTGTTTAAACAAGCGATTTAAGTATCAGTAAAGAGTGTTTTGTATGAAATACCTCGTGTAAGCGTCCCTTTGTCCAGTAAGTCAGCTGATTCCCTACTTTGAGGGTGAACCCCAGGTGCAAGAACAGGTCAGTATCATTGTTCAAAGCATAGAGATGCCTCACACCATTTAGTATTGGTCCAATAAAAATTGATGTGGAGATCCTGGCGTTGGACTGGGGTAAACACAGTAAGAAGTCTGACAACACCAGGTTTAAGTCCAACCGATTTATTTGATAGTAAACTCACAAGCTTTTGGGGTTTTCCCCTTCGTCAGGTGAATGGAGAGTTCTGGCCTCAGACAGAGCATATAACAGCACAGACAGTTTACAGATTACTGATTAGCATCTCTGTAAAAACTTGATGTCTGTGTCGACATGCGCAATCCTCTTGGAGATCCTCTCCACTTGGATCCGACAGTTTGCAGTGTCGATAGTAGTCATGATGTGGAGATGCCGGCGTTGGACTGGGGTAAACACAGTAAACCAAGTTCCGCACACATGAGGACGGTCTCAACAGGGATCTTGGGTTCATGTCGCACTATCCGTAACCCCCGTGACTTGCCTGGGTTTGCAAAACCTCACTTACTGTACAGTCTGGAGACAATACACATCTCTTTAACCTGTGATCAGTGCTCCTTCCACTCACATTGCCGGCCACTTTAAGACTTGAATAGCAGGTTAGGTGTAAAGACTCACATTCTAATCAGTAATCTGTAAACCGTCTGTGCTGTTATATGCTCTGTCTGAACCCAGAACTCTCCATTCACCTGACGAAGAGGGGAACCTCGAAAGCTTGTGAGTTTACTATCAAATAAATCGGTTGGACTTAAACCTGGTGTTGTCAGACTTCTTACTGGACCCAACAAAAATTGGGCAGGGATGAGAAATTGCATCCTGACTGCAGTGAGCAGGATGGGGGAGAAGGTGGCATCACGAAATTGCCATGGGACTAGTAATCCAGAGACCCAGGCTCTTGGGGACTTAGATTCAAATCTCACCACGGCAGCTGGTAGAATTTAAATTCCATTAATAAACCTGGAATACAAAGTTAGTCTCAGCAATGAAGGCCACCCTCATTGATCACCATAAAAGCACATCTGGTTCACTGATACCCCTTTAGGGAAGGAAATCTGTCTTTCTTACCTGGTCTGGCCTGCTTGTGACTCCAGCCCCACAGCAATGTTGACTCTTAACTATGTACAAAGGGCAGTTGGGACAATGGCCACCAAATGCTGGACTTGCCAGTGATGTTAGGTGGCACGGTGGCACAGTGGTTAGCACTGCTGCCTCACAGTGCCAGGGTCCCACGTTCAATTCCATGGGTCACTGTCTGTGTGGAGTTTGCACATTCTCCTCGTGTCTGCGTGGGTTTCCTCCGGGTGCTCCGGTTTCCTCCCACAGTCCAAAGATGTGCGGGTTAGCTTGATTGGCCATGATAAGTTGTCCCTTAGTGTCAGAGAGATTCACAGGGTAAGTGCATGGGTTACAGGAATAGGGCTGAGGTAGGATTATGTTTGGTGTAGACTCAGTTGACCAAATGGTCTCCTCCTGTACTGTAGGCATTCTATGATGTCAGCATCAGGTGAATACATTAATAAAGATTCTGACGTTTTTCTATGAGGGGGCTCATCTCCAGATCCTGTCACCAACACCGGTGTGGCTGATTGTAAGTTTCAGTCCAATTGTACAGGCATTTGTGATATTTTGTAAATTTCAAACAACCTTGTGTCAGAGTTTGTTCTGTGAGGTATTGGTGTTACGGGGAACACAAAGAGCCTTTTCTGTGTTGTGGACTTCTGTGACTCTATGGGGTGAATTTTACCATCCCACCTGCCATGGGGACCAAAGCAGGCAAGGGACAGACCATGGAAAGGTCAGTTGGGATTTTCCAGTTTCAGCTTGAGCGAGGCTGGAGAATTCCACTTTATTTTAGAGTCTTAGTGTAAAGGATGATTGTCTCCCTTTAGAATATTAGAATAATTTGATTTATTATCATCATATGTATTGGTATGCAGTGAAGAGTATTGTTTCTTGTGTACTATACAAGACAAAGCATACCGCACATAGACTATATAGGGGAGACGAAAAGAAGAGGGTTCAGAACATAGTCATAGGGTGTAGAGACAGCATTGAATTGGAGCTCCCCAACCCCAACACACATTGCACCCCATACTCTTCCATACTTCTGGGATCTGGATGTTCAAGTCCACAGATCCTTAAAGGTGGCAGCACAGGTGGAAAAGGTGGTGAAGAAGGCATATGGCATGCTTGCCTTTATTGGACGGGGCATTGAGTATAAAAGTTGGCATATGATGTTGCAGTTATATAGAACATTGGTTAGGCCACATTTGGAATATTGCATCCAGTTCTCGTCGCCACACTACCAGAAGGACGTGGAGGCTTTGGAGAGAGTGCAGAAAAGGTTTACCAGGATGTTGCCTGATATGGAGGGTCTTAGGTATGAGATGAGATTGAGTAAACTAGGGTTGTTCTCCCTGGAAAGACGGAGGTTGAGGGGCGACCTAATCGAAGTTTATAAAATTATGAAGGGTATAGATAGGGTGAACAGTTGGAAGTTTTTTTCCCAGGTCAGAAATGACAAACACAAGGGGTCACAAGTTCAAGATAAGGGGGGCAAGGTTCAATACAGACATGTGGGGGATATATTTTATGCAGAGGGTGGTGGGGGCCTGGAATGCACTACCAAACAAGGTGGTTGAGGCAGACACGCTAGGATCATTTAAGGCTTATCTAGAGAGCCACACGAATAGACTGGGAATAGAGGGATACAAACGGATGGTCTAGTTAGGAACACATGATTAGCACAGGCTCAGAAGGCCAAAGGGCCTGTTCCTATGCTGTATTGTTCTTCATTCTTTCACTCCCCATTATGTCCCTATAGGAGAAAAACACTCATAACCGCCACGAGAGGGAAAAGGCTGGTGAGGGTGTTTCTGAGCTGCGGCTGTTGACAGTATGTCAGCAGTGTGCCCTGGAGCTGGTGGGAAGGGACGTGCCTAAACTGGTCAACAGCAGCCGCGTCGGTGTCTGGCATGCAAGTGAACACCAGCTGAACCCTATTCCTAACTCTTCGATGAAGTAAGTGCCATGCTGTGTGGGCTGATTTTCCTCCCTCGGCACTGGACCCTGACACATCAGGCCCCTCTGGTGTTGCCCACCACCCTCACCGCCCTGCTGCTCCTGAACCAACTCCCCTGGGCACCTTGAACGACACATTGGAAGGAACCCCCGAAGAATCCTCCAAGGACAGCACCAGTGAATTGGCACAGGCATCAACCCCACAACCCACCAACACAGCATCCACTAGCAACATGTATGAATCCCACGAATCAGCCACTGCTGATGTCTCCTTTCATTTGCTGGGGTATTTAATACAAGAGTTGGGAATCATGTTTCAGCTATGTAAAACCTTAGTTAAGCTGCACTGGAGTATTGCGTGCAGTTCTGGTCACCACATTACCAGAGATTCGTGGAAGCTTTGGAGAGAGTGAAAAGAAGGTTCACTAGGATGGTGCCTGGGTGTTGACTATGATGAGAGATTGAATAAACTAGGATAATTTTCACTGGAAAGATGGAAGCTGAGGGGAGACCTGATAGAGGTCTACAAAATGATGACAGCATAGACAGAGTGGATAGTCAGAGGCTTTTTCCCAGGGTGGACGTGTCAATTACAAGGGAGCACAGGTTCAAGATGAGAGGGGGAAAGTTCAAGGGAGACATGAGGGAGAAGTTTTTCACGCAGAGTGTGGTGGATACCTGGAATGTGCTACCAGAGGAGATGGTAGAAGCAGACACATTAATAACATGTACAAGGCATCTGGATGGGCACATGAACAGGGAGGAAATAGAGCGATATAGACTAAGAGCAGAAGATTTTTTTTTAGTTTAATTAGGGCATCATGATCCACACAGGCTTGGAGGGCCGAAGGGCCTGTGCTGTACTTTTCTTCTTCTTCTTCACATTAGCTGTCCTCCAGCCCTCCGGCATCTTCCCTGTGGCCAGAGAGGAATTAAAATTTATGTCAGTGCCCCTGCAATTTCCTCCCTTGCCTCCCACAGCAACTTGGGACACAAATCATTTGGATCTGGAGACTTGTCCACTCTTGTAAGAAGTCTCACAACACCAGGTTAAAGTCCAACAGGTTTATTTGGTAGCAAAAGCCACTAGCTTTCAAAGCACTGCTCCTTCGTCAGGGAGTTCTGTTCACAAACAGGGCATATATACTTTTATGCCTGCCAATACCTTGTCCTTCCCTTTGTCAATTTGCTCAAGAACCTCACAGTTCCAGACAACTCATATCTGTGCACATTGGAAGTTACAATATCATGTTTCACTGTGTGCCAGCATGCTGTAACAATGAACAGCTCAAAGTTTTCTGCTAATTGGGAATTAAAAAGTAAAATTAGACACCCTGAGCATGTGGGACAAGGTGTCTATTTAATGATATCCAGGACAGCTTTAGACAGGAATTATATAAATGGTAAGGTTTTTACTCAAAACCTCATACCTCTGGCCATGAAGGGAATCTGAGGGAATCGTAAGAAAGAATATTAATTTTTAAAGTTGCGCTGCTCGACATACGAAGCTGTGACCCAGTTTGCCTGTTTGACTTTTCATAATGTAAGCCAGATCAATGTCTTTGTCTTTTGGTTACGATTTGAGATTGTAGAGGGACTGGCCTCAGTGAAACCACTGGATGAATCAAAGCCATTATCAGATCACAACCAGTGTGAGAGAGGGAGGGAAAAATGAGAAACAGCAGCATCCCCTCCAACTTATTGTGAATAACACTACAGGAGATCGACTGGAGCTCCCAGCAAACTAACTAGAAAGTATTAAGTCCTGAATATATCAGCTATAAGAGATTCTACCATGCAAAATTCAACATCATTATAAGCAAACAACTATTCTTACTCTCTAGTCCTTGCAGGTAATTATAATTCCACTGTAACAGTGTCAAAAATTGAATGTTTAATCTACCTGTAGTTTCTTCTTCTGGTAAGAATGGACACAGGAAGGATACAGTAAGAAGTCTCACAACACCAGGTTAAAGCCCAACCAGTTTATTTGATAGTAAACCCACAAGCTTTCAGAAATGCTGTTCCTTTGTCAAATGTGTGGAAAGTTCTGATCAGATAAACTGGTTGGACTTTAACCTGGCGTTGTGGGATTTCTTACTGTGTTTACCCCAGTCCAACGCTTCCACATCATCACTGGAAGAAGATGCGGGGGGAATGCATCTTGCTAAAACTACACAGAGCAGACCATTAGCCAGAATACCGCGAACAGTTTTGGTCCCTTTATCTGAGTAAAGGCGCTGGGTGAGATTTTCCGTTCTCCTGACCGCGTGTTTCCCGCCAGCAGGAAGTGGGAATTCCCACTGATGTCACCGATGGGAAGCCCATGGACGGGGATGCACTGCCGTTGGGACTGGAGAATCCCACTGGCATTAATGGCTGGAGAATTCCAGCCATGCCAGCAGTGGAGGCAGTCCAGAGAAGGTTCACTAGGTTGATCCTGGGCATGGAGGAATTTTCTTAAGAAGAGAGGTTGAACAGGTTGCACCTGCACTCATTGGCGTTTAGAAGAATATGGGCGGCACAATGGCACACTGGTTAGCACTGCTGCTTCACAGCGCCAGGGACCTGGGTTCAATTCCCGGCTTGGGTTACTGTCTGTGTGGAGTTTGCACGTTCTCCCCATGTCTGCCTGGGTTTCCTCCAGGTGTCTCAGTTTCGTCCCACAGTCCAACGATATGCGGGTTAGGTGGATTGGCCATGCTAAATTGCTCCTCAGTGTCAGGGGGGCTAGCTAGGGTAAATGCATGGGGCTACGGGGATAGATCCTGATGGGATTGTGACAGTACAAACTCGATGGTCCAAATGGCTTCCTTCTGTATTATAAGATTCTATGAGAGGCGACCTGATTGAGACACATCGGATTCTCAGGGAGCTTGACAGGATAGACGCTGCGATAAATGAGTTGAAGGGAAGCAGAGCTCTCCCAGTGTCCTGCTTAACATCTTTCCCTTAACCAGTATCAGTGAAACTGCTCGAGGACATACTAACTTCATGAAAAGTGTCAGATCAGTGTATGTTCTTTCTTGTGTTCAATGTCAAATGCAAGAGATGATCAAAGGAGAAGGGAAATACATTGAGAAAATGCAGGCAAATTTACAGTGCCAATTGATAACTGGCACAGATACTTAAGAAGTTGAGGATAATGAGGAGGAGGGTTTGACGGTATCTCTGAACACAAGAATTTGATCCTTCCTCCCTCCATTGATCTCTGGTCAAGACTGCACTGCATCATGGTTAGGGCATCCTGCCAGGCTGGGATACATTCCATCAGGCTCTCTTGCTCATTGTTATGGATCTCAGATTTACCACCGAAAGTGCCAAGTGTAAACGCAAATACCATCCTGGGCTGCCGTGAGAATGAAACAGAACCAGGTTCCCCGGGCAGAGGAAGTCTCAGGCTGCTTTGCAGCAGGACCATTATGGCCTTGGCATCCCAATTCCACATTCACCCACGCAAAATGGATCATGCCAACATTAAACTGAGAGCGATTCATACAATGAGGACAATTAACAAAATGATACCAAGCAAGAGGAATGGAGCAGGTAACAGAAAGCGAAGGAGGTGATCACATACCATAAGAGAAAGGCCTTTGAAAATAGGGATGATAAGATGGAGGTGTTCAAGGGTGAAAACCCAGAGGGTGAGAGGGAGAGACTGGAAAAGTGATTACCAAAGAAGGAGTGGTCAACAGGAATGAGAATGAAATCCAATGGATCTAAATTCAGAAGACACTTGGCATTGAGTTTAGCTTCACCAGCGGACGTTGGCACACTGACCTCGAAAGTGGATGGTGCCAACTCGGTGCCTGTATCCCCAGAATGAAAAAATATTGTTGCCTGGAGACCACATCGGGTACCCGCCGTCTTCTTCTGCCCACTCAGGTGGTGATACGTACCTTAGGTTCCAAGATTCAAATCCCACTCCAGGTCGACACTCCAGTGAAGTGCAGAGGGAGCCCCACACAGTCGAAAGCGCCATCCCTAAGACAAGAAGGGATAATCCTAAATCCAAACTCACCGTCCGCAGAAATGTCACTGGGGGTAGGGTGTATAAAGATTTGGCAAAACCCCAGGGGCTGCAGATCGTGCCAACAAGATTGCGACTTCCAATTTTTGCCGTGCCTAACCCGTGAGGTGCCCCTCACCCATAACAGGCGTGAACCAAATTTCCATTCATTGTAATATATTTAAATGTTCTTAACCACCTCCCCCTCCCCCCACCGCATGTGCGCACCATGCCAACATGAACTTGTGGTGGAGATTCCTAACGGGTGTGAAGATAAGTATAGATGCCAGGGGAAAGGGGCGTGACCAGGCAGTGGTCAAGGAATGCCCCCTGGCACTACCCCAGCACTGGCCTGTGGCACTGCACCCTTAATGGTTTTTCCCTGTAAATTGTTGTTTGTGTAACAAATTTAATTTGTTTTCTCCTTGGGTGACTCCAGGAGTGAGTGGGGGAAGGTGTGTGGTAGCATGGCCCCATTCAGGTTCCCTGTGGTCTTGCCAAACCCTATGGAGTGTCACGGCGAGCAGTTGAGACAATCGAGTGTGAGACGCATATCCGGGGTTAAGCAGACTTGGCAGTTAGAGCCAGAGAGTTGTATAGTCACATAGGCATTGTGTTCAGACTCTCTTTGTGTATTTAGTTAATTGTTGCTTTAACAATAAAGCCTTTATGTTCCGAAGCTTCATCAAGTCTACCTTGATTTACGACATTCCTCAAATAGTGTAAGGTTCTTCCCTTAACTCCATGTCATAGAATCTCTAGAAGGAGGCCATTCGGCCCATCAAGCCTACAACAACAACAACCCCACCCAGGGCTTATCCCTGAAACCCTAGATATTTTTGTTGCTAATCCTCCTGACACTAAGGACAATGTAACATGGCCAATCCACCTACCCCGCGCACCTTTGGAATGTGGGAGGAAACCAGAGCACCCAGAGGAAGCCCACGCAGACATGGGGAGAATGTGTGGATTCCACGTCTGGAATTGAACCCGGGTCTCTGGTGTTTTGAGGCAGCAGTGCTAACCATTTACTTGTTTTATTTCCATTACCCTGAATATTTTGGCCTAACTGCTTTGGATTTTTCAGTTGGACTCCAGTTTTAAGGGCTGGGGAGAGACTTCCAGACTTGGGCAGAGGAAACTTTAAAATTTATGTATTAGTGTTACAAGTAGGCTTACATTAACACTACAATGAATTTACTGTGAAAATCCCCTAGTTGCCACACCCCAGCACCTGTTCGGGTACACTGAGGAAGAATTTAGCATGGCCAACCCATCTAACCAGCATGTCTTTCAGACTGTGGGAGAAATCGGAGCACCCGGAGGAAACCCACACAGACACAGGGAGAACCTGCAAGCTCCACACAGAAAAGAACCCAAGCCAGGGATTGAACCCGGGTTCCTGGCAACGTGAGGCAGCAGTGCGAACCACTGTGCCATCGTTCACTCAAAATGAACCCCCGCGTGTTACAAGCACCAATGAGGAACGGGGGCACTCAGGTCATTAATTGCAAGCAATTGTCTCCATTCAAAGCATTCCTTCTGAACGACTGAAGCAATCAAAATGTTTGCCGCCTTCAGACTTTGACAATCAAAGTTTGGAGGCTGGAAAGGGAAACTCTGCTGATATAACTTGCGCAGCTCGATAACTGCCGGCAACATTCTGTGTTCACTGATCATCAAAGTCCAACAAAACAGAGGCACTTGTTGTCTGAGAGCAGACATCTCCCGTCTTACATTTTGAAACTGAGGGAAGAGTGACCTCCATTTTGACCCTAGCTATTTTTAAACCTAGCCAAAGTTGAAGACACAAGTTTCTTTTTTGTCTCAGTGAACTGGATTCACTTTTGTCTGAAGATTCATTAAATTATTTACTTTGTGATTTTTTCTTTACTAAGATCAATCCCTATCAATGACATTTAAGGTTTCCAGAAGATATCGGGATCTACCATGCTGGAAAATCTCAGCAGGTCTGACAGCATCTGTGGGGAGAGAATAGGCATGATGTGGAGATGCCGGCATTGGACTGGGGTAAACACAGTAAGAAGTCTCACAACACCAGGTTTAAGTCCAACCAATTTATTTGATAGTAAACTCACAAGCTTTCGGGGTTTGCCCCTTTGTTACCTGACGAAGGGACAAAACCTGAAAGCTTGTGAGTTTACTATCAAATAAATTGGTTGGACTTTAACCTGGTGTTGTGAGACTTCTTACAGGGAGAGAATAGAGCCAATGTTTCGCGTCTAGATGACTCTTTGTCATCTTGACTCTGGTAGAGGGTCATCTAAACTCGAAACATTGGCTCCATTCTGTCTCCATAGATGCTGTCAGACCTGCTGAGATTTTCCAGCTTTTTTCTGTTTTTTGTTTCAGATTCCAGCATCCGCAGTATTTTGCTTGCATCTATCATAGTCACCTGAAGTAGTGGGCTGTTATATTCAGTGGCATCAGACTTCACGCCATGCTCCTGACACTGTACAGACTCAATGATATTGGCATCGGCTCAGGATTGCTCAATCTCCAACTCCCTTCTTTGTGAAAAAAATCATGCCTCGACTTGGCACATTTACAAATGGCACAAGAAGGATGTGTCACAGGAGACTGGAACACTGATGTCACTGTACTACACCACCACCAGTCTATAATTGTGTATGCATGTTCTGTCGCAATTTCGTACCAAAGTTTTAGTATGCATCTGGTGGTTTTACATGGGTTCAATGCCTGTGTGTGTCCCAGACCTCAAGATGTGCCAAGACGTTTGCACAAAAAAAAATGATGTTTTTACGAAAGGTTGATTGAGAAATAACTTAGATCCTGAATATTCTGCCTCATTCACAGCCCAAGGCCTTGTTCATGGCACATTAGCATTACCTAATGACCATTCCTCAACAACATAATATTACAGGCAATCTGTAAACAACTGTGTAAAGATAGCAAAGATTGCCTCGGAGAGAAGTCAGGTTAAATGAATCTAGTCACAAAGGAACAATTCATTTGTTCTATTTCAGTTACTAAATTTGGTCACTAAATGGGGCAAAGAGTGTTAAATTGTAATGAGTATGAGAGGTTGAAGGGCAATCCGATGAAGGTGTTTAAAATATTAAAATGATTTGACAGGCCAGCTATGGAAATGCTATTTCCTCTGTGGGTGGATCGGGAACGAAAGGATTGATTCTTGAAATCGGAGCCAGGACTTTATGGGGAAAGTCAGGAAGTGCTTTATATTCCAGAGAAAAGTGAAACTCTCTCCTTTCCAGAAGACATGCTGGGACACCTGGAGCTTTCAAGACTGAGATCTGTTTTTATTCATTCGTGGGACATGGGCGTTGCTGGCTGGCCAGCATTTATTGCCCATCCCTAATTGCCCAAGGCCAGTTGAGCGTCAACCCCATTGCTGTGACTCTGGAGTCACATGTCAGCCAGACCAGGTAAGGACAGCAGATTTCCTTCCCTAAAGGACATTAGCGAACCAGATTAACTTTTTTTCAACAATGGTCATCAGTAGATCCTTAATTCCAGATATTTTTTATTGAATTCAAATTCCACCATCTGCCGCGGTGGGACTCAAACTTGGTTCCCCAACAAGAAAAGCTGAGTTTTTGGATTAATAGTCTTGTGATAATACAACTAGGGCATCACCTTACCAACAAATAGTTTGGGCATCTCCTGGATATGCCGCTATGGTGTAGCTCAGGTACAAACCATCTTCTGATTGAATGGCAGAGCAAGCTTCAGGGTTGGATTTGGTTGGGGTGACAGTACAGTGGGTGCCATTATCATTTCCACTGCCTAAACCAATCCCAGGTGGGTCTCCCAGAAGGAAACAACGCAATCCAGACTGTCAAATCCCAGTAAACAAAATAAACAATACTGCCTCTGGTGATGCCAGAGTTCCATTTCAAAGTATGGTTCAGGATAGTTCGGGCAGGGTTTCCCCTCTGTGGTAGCATGGCCCCAATTGAGGGGGGTTGGGGAACAATCCCTGAGGGTCACGTGATCAGGCCATATCCTATGGAGTGGCAGCCTGGAAACAGAGCCAATGGGGTGCAAGAGCGTGTGTCCAGGGTCAGGGAGGATACTCAGTTGGAGGAGTGGAGAAAAGCTGCGTATTTAGTTCTGTCAGACACTTGTTTATAGACAATTATTTATCTTTGGTAGTCAATCCTTTTATAACTTCAAGCCACAAGAGGTCACCTTCAAGTTATTACACCCTTGTTTCCACCTTTTGCTGGTTTTTCACTGATCCGGGTTCACTGCTCTTTGACTTTTTTGTAGCAGTTTGTTACAAATTGAATAACCTTGCAGATACGAGCCAACTACATTGCTGGGTATCTGGGGTCACATGTGGGCCAGACCAACAGTAAGGACAGCAGATTTCCTTACATAAAGGACATTAATGAATCAAAGAACGATAGTTTGTGACCTTATTATTGATTATTGATATTCGTTTATAAAAGTTATCTTATTGAATTTAAGTTCCACCAGCTGCCACGGTGAAATTTGAACAGCTGGCTCCAAAATATTAACCTAGGCCTCAGGATTACTAGTCTAATGGCATTGCCACGACATCGCTGTCTCCCATCACATATTACATATGGGCGGCACGGTAGCACAGTGGTTAGCTTTGTGGCTTCACAGCTCCGGGGACCTGGGTTCGATTCCAGGCTTGGGTCACTTGTCTGTGTGGAGTTTGCACATTCTTCCTGTGTCTGCATGGGTTTCCTCCGGGAGCTCTGGTTTCCTCCCACACTCCAAAGATATGTGGGTTAGGTTGATTGGCCATGCTAAAATTGCCGCTTAGTGTCCTGAGATGCGTACGTTCGAGGGATTAGTGGGTAAGTATGTAGGGATATGGGGGTACGCCCTGGGTGGGATTGTAGTCAGTGCAGGCCAAAAGGCCCCTTTCTGCACTGTAGGGTTTCTATGATCCCTGAGACTGGTCATTTAATGATTGTGCACATGAATAAGGATCTTCCTTTAAATCAAAGTTAATTTCCTCACATTTCTGATAAGAAATTTCATCCTCCAACATATACACCCATCTCTGTTTAGTGTGATTGACACTTAACTGGGATTTCCCAGCCAGGCTCATCCCGGAACTGGAAAATCCTGCTCGAGATCAATGAACGTTTCCATGGTCTGTCTCTTACCCGCTACAATGGGATGGAAGGGGAAAATTCGCCCCATTTGCATCTAAGTTTACATAGTTGAGGTGCCAAGAATGTGACCATAAGAAACAGAAACAGCAACAGGCCATTCAGCCCTTTGAACTTGTTCCACCACTTACTAAGATCACTACTGATCAACACTCACTATCCATTGCCTGCCTTATCTCCGTAACACTTAACTCCCCTACTGATTAAAAACCTACTGATCTCACTTTCAAAAACGTTCATGGATTTGGCCTCACAGTTTCCTGGAGCTGATAGTTCCAAAGATTCGCCACTCTTTGAGAGAAGAAATTCTTCCTCAAGTGCATTATAAATGAACACCCCCCTTTAATCTGCGATTATGTCCTCTGGTCCTACACTCTCCCGTGAGTGGAAACATTGTCCCAATATTTACCCCATCTAACCCCCTAAGAATCTTTTATGTTTCAATCATTCTCCTGAACTCCAAGGAGTACAGACCAAACCAGTATAATCTTTTCTCAAATGGTGATTCTCAGTCTGAAGAATCTTCCAACCCCATGGACAACTTATACAGGATGAGAGGTATAGTCTGTGACTTCAATGTTCTTTTCTGACAATGGTGAATGACTTTTAAGGGAGAACTTTCAATTCACCAATGAAATGAAATGAATGTGGGGTTTTTTTACAGCAAAAGAATTGAATAAGATATTCTCTACAGTCCCCCTAACTTTCACTTGTCAATCGAATCAGAAACAGTGAAAGATTTGAAGCCCTCACCTTGGAAATTCTCACAGAGAACTCAGCAAGATCGAAAAGAAAGACCACTTGAATTAACAGAATAATTATACAGTGCAGAAGGAGGCCATTTGGCCCATTGAGCTGCACCAACAACAATCCCACCCAGGCCCTAACCCCGTAACTCCATGTATTTACCCTAGCTAGACCCTCTGACACTAAGGGGCAATTTAGCATGGCCAATCAACCTAACCCACACATTTTTGGACTGTGGGAAACCGGAGCACCAGGAGGAAACCCACGCAGACACGGGGAGAATGTACAAGCTCCACACAGATCTGAGGCCAGAACGGGGTCCCTGGCAATGTGAGGTGGCTATCTCCACTCACATTGTCTGCACCTCTAAAGACTTGAATAGCAGATTAGCTGTAAAGACTCACATTCTAATCAGTATTCTGCAAACCGTATGTGCCTTTATACGCCCTGCTTCTGATCAGAACTTTCCACTCACCTGACGAAGGAACAGCGTTCCGAAAGCTTGTGGGTTTACTAACAAATAAACTGGTTGGACTTTAACCTTGTGTTGTGAGGCTTCTTACTGTGAGGCAGCAGTGCTAACCACCATGCCACCATGCCACTCTTAATAATAAAGTAATATGAGAGCAGAAAGCTGGAAGAAACAACATAGCTCACTACCCATGTCACGATAATTATCTTAATTCACGCTTCACAACACAGAATGTTTTGCAAATCCTGATCTCCCATCCCGGTTGTCCGATTCAGAAGTCTGTGTAATTATGGTCATAGTTGATGTTACTCGTTAACTCACTGTGAAATATCAATGATATATTGTGAGGCTGGCATAAATCATTTTCAATCAGCAAAGTGACTTCCTGTTTAAAATTATAATTAGGATCCTTTTGCCGTGCACTTATTAGTCCCACTCTACCCGAAAACTCAGCTCTTGAAAAGCGGCTAGAGCAGCAATGAGCTGAGAGAGAAGCTGGCGCAGTAATTACAGTAATAGTCCCTGGAGTGACGGAATGGTACTCTCACTGAGAAAGATCTTTTTTTAACACCTAATGGTGTTGGCATTTCATGCACTCACGACACAGGGAGAATTAATGTCAGTGTGTGTGCGTGCTGGCTTTGCTATGGACCAAACCTCTCTAAATCATAGGAAGGGAGGTGATGGTCTAGCAGTATTATTGCTGGGTTATTAATCCAAACTCAGCGAATGTTCTGGGGACCTGGGTTCAAATCCCGCCACAGCAGATGGTGGAATTTGTATTCAGTGAAAAATATGTGGAATTAAGAATCTACTGGTGACCGTTGTTGATTGTTGGAAAAATCCATCTGGTTCGCTAATCCCTTTTAGGGAAGGAAATCTGCCATCCTTACCGGGTCTGGCCTACATGTGATTCCAGAGTCACAGCAATGTGGTTGACTGCCCTCCAAGGGCAACTAGGGATGGGCAATAAATGCTGGCCCAACCAGCGACACCCATGTCCCACAAATTAATAAAAAACCTCACTCTCAAGCTTAATCACTCTTATGAATGATATTTCTCTGATCAAATGAGGAGAAATAGATTGGTTTTCATTCTTTCCCACACCGTTTGATTGTAAGAGTTTTTGAATTTTAAAGGGAGGTCATTTCAATATGATTCTGTGCTGTTGGTAACATTAAGACGGTTTTTTTTATTCTCAGGATGTGTGGGTCACTGGCTGGGCCAATATTTATTGCCCACCTGAAGGCTGATGGGACTGAGTGGCTTTCTAGGCCATTATAAGAGTCAACCACATTGATGTGGATCTGGAGTCATATAGAATCATAGAACCCTACAGTGCAGAAAGAGGCCCTTCGGCCCATCGAGTCTGTACCAAGCACAATCCCACCCAGGCCCTATCCCCATATCCCTGCATATTTTACCCACTAATCCCTCTAACCTATGCATCTCTGGACACTAAGAGGAAATTTCTTAGCATGGCCAATCAACCTAACCTGCACATCTTTGGACTGTGGGAGGGAACTGGAGTACCTGGAGGAAACCCACACAGACATGAGGAGAATGTGCAAACTCCACAGAGACAGTGAGCTGAGCCAGGAATCGAACCCAGGGCCCTGGAGCTGTGAAGCAGCAGTGCTAACCACTGTGCTACCGTGCCACCCATATAGGCTGGTCACACACACACACACACACACACACACACACACACACACACACACACACACACACACACACACACACACACACACACACACACACACACACACACACACACACACACACACACACACACACACACACACACACCCCCCTCTCTCCCTCTCTCACACACATTCTCACGCTCACATACACAAAGACAATTTTCTCATTCCCGCATACTCACCTCTCTCACTCTCTCCCTCACACACACACACACACACTCTCTCTCCCTCATACAAAAAGAGAAAATGCTGGAAAATCTCAGCATGGAAAGGGAAGAAAGATATATTTTTATGGGTCTCATTGTATTCTGCAAACATTCTGACAGCATCTGCGGAGTGAGAATAGAGACAATGTTTCGAGTCTAGGTAACCCTTCATCAGAGATCTGGGTGCATTTTAGCATAATAAAACTAACTCCTTTTGTGTTTAACTCAAGAATGCGTACTAAAAGAGGGGTCAAAGACAGCAGTAACATAGTGATAATAATCTAGAGACCCAAGGGACTTGGGTTCAAATCCCTCCATGGCCAATGGAAGCTTCCCTTCCCTAAAGGATGTTCGTGAACCAGTTGAGTTTTTACTACAATCGTTCCATGGTGATTGTTAGACTTTCAATTCCAGATTTATTTTTAAGCTGAATTCAAATTGGCCATGGTGGGATTTGAACCCAGGTCCCCTGGGTCTCTGGATTATTAGCCAGTGACAATATCACAATATTATTGCTGCCCTTGACCC
Source organism: Carcharhinus amblyrhynchos (assembly GCF_965287045.1). Lineage (NCBI taxonomy): Eukaryota > Metazoa > Chordata > Chondrichthyes > Carcharhiniformes > Carcharhinidae > Carcharhinus > Carcharhinus amblyrhynchos. The sequence continues at coordinate 30,826,754 of NC_137351.1, read as the reverse complement.
CTCCTTATGTATGCATTCTTGAGTCCTCACTTAGGTGGAAGACAGGTAGGGAGCTACCAGCAGGCATGTGGCTGCTGTCTCCTGTACAGTTTCTCTTATTTATAAATACCTTTTGTCTAATGAAGACTAAAACTGCATCATTAACAAAGAGAGAGGGAGAGGTGAGCTTGTACACGTGTGTGTGCAAGAAAGAGGTTGGTGTGTGTGAGAGGTGTGTGAGATGAGAGATGAGGTTATGTGAGAAAGCTGAGTGTGAGACAGAGCTGAGTGTGTGTGAGCAAGAGTTGTGTGTGTGTGAGTGCGAGAGGTGGGTGTGAGATAGAGATGAGTGTGTGTGAGCAAGAGTTGTGTGTGTGCGAGAGGTGAGTGTGTATGAAGGAGAGAGGTGAGTGTGAGATAGAGATGAGTGTGTGTGAGTACTGAGTTTTGAATGAGTTTAGCGAACCCGGCACTCAATTGTCCAATGGAACCGGAGGCCACTGAGGCCTCCCCGATGAGGCCGAGGGCAAGAACGTTTGCCCCTTGGGCAGTGCCAGATGGTCAGTGCACCTGGCACTTTGGCAATGCCCACTGGGCCAGGGGCAGGGCCGATGTGTAGAGGGGGGCCAGTGGGGATGGGGTCAAAGGGGGCAGGGACCCACTGCCACTCTACAGCAATCGGTGAGGGGTGGGCAGTGGGACCATGATCGGTGGGGAGAGGGAAGCAGAGGGGACTCGCTGCTGCTCTGCAGAGATTGGCGGAGGGAGGGCAGTAGGGCTATGATCGGTGAGAGAGGACAGCAGGGCCACAATCGTGGGAGGTGGTCCACAATTGGTGAGGGAAGGGGGAGGGGTCCGTGATCGGTTGGGGTGGCAGGGTGGTGGGCGGGAGCTGTATCACAGCTCGGGGATCCCCATGATTGCACAGGGTACTGTTTCAGGCTGCCTGCAGTAGCAGGGGCCTGACAGCTCTCCCTTTGTCTGTCAGACTCCCTGCTACTGCTAATGTGCATGTGCAGCACCAGAGATCTGCATATGCGTACTACCTCTCCCTCTGCAGGGTGTGTTAAGCCCTGCCCACAGTCTTCTACAGTGAGCAACAGACTTGCTCAAAATTTTGCAGGCAGAGTGCAAATGGGGGGGGGGCCTAAAAACACACACAAAAAATGGATCTGAAACTCTCCAGTTCTACACCTGCCCGGCACTTAGAAATAAAATTCCAGCCTGTGTGTCTGAGATCAGAACCCAGCTCTCCAGAAACACTCCCAGTTTTAAATAAATTTGTGAGCAAAAGATCAGCATCGCTCCTTCAATTAAAAATTACCAAAACAAAAGTCGGATTTGGAAATGTTTGTTAAATAAGATAATGTTTTAATTGTTATAAATGTGTATATGTAAGACATAGAGAAAAACTTCATTAATTTATTTTAGTATGTTTGTATCTACTGTGCAATAGTAATCTTTTTTAATGTTTTCTCATGGAATTACTAGAAGCAGGCCGTTCAGCCCACCAAGTCTGCATTGACTCTCCAACAGGGCATCTCACCCATGCCCACCCCCTGCCCCCACGCATTTACCACGGTCAATCTACCTAACTTACACATCTGTGGAGCATGGGAGGAAACCCACACAGACACGGGGAGAATGTACAAACTCCGCAGAGGCGGGCATCCAAAGCTGGAATCGAACTCGTGTTCCTGGAACTGTGAGGCAGTAGTGCTAACCATTGTGCCACCATATCTGCTAATGATGTATGTCAGGGGCTCGGCCTTGGGAGGTCAAAGAAGAGTTCCATGGCTGCAAACGTTTGGGGACCCTGGTAAAGGATTAATGTTAATATGTAAATGGGTATGATGTGATAATAATGTTTTTTCTCTTTTTCATTCACAGGTTTTAAGTCGGTCCGCCTTGTTGCCCAACGAGGGGCATACACGTGATGGGTCGTACTTGGGCTTCTCTTGGTTGTTTCAGATTGGCCTAGTTAGTGTGTGCCTAAACTGGACCAGATACTGGGCAAGACGACAGCTCAGTGACTATCACTGTTTGCTGTGCAGACACATGGATTTGGACCGGTGTCTGTGGGAGTTTGCGCATTCTCCCCGTGCTTGCGTGGGTTTTCTCCGAGTGCTCCAGTTTCCTCCCACACCCCAAAGATGTGCTGTTAGGCTGATTGGCAGTAATAAATTGTCCCTATATTAGTTTGCCTCAATGTGGATGGCCATAAGACAATAGATAAGGGTCGTGGGTGGAGGGGGGGACTGGTGGTGTTAAAATGGCGGCACGGGCTCGTTGGGCCGAAGGGCCTGTTTCCCGGGCTGTTTTGTTCTTTGTTCTTTTGTTCTAAATAGACAGCATCATCAGTGATGTACGATCACATGACAACAGAGGGAAGATTCAACATGAAGCCTCGTACTAAGCATTGTGCTCTACATAGTTAGAGAAATGTTGAATAAAAGATAAAGTTTATCAGCAGCCTTGCCTCCCGCAGTCTCTATCAATCCTGTCCAAGGACAAATTATGCTAAAACCCACAAAAATGGTATCAGATTTTGCAGTGTATCAGATGCTCAATTTTACCAAGATTATGCGCTGGTTAAAATAAAGGGAAAGTCAATAAAGATGCACTGATTTTATCCAGAGGCACTGGGTCGCAGTCGAGGGTGATACATCCACTTTACTTCTGGGAGAATGGCTGTCGAACTGAATTGGCTTTCATTGCAGAGTGCCCATCTGCTGTAGGAGCACAGACACATGGCAAGGTGACACAATGGTTAGCACTGCTGTCCCACAGCACCAGGGACCCGAGTTCGATTCCCGGTTTGGGCCACTGTCTGTGTGGAGTTTGCACATTCTCCTCGTGTCTGCATGGGTTTCCTCCAGGTACTCCCGTTTCCTCGCACAGTCCAAAGATGTGCGGGTTAGGGGCAAAATTACCCATTAGTGTTAGGGGGACTAGCTAGGGTAAATGCAGGGGATTATGGGGATAGGGCTTGGGTAGGGTTGTGGTCAGTGCAGACTCGATGGGCAGAATGGCCTCCTTCTACACTGAAGTGATTCTATGAAAACAGGGATGCAGACATTGAAGGACTGTTGTAGTGAGAGAGAACCTTCCCCCACATTGTTCCCCTCCTCCCCCCAGTTTCCCCAACTCCCTGTCTGTTTCCCTGCTTAGGTTCCAATCCAGCACCCACACCAAAGATTGCATCATGTGACCAGGCTCCATGTCAGTTCCAAAGGATATATGTCTCGCAAAGTGTCCCTTTCGCTATTGCTTCATAGCTGAGGTGATTCATATTTTTAATGTCCCAGCCATTAGCTCCCGAATGCTGCATCCTACATTTTGATAAGATGAGAAGGAGCGGTTCTCACCACTGGAGGCGCCATTGTCTCTGGCAGGGGATCTCTGTAGGCTTTCCGTCTCAATGGGAATATGCAAAGGAAGAGCGAGTTCAAATCCGTGTCCTTTGTTTAGCAAAAATGTTTTCTTTTCTTTTCGAAAAAGGCTCAATGTTATAACCAGCTGATGAAAATAATATTCCATGCAGCATACAACAAATGGAAGCATGGGCCTAGTGACTGTAAGAAGTCTGACAACACCAGGTTTCAGTCCAACCAGTTCATTTGACAGTAAACTCACAAGCTTTCGGGGTTTGCCCCTTCGTCAGGTGAGTGGAGAGCTCTGGCCTCAGACAGAGCACCTGCCCAGTTTACCCCAGTCCAACGCCGGTATCTCCACACCATGACTCCTAGCGACTGTCTCGGGGCAGGCATCAAAAATCCTATGCTAGTTTTCAAAGAAATGGGAAGTGTCCCCGGTGTTTTGGTCAGAGCGAGCACTGTAATTCTCAGCTCTATTTATCATGTTACTGTTTGTGGAATCTTGCTGTGCACCAACCCGCTGCCGTATTTCCTACATTGCCAGAGTGCCCACGTTTCAAACATACTTTGTTGGCTGTCAAGAAACAACAGTACAGCACAGGAACAGGCCCTTCAGCCCTCCAAACCTGCACCAATCTCGTTGTCCTACCGAGACCACTTATATCCCTCTATTCCACGTCTGTTCATCTGACACACCTGAAACGTCGCCAACATCCCGAACACGCGAAAGGTGCCATTGAAATGCAACCGCGTTCTTCCTTCCCTCTCTCACCCTCGATGGGAGCCGGGCTCATCGCAGCGCTGCTATCTGGGGGAACTGACCTGCGGGCCACATGGTGAATAATTACTGCTCGCAAAACATCTCCCCATCCCGCCTGCGAAACGTTCACGACGCAATTAAAATGTCATCAGAAAATACAGACAGGGAGGCAAATGTCCCAGTAACAGTAAACTCAAAATACCCCATCGGCAAAGTCTTCCTGCTGCTCGCCAGCTACTTTTGAAATTGCACATTTTATTCATTCCAGATGTTTGGCCATTTTTTTTTATGTGACATAAATTTTACCATCTTACATAAATGAAACTTTCTATCAACTTAATAAATGTCACAGACTAGTCTCTGACCAGAGGGTACTTGTGTGTTGCTAATAAGAGACTCCCACGTTTTATAAAATGTCCTATTTCTTCTCTCATTCTCCTTTTTTAGGCTTCTGCGGCTCTGTTAACAGACAAAAACTGCACATCATCCTGGGACATGGCTATCATAGGGACAGGAAGAGGCCATTCAGCCCCTCCAGTCTGTTCCTCCATTCAGTTCGCTCCTAGCTGATTTGGATCTTAGTGCCATACTACATGCCTTGGCTCCATTTTCCTAACCACCCTTGGCTAACTAAAATCTTCAGTTTTAACATTTACGATTGAGCTCCCAGCCTGGGCAGTGTTTCGGTGAGACAGGGAGAGAGGTCTGGATTTCCATTCCCTTTTGTGTGCTGAATGTAACCCTTACTGGCTCCGCTCTCATTTGAAAGTGACCCTTTGTCCTGGACTCTTCCATCAGGGAAATATCGTCTATCTGCCATCAACGTCTTTAAAACCTCAGTGAGGTTGTCACTTCAACTTCTATATCCAAGCCGGTATAAGCCTGTCCTCATCATTTGACGCGATTTTCCCCAGGTATCGTTTCTGTTCATGATGCAGAGGAAAACCATTCGGCCCATCAAACCTGCGCTGACAACAATCCCACCCAGGCCCCACCCCCGCAATCCCACATATTTATACTTCTAGTCCCCCTGACACGAAGGGGCAATTTTGCAAAGCCAATCGACCTAACCTGCCATCCTTTGGACCATGGGAGGAAACCGGAGCATCCGGAGAAAACCCACACGGACATGGGCAAAGCACGCAGACTCCGCACAGGCAGCAATCCATGCTGGGAATCGAACCCGGGTCCCTGGCACTGTGAGGCAGCAGTACTAACCACTGTGCCACAGTGCCACCCACCATTTCTAAGCTAACACATCTGCCAGGATTGTCTGAGCTCACCCGCGGTTGGGTCTCAGTGCGGCTGCAGTGAATGTAGTTTTGGTTGAGTGCCAAATTTTTCGTTCTCGCTGGCAGAGGCGTGGGAATGAGCTCGAACACTGAATCCCGATCGTCACTTCGAGGTGCCCAGAATTGAATCCATGGGCTCCTAGCGAGGTCTAACCAGAACTCGGTACAGCTGTGACATTGCTTCCCCCTTGCTTGTATTCTACCCCCAAGCCTCTCCCCCCTTGAGATGTAGGGCAAACCATGGACGAGGTTCTCCCACCTCCCCCCAGTGCTGTTCTCGGTGGTGGGAGGCAGAATGCCATCCGCTGGTGGCAGGGTCCTCTGCTCCTAATGAGAGTTCCCATTGAAACCGCCCCACAGTGCTGAGAAACCCGCGGCAGTGGGGGTGCCACCGGCAGGACCATCTGGGATGAACGGCCGAAGAATTCTGGCCAATATCTCAGCCGATGATTCCCCGTCACCCTCGCCATCTCTGACATGACCAGAGCTGTTTTAACAAGTCCCAAATCAACTGAAGCACCATCGGGAAAGATGGATAGACAGGTGAGAAATTCTGGCTGTGCTCGCCCCAAAATCAGAAAATCAAGCCCAACGTCAACAGACTGTTGCATAGTCCATTCCCCTCCCCCCCAACAATTCCCATGGTGGGCAGGACAGCAAAATTCCCCTTTGTGACTTTCACAAATACCACTTTCCCCCATCTCTGAGTGTACTGTGGCTACTCACTCACACTCCTCTATTCCGAAGCTTCCCTGCTTTCTCTCCCTCCTCATGCCTTCCATAAACTTAAGGTTGTAAGATTTGGGCCAGTATCTGTGGGAGTTTGCGCATTCTCCCCATGCTTGCGTGGGTTTACTCCAGGTGCTCCAGTTTCCTCCCCAAAGATGTGCTCTTAGGCTGATTAGTGTATCAAATTGTCCCTAAATTAGTCTCCCCTCAATCTGGTTTCCAATGTGGAATGCCATAAGCGTAGACAAAGGTCACGGGTGGAAGAGGGAACTCACAATGTTAAAATGGCGGTGCGGGCTCGTTGGGCCGAAGGGTCTGTTTCCCATGCTGTGTTGTTCTTTGTTCTTTGTTCAAACCTCTTGTGTGTAACGCAACTCCCGTGAAAACCCAGTCACCCATCACCTCTGTGTTCACTGGCTCCATGCAGCTCTGATAATGCACTGATTGTAAAACTTCCAACTTTAATTTCAAACCCCTCCGTAGCAGTAACTCCTCCCTATCTCTGTAACCAATCATCCTTATAATCCTCCAAGATCTCTGTGCTTATCCAGTTCTGCCTATCTGTGATTTTAATTGCTCCACCATCAATGGCTTTGCATTCAACTTCCTGGAACCCAAGCTCTGGAATTTCCTCCTTAAAACCCCCCCCACCCCAATGCCCCCCCCCCCCTCCCCCCCCACTTGCTAATTCCCTCTTCTCCTTCACGATGATCCTTAAACCCTTTGACCAACCTTTTGGTCACGTCCTAATGCCACCTGACGTGGCTCAGTGTTTGGTAATGTTCCTGTGAAGTGAAGAACGTTATAGCATAGAATCCCTGCAGCACAGGAGGAGGCCATTCAGCCCATCAAGTCTGTACCGACCGCAATCCCACCCTGACCTTATCCCCGTAACCCCATTCTTCTGACATTAAGGGGCAATTTAGCAAGGCCAATCCACCTAAGCCGCACCTCTTTGGGCTGTGGGAGGAAACCGGAGCACCCTGAGGAAACCCACACATTCTACATAAGTTCAACTTATTGCTGTCATAGCGAATAGGAATTGAATCCGAGGGGTGGAATTTTGTGGGCCCACCCACCACAGAGATCATCCAGTCCCGTCAAAAGTTAATGGGATTTCGGTTGGGATGCTGAATTTCCTGTGGCCAATCCCATCAGCGACCAGAAGGGAAAATCCCAGCTTAGAAATGTTCCGATCTGACTCACCAATACAGCAGAGAACGGGCATAAAGCCTCCTGAGAGAAATCACTCACAAATTATTCTCACAACTCATCGCTACCAAAACGCTTGGCTGATTCAAATCAAGCCCACATTCAAAGGAAACCTGATGTTCATTGACGTTAGATGATCATTTACTATCCGGCAAAGTGTCGACAAGTTATTGAAGTGAGAAATTGGACTTCAATAAATTGCTAGACGGGATATTAACCCAGATTCTTTCCAGCAGTTCTTAGCAGAGTATCATGATTGAAAACCCCATGCTGGGTGTTGGGGAAGGTGGGGGTGGGGGGAGCAGAGATATCTCCAGGGCTAACTCCAAACAACCCGAACATAATTCAGCTCCAGAGATGAGGTTGGCAGCTGTTTTAATCCCCCGGGTCCTCAATGAAATCCTGCCCGTAGACTTCCTCACTGGGTTGTCAGTGTGAAGTCGGAGAAAATTGCATATCCCACACATTGCCGCAAAAGCTACATCTCACCAAAGCCTGTCCGCCATCTATAAGGCAGAAGTCAGGAGTGTGATGGAATATTCTCCATGGATGGGTGCAGCTCCAATAATACTCAAAAAGCTTGACACCATTCAGAACAAAGCGACCTGTTTGACTGGCACCCTATCAAAAAACACCCATTCCCTCCACCAGCGACACACAGCGACAATCATGTGTACCATCTACAAGATGCACTACAAGAACTCACTCAAGCAGCACATTCCAAACCCATGACCATTACCATTTAGAAGAACAAGAGCAGTAAGTATCTGGGAACACATCACTTGGATTCCCCCTCACCATCCCTTCCCTTCATCGTCATTGGATCAAACTCCTGAAACTCTTCCTAACAGCATTGTGGATGAAACTACACCTCAAGGATTGCAGCAGTTCAACAAGACTTTATTGCCCATCCCAAGTGCAACTAGAGATGGTCAATAAAGCTCTCACCGACAATGTCTACATCCTGTAAATGAATAAAACAAAATGTTGGTTCTGAGATCGACAGTTCAGCCTCTCTCATGGAAGTCTCACAATCAGGAAGGGTGGAAGTGCTTCTGTAATAGGGGAGGCCTCGACTTTCCTTGTGAGACCCGTAGGAGCAAAAAGGTTCACTGAGTTCCACAGGGAAAGTTAAAAAACTGACCTTTTTGCGTCTCTTCTGGCCTCAATTCACTGACTCCAGGAAACTCACGAGGAAACTCATCGTGTCTTCCTGCTCTTTAAGAACATAAGAAATAGGAGCAGGAGTAGGCCATCTAGCCCTTCGAGCCTGCCCCGCCATTCAATAAGATCATGGCTGATCTGAAGTGGATCAGTTCCACTTTCCCGCTTTCTCCCCATAACCCTTAATTCCCCTGTCTATCAGAAATCTATCTACCTGTGACTTAAATATATTTAGCGAGGTAGCCTCCACCACTTCAATGGGCAGAGAATTCCAGAGACTCACCACCCTTTGAGTGAAGAAGCTCCTCCTCAACTCTAAACTGCCCCCCCCCGCCTTATTTTGAGGCTGTGTCCTCTAGTTCTGCTGTCCTTTCTAAGCGGGAAGAGTCTCTCTACCTCTACCCTATCCAATTAAAACCCTTTCCATCCAATTAAAATGGCAGTCAGATTCCGACGACATCATCTAGACCCAGTGTGTTCATGTGAAAATGGACCTCACTTGTTTTGGGATGCCTTGCCAGTTGGGCGGGTTAGAATTAGAAACTGTCAGTTCCTGACAACTTCAGGGCAGGTGAGTCCTTTATGTGAAAACAAAGAACATCAGACATGATGGCCCCGAGCTACCTCGTGGTTTCCAAGATATACCTGCCCTCCCCTGTTAGAAGGGTGATGGGACAAAGCTGCAAGAACTGTCAATTAGGTCAGGCCCTGGAAACAGCAGATCAACAACAATGCACAACATAGCGTTTGGAGCGAAACCTCCAGCTATGCCAAGTGAAGATTCCCATCCCAGGGAGAAAGAACTCCCAGCCTGAAATCTTCCTCATCCCTAGTACCTGGAGTCAACATCTCATGAGAAATAATTCATCCTAACATCCTACCTGGCAGATTTTTGACTTGATTTGGTTATTGTCACATGTATTAGTATACAGTGACTTGCATGCTATACAAAGCATACAGTTCATAGAGAAAAAAAGGAGAAAGTGAAGAATGTAGTGTTACAGTCATAGCTAGGGTGTAGAAAAAGGTCAAATTACTGCGAGGTAGGTCCATTCAAGAAGCTGTTCTTGAATCGGTTGGTACTTGACCCCAGACTTTTGTATCCTTTTCCTGATGGAAGAAGATGGAAGAGAGAATATCCGAGGTGCATGGGGTCCTTAATTATGCTGGCTGCTTTGCCGAGGCAGAGGGAAGTGTAGACAGAGTCAACGGATAGGAGAGTGGTTTGTATGATGGACTGGGTTTCAACCACGACCCTTTATAATTTCTTGCGGTTTTAGGCAAAGCAGGAGCCATACTAAGCTGTCATACAACCAGAAAGGATGTTTTCTACGTTACATCTATAAAAATTGGTGGGATTCTTAACTGATATGCCAAATTTCCTTAGTCTCCTGAGAAAATAGAGGCGCTGGTGGGCTTTCTTAACTACAGTGTCGGTGTGGGGGGACCTGGACAGGTTGTTGGTGATCCGGACACCTAGAAATATGTGAGCACAAGGAGGGCAATAGGTCAATCTTGGCTGGTACCACTGTGAGCTGACCATGACCCTTTGTCAGATCCACGTCATCCTGACTCAAAACGTTGATTCTATTCTCTGTTCTTAGGTGTTGTCAGGTCTGCTGAGATTTTCCAGCATTTTCTGTTTTCTTTCAGTTTGCAGCAGCCTTAGTATTTTGCCTTTATCCCACTTGTCTTGTTATTTTTGATGTATTGAAATATCGTGGTAAAGTAATGTTAATATTGAAAATGTACAGTGCAGTGAAAATCAACAATCACTAGAACCTTCAGACTTGCTGATCAAGAATACGCAGATAAAATGATGAACGTTTCAGCCTTTGTTCTCTGGCTTCTTAGGAGTTATATCACACAGAGACACCTGAGGGCTCCAATGCTTCTGACTGACAATGAAAATCCATGATGCTCAATTATTCCACATTGTTACTCAGTAATTATAGTCATAGTCAAAGAGGTTTGTATCATGGAAACAGGCCCTTCGGCCCAACTTGTCCATGCCACCCAGTTTTTACCACTAAGCTAGTCCCAACTGCCCACAATTGGTCCATATCCCTCCATGCTTGTCCGATTTGATGTTTCTACCCTGTGAGATTATTGATAAAATAAAATCCAATTACACCCCTTCTATGAAATAATTACGTTGAATAACATCGCGAACCCAAGTAGGAGAAAGTCTTCCATCGAGTTATAAATAATGATTAATAATTAATAAATGACAATGTTCCTGCCAAGTTAACAATATTACACAATGCTGGACTATTAATAGCTACAATGGGATTACCTATAGGACACACATTGACTAACATTGCATTATATCATTGTTTCTCTTAATATTAATGATGCATGCTACATTTATGTCAGGGAATGTTTGTAACCAGATATTAACAGTAGGTATTATCATTTTATTAGGGTCTATGATTGTTTAGTGAATATATTGGTGAATATTGACAGGAGGGATTAATCATGCATGATTGAAGGGGAGGGTTAAATGTGGGGGTGGAATAAAGGACCCAGAAACAGGAAAAATACCACGGAACATGATTTCTTTCCCTAGCTGTGAGTTGGGGAATTATAGAAAGTTCACATTTATTAATGCTTTGATATGATCGATAATCCCACACCAAATATAAACCACTCTCCACAGGATTACAGTCTCTGTAGGAAAGAGTGCATAGTCTCTTGGTTTCCACTGGGTTCATGGTTCCATCTTGCTGAGTCATAATATCGAGTGACTGTCAAAAGTTGCTTTTCTCAGATTGGGCAGAACTCCCAAACTGACAATCAGCAATAAGATCCATTCCAGTGATTTCTTCCCCTCTCCTCACCAGGATGAATCTTCCAGAGTCTTTGGATTACCGCAAGATGCATCTCTACAACCCGAGACCATTCTCCCTCTCACATTCTGCCTGGTAGCTCACAGAGAATTTACAAACTTCTCTGTTGACCACACCAGAGAGACAACCTATGTCTCTGTGAAATCTCTTTCTTTCTATCCAAAAACTCAAAGACACAAAGCCTGTCCACAGTCAGCCCAGTTGTTCCCGTCATTATGTTGGGTGTCACCATTTTGCACCTTAATCTTGGTAAATCTCAACCTGGGTCTCCATGGTAACTAAACAACAAAACTTGTTGTCAGGCAGAACTTGAGGCAGATCACAATCCAGGCTTGGTAGCACAGTGGTTAGACCTGCTGCCTCACTGAGCCAGGGACCAGATTCAATTCTGCCCTCGGGTGACACCTGTGTAGAGTTTGCATGTTCTCCCCATTTCTAGGTGGGTTTCCTCCAGGTGCTCCAGTATCTTCCCACACTCCAAAGATTTGCAGGTTAGGTGTATTGGCCATGCTAAATTTCCCCTTAGTGTCCAAAGATGTGTGAGTTAGGTTGATTGGCCATGTTAAATTGACCCTTAGTTTCATGGGGTCTAGGAGGGTGAATATGTGGGGTTGTGGGATAGGAGCTGGGTGGGATTGTTATCAGTGCAGCCTCAATGGGCCAAATGGCCTCCTTCTGCACTGTGGATTCCATAAGTAATATGACGAAGGAAAATTTCTATGTACTAATTTGAAAGGGTAGGAAAAGAGATGATAAATCATGTTCTTAACCAAGGTCTTCAGGCAAAGGATGACCAATATATGGATTGATTTCCAGCTGTTTTGGTGGTGATGATAACGTTGGCATCCATTGAGTGCTCCAAGGGGGACACTTTCTGAATGGATTAACGAAGATGGTCAAATAGATGTTCTTATTAATAATGATTTTAGAACATAGAACACAGAACATCACAGCGCAGTACAGGCCCTTCGGCCCGCAATGTTGCGCCGACCAGTGGAACCAACCTAATGACCCTCTAACCTAAACTATTCCAATGTTATCCATATGCCTATCCAATGACCATTTGAACGCCCTTAAAGTTGGCGAGTTCACAACTGCTGCAGGCAGGGCATTCCACGACTTTACTACCCTCTGAGTAAAGAACCTACCTCTGACATCCGTTCTATATTTATCGTCCCTCAATTTAAAGCTATGTTCCTTTGTGTTAGCCATCACCATCTGAGGAAAAAGGCTCTCACTGTCCACCCTATCTAACCCTCTGATCATCTTGTATGCCTCAATTAGGTCACCTCTTAACCTTCTTCTCTCTAACGAAAACAGCCTCAAGTCCCTCAGCCTTTCCTCATAAGACCTTCCCACCATACCAGGCAACATCCTGGTAAACCTCCTCTGCACCCTTTCCAATGCTTCCACATCTTTCTTCTAATGTGGCAACCAGAACTGTACGCAATTTTGAGATGTCTTGTGGATGTAACGAGGTGCTATGTTAATAGAAGCTTTTTCCTTTGTTGTCCATGTGCAAGAAGCAAAAGACTTTCAGAAGCGTAGGTGAATAGATTTTGGATTTCAGCCAGAAACAGACACGAGGTAATGCAGTAATGGGTTCGTCCTGTCCAGGGCCAATGTTGTAAGGCCTGAACCACATTCAGATTCAGGTCTCTTTTGGAGGGAGTGATAAGCAGCAGTGGCCATGCTCCACCTCCCCCATACCCCCTCAGCCAACAACGCCCCCCCCCCCACCCATAAAACATCCAATAAAAACAAAATCTGGATCTTCTCTTCAGTACCACCAATAAGATGACTCTTCATAAATGAGGATAGGTTGAGGGAGCTCGGTCTCTTCTCCCTGGAGAGACAAAGATTGAGAGGTGACCTGATAGAGGTTTATAAAACGTTGAGAGGTATAGACAGGGTGGATTCTCAGAGGCTATTTCCCAGGGCTGAAATGGTCGCTACGAGAGGACACAGGTTTAAGGTGCTGGGGAGCAGGTACAGAGGAGATGTCAGGGATAAGTTTTTCACTCAGAGGGTGGTGAGTGAGTGGAATCGGCTGCCGTCGGTGGTGGTGGAGGCAAACTCGCTGGGGTCTTTTAAGAGACTTCTGGATGAGTACGTGGGATTTAATGGGATTGAGGGTTATAGATAGGCGCAACTTGTGGGCCGAAGGGTCTGTTTGTGCTATGTTCTAAATGACTGGTGCTTGTCCACACTTGCTCATTTATACCTTGTACACTGGGTCCCACATGTTGTATCAGATAGCATTTTGCAGAATTAAGCATGTTTCTCAGTAATCAGCCCAGTTCAGTGGCACTCAGGAGGGTGCAGGTCGAAGCCCCACTTGTTGGAGTTCTTTACGTGCTGTCCTTTGGATGATGTGATAACACTCTGGACTCACCTGTCCACTCAGGTGGATGGGAGAGATCCCCACAGCATTATTTTACAGGTACTTGCAGGTGAGTCCCCCATGTGCCCTGGATCAACATTTACCCTCAAACTGTACCACAGATGATCTGACCATTATCTTGGCCAGAATTTTCCAGCTGGTCACGTCAGCGGGATCTTCTAGTCCTGCCAATGGCACATCCCTGCCGCAGGTTTCCCATGAGATGGAGTCAATGGGAAATGCCAGAAGATCCCAATACTGGTGAACGATGTGCCATCTCCCACTGCAGGAAAGACACCGCGGGGAAGACTGAGAATTCCTCCCTCCTCATTATTCCCGTTTGGGGTAACCTGCGTTGTTCAAATTGATTACGATATTTCTAACAGCACCAACTATATTTCAGGCAAAGGTATTTCATTATAATAAAGAGCTTTGTGTTTTCTGAGGCCTTGGAAGGTTCTAGATAGATGAAAGTTTCTTCTTTTTTATCTGGCATGGAACAGGACATTAGGCTGTTTGGTCCTTGATCCATCTGAAGATTACATTTGGGAGTCAAATGGCAAGGCCAACTCACCACTATTTGCAGCCAGCAGTTGTAAATCACTCTGAAGCCTCTCATCGTTTTAGACCCTTAGATGCTATTTTCCTCAGATGGTAGTTGTCTAACATCTATGAATTGGTTCTCAATATTTGCAGCATTAAATCTTTACCCACTTTGGTAGAAATAATAGTAGGAGGGATTATTATTTAAAGGGTGAAAAGCTGCAGCATGCTACGGTACAGAGGGACCTGGGGGACCTTGTGCACGAGTCGCAAAAACCCAGTCTGCAGGTGCAGCAGGTGATCAAGAAGGCAAATGGAATGTTGGCCTTTATAGCGAGGGGGATAGAATATAAAAGCAGGGAGGTCTTGCTGCAACTGTACAGGGCACTGGTGAGGCCGCAGCTGGAGTACTGTGTGCAGTTTTGGTCGCCGCATTTGTGGAAGGATATATTGGGCTTGGAGGGAGAGCAGAGAAGGTTCACTAGGCTGATACCGGAGATGAGGGGTTGGACTATGAAGAGAGACTGAATAGACTGGGTCTGTACTCATTGGAGTTTAGAAGGCTGAGGGGGGATCTTATAGAGACGTATAAGATAATGAAGGGGATGGATAGGGTAGAGGTAGAGAGATTCTTCCCGCTTAGAAAGGATAGCAGGGCTAGAGGGCACAGCCTCAAGATAAGGGGGGGCAGTTTAGATCGGAGTTGAGGAGGAACTTCTTCACTCAAAGAGTGGTGAGTCTCTGGAATTCTCTGCCCGTTGAAGTGGTGGAGGCTACCTCGCTGAATATATTTAAGTCACGGGTTGATGGGTTTCTGATAGACAAGGGAATTAAGGGTTATGGGGAGAGAGCGGGAAAATGGAACTGATTCACTTCAGATCAGCCATGATCTTGTTGAATGGCGGGGCAGGCTCAAAGGGCTAGGTGGCCTCCTCCTGTTCCCATTTCTTACGTTCTTATGTACCCAATATCTACATATTTTCTATCAATCTCCAGCAACTGAGTAGAAAAATCAGGACCAAAGCACAGGTGGCGGGTCAGCTTAGAGCCAGAGAAAGGTTACAACGCAGAAAGTGGCCATTCAGCCCACCATGTCTGCACTGGCCAAAGAACGAGTAAAAAGAAATTAGCTCCTCATTTCAATCCCATTTCCCATTAGAAACTTGGGAGGAGACCAATTTTTCAAGGCCTCTTGACTTCCCACCTGCTGCAGTTTAACTGCAACTCAGTGTCAAGCCAATCTTACAAAATTCCCAGGCAAACCTTCAAACCTTGCGAATCTTTTTATCTGACAATGGATCTTAACTTACTGGGAACAATGAATTAAAAACAGGGAATGCTGGATAAACTCAGCCAGTCTGGCAGCATCTGTGAGAGAAATGGAGTTAACTTTCTGGATCGATTCTATGAAACACATTTAAATACTTGTGCTTTTATTTGGTAACAATGAACGGGCCTCAGTAGTTGTCATCTAACATCCTTATGTTCCAATTTCAATGATTCCACTTCTGGCCTATTAAGTATCCCTGATTTTCATCACTCCACCATTGGTCAGTTGCCTGAGCCCCAAGTTCTGGAATTACTTCCTTCAACCTCTCCATCTCTCTCACTCCTTCTTTCCTTCAAACATATCACTTTAATCATCCATGTTTTTCTTCCTCTGGGTATGATAACCCCCAGGACTCGCCTGGGGGAATCAGTGACTGACCTCTCTGTGGCACTCGTTGAGTACGAGCCCCCTGGGAATTGACGATTAGCTCACCAGATGAAGCTTGTATATGGAGCCCTATATAAAGCAGGCCCCTGAGTGGGTCTATTATTGTATTGTCCCGTTTTTGGGATCTGTTTGTGTTCACCACAGGCTAGTGGTTTTTGCATGACTTTATCTTGTGCAATAAAGAAACATTCCTTTACAGCTGACTCCTGGAGCTATTATACTATCTAAATAAGTGCTTTGGTATCAAGTTCTGTCTGATAGTACTCCTGTGAAGCTGCTGGGAATTTTTAATGTTAAAAGTGCAATTATAAATGCAAGTGGTTTGTTCAATTATTTGGTGTTTGATTATATGTGTCTGTTGAGTGCTGACATGATTAATTAAAATGGGTGATGGTCTCTTAGAGAGAGACAGAGGGAAATTGAGTTGAGGCTAGTTACTGTAAGCACAGGGCGAGACATTATAAATCATTGTAAATCCAGCTCCTGTTGACACAGAACCTGGAGTGTATCCTCTTTACATTTCTCCAAGGTATAGAACACAACACAGTTTTGCTCCTACGGAAGTCATAATGATTTGTCCAGTGGAACTAATTGTAGAATGATGAAGTCTATAACTGGGGGTTTTATCCATTATTTGGCCAAGGGGATGGGGGTGGGGGGAGGGGTGTCATTTTGAATTTGGGAAATATATAAAGCAGCCAATATTGGAACAATCAGTCATCCATTAAAACTCTTCCCAGGCTTTCTTTTGGAACCGTTAAATTATTAACATGTTACCGTCTGCATGTTACAGTATGTGTGGAGAGCACATGGAAGAATTATAGAATGCCTACATTGCAGAAGGAAGCCATTGGCCCATCAAGACTGCACCAACAACAATCCCACCCAGCTGCTTTCCCCGTAACCCCACATATTTACCTTGTTAATCTCCCAGGACACAAAGGGGCAATTTAGCACGCCCAATCAACCAAACCTGCACATCTTTGGAGTGTGGGATGAAACCGGAGCACCCGGAGGAAACCCACGCAGACACAGGGGAGAGCGTGCAAACTCCACACAGACAGGCCAGAATCGAACCCGGGTCCCTGGTGGTGTGAGGCAGCGATGCTAACCGCTGTGCCACTGCAGAAGTAGGGTGGAGACCAGTTCGACTGTGGCAAACAGCTGACCCAATATCCCCTGTTTTACCTTCTCTTCCGCAGTCAAAACTGTCTTGGTTGTGTGTTATTGTCCAGTCTGAGAATTGCCAGGTCCACGTTCAGTGTTAACTGTGAAAGCTGTATAGAGAGTGGGTTAAATAAATGCTGCAGTGTTATGGTGGAAGTTGAAACCACCAGTTATCCATTCATTGATTGAACCCAAGTGACACCAATTATAACTCCTTGGTATTGGAGCAAATTGACTTTTGGCATAAATGGAGATCCCTGTAAAGCACTGGGGGTGTACTTCTGTTTTGCCCATCTGCTAAATTTCTATCCTATGCAAGTAGCACTGCAGGAACTAACTGCCTGAAAAATGTGCTGTAAGTAGATTTACAACTCAGAAAAATACATGTAGTGCACTGTAGCAGAACATTTTACCCTGGTCTGTCTGGTAAAGGTATCACAGCTTAGTTTCTGCATCCACGATGAGCTATAGCTCATTGTATTACCTCATCCCTAAAAGCTCTTGCTTGCCACCTGGGAGTTGGGAATGTGTGTGTGTGTGGATCTGTAAGTGCCATATTTTATTCACTAGAGACGCCTTATTATTTATAGTCGGTCGGTTTCTCTCTGAGAAATGGGCTGTGGTGAACACAAAAGAGGAAATTCCTGCAATATTCATGCTCGATTCCGCTTGTTTTGTATTGAATGTTGCAGAGTTTCCGAAATGAAGCTTCTTGCTATCAAAGAATCTTGTTTATTCCTTTCTGGAAAAATGACCAGGACCCATTGTGCAATAAACATCGGTTTAGGTAGAGATGTATTTTCTTCAGGTCCCCACTAGTTCAATCCTTCACTGACCTGCAGGTAACATGAATCAAGGGGATTCATTGTAATTTTAACACTTCCTCTTCAGAAAAGACTTTGTCTTGGTGTCAATTAGGTGCCTCTCTTTGCAGAAGTCACATTTTGACTGCCGTAATCTCAATGCAGAAAAAGAATGACTTGTTTTTGTATGGCACCTTTAGCAACAGTGGAATGTCCAAAGAAAGTTTACAGACAATAATTTTGATGCATTGTACTTTCGTGGGTGGCACAGTGGTTAGCACTGCTGCCTCACAGCGCCAGGGTCCTGGGTTCAATTCTGGCTTTGGGTCACTGTCTGTGTGCACGTTCTCCCTGGGTCTGTGTGGGTTTCTTTCGGGTTCTCTGGTTTCCTCCCATAGTTCAAAGATGTGCGGGTTGGGTGGATTGGCCGTGATAAATTGACTGTTAGTGTCAGTGCGATTATCAGGTAAATATGTGGGGTTACGGGGATAGGACCTGGGTGGGGTTGTTGTCAATGGGTTGAATGGCCTCCTGCACCGTAGGGTTTCTATGAAATGTAACAGCTAATTCTGCGCAGAAAGCTTTAACAAACAGCAACATAATATTGGGCAACTCGTTGATTTTAATCATTCTGGTTCAGGGATCATTTTGACCAGGAATTTGGAGTGAACTCTTCAACTCTTCTTCATTATAATGCATGTCTATCATTCCAGTTGGGTGCACAGATGAGGTTTCAGTTTAACATCTCATCCAAAAGGCAGCAGCTAAAAGTTTGTATCAGGTTCATGGCCCCGCACCCCCTGCTGAAGGGGTCAGCACACCGCTCCACAGGGCTGGGAAAGCCCCAATCTGACTTTACAGCCATACTGGGTGCTGGATTTCTCAGGCTGAGGCTGGAAGGAAGTCCAGCCTCTAAGACCTGTCGGCAAATCAGATGACCCTGAATGCCATTCCCCCAACTGCTCCCCCCCCAGGGAGTGAAGGCCACTTCTGGGACTGCAGCCAGCCTCCCACAAGGATCGTCACTGGGGCTCAGATGCTGAGGTTAGCATAGCAGTTTTGATGGGTCCAATCCGGCAAGCTCCTGCAAGAGAAGGGGGCAGTCTGTGCTCAGTTAGCCAGGCCAAGGGAGCAAGCAGGGGAGGTGATTGGCATGGGGCACAGAGTCAGAACAGAAGGGGCACAGCCTTGCTAGCTACCATTCCTCCAGGGTTTGCTCAGTGGTTTTTCCATGTGGTGTAGGCTCAAACCACACAAAGAGGAGGTCCTTAAATAGCCATTAATTATACCCCCCCCCCCACATCTGGTAGATCACTCCAGGAAGGGCAATAAACTCCCATTGGTATCTCCCACAGTGGGGCATTCTCTCAGTCCGGACTTCTGTGCACAAGGCTCTGGAGAGGAGCTTGAATCCATGATCTACCAACACAAAGTGCTCCTAATTGAGCTATGGTTTGCACTATAACCTCACAGTCTGTGTGAGAACAATATGAAGAATTCAGAGAGCCCCACAGAGTGACCTGACCTCTTCCACTTCGCAATTACCAGAAAAGAATATTTTATTAATTCCATATTTTTTTTTGGATGATTGCTATTTTTACCCAGGGGTTGAATCTCTACCAGATTTTAAATACATATGGCTTTTGCTTACAGAAGACAAACAAAAGTATCAGAAAGAAGGTAAAGTCTTTTCTCAAACCTTATGTGCAAGTGCTTTCGGTAACTACCATTCCATTATTAAAGCCACACGCTAGCTCTAACTATTTGAAACTGAAAAGCTAACTTGTAACATTAGATTGCATCTCATTCCTATAGTCAAAGTAAATGTAATTGAGTCTAATTCAATAGGCAGGAAATTATAATGGTCCCATTCAAAACAGTCAAACTGCCAACAAGCAACATAACAGACTGCTCTTCACAAATAACAATACTTCCTTTGTGGAAGAACTGATGTACACGACAGTAGGAGCTTGGAGAGGTATATCAACAGTGCACTCGATATCAGGAAATCCCTCAGAACGAAACAGCGGTTATCCAGAAAAGCACTGCAACAATTTCAGCTTTTATCTGACACGGACATTCATAGGGATAAGTTTGCACTGCAGACTCAAGAGTTCCCTTGTGTTGGGGGTGCTGGGGAGCGGGGGTGACATTCCTGTTCCATCTGGGCCGCTTCTGGCCCAAGGCGGATTGCAGCCAACCTCGGCTGGTAAATTTGGAGCCGCGCCAGTCACCTGATCCTGCAAATTAATGTGGCAGTGTCAATGATGTCATCATTCTGAGCCTGGACCTTGCCAATTTGGACCCTGTCGATCTGGGATGGGTGGCCTTCACACTGCCAGAATTCCACCAGTAAAAAAGTGATACAGGACAGGTATACGTCACAGTAGCACAGTGGTTAGCACTGCTGCTTCACAGCTCTAGGCTCCTGGGTTCGATTCCCAGCTCGGGTCACTGTCTGTGTGGAGTTTGCACATTCTCCTCATGTCTGCGTGGGTTTCCTCCAGGTACTCCGGCTCCCTCCCACAGTCCAAAGATGTGCGGGTTAGGTTGATTGGCCATGCTAAGAAATTGCCCCTTAGTGTCCAGGGGTGTGTAGGTTAGAGGGATTAGTGGGTATAATATGTAGTGATATGGGGGTAGGACTTGGGTGGGATTGTGTTTGGTGCAGACTCGATGGGCCAAAGGGCCTCTTTCTGCACTGTAGAATTCTATGATTCTATACATCAGGAATGCCAAGCGATCTCTCTCAGTTGGAGGGTGACATGGTGGGTGTGATAACCTCCAAGACTTACATGGAGAATCAATGACTGACTTCCCTGTCGGACTCACTGAATACAAGATCCCTGGGGATTGCTTGTTAACTCACCACTCGTATACCAAACCCTATATAAAGCGGGCTCCTGAGTAGGTCCATTATTGCATTGCCCCTGTTGGGACCTGTTTGCATTCACCACAAGCTTGTGGTTTTGCTTTATTTTGTGCAATAAAACACCATTCCTTTACAGCTGTCTCCTGAAGCTATTACAGTGGCAGTGGTTAGCACAGCTGCCTCACAGCGCCAGGGACCCAGGTTCAATTCCGACCTTGGGTGGCTGTCTATGTGGACATGTTCTCCCCGTGTCTGTGTGGATTTCCTCTGGGTGCTCCAGTTTCCTCCACGCTCGAAAGCTGTGCAAGCTAGGTCAATTGGCCACGCTAAATTATCTCTTCGTGTCCCAAGACGCGCAGGTTTTCACAGTAACTTCATTGCAGTGGTAATGTTAGGCTACTTGTGACACTAATAAATAAACTTAAAGTTAGATTAGGGGGGATTAGCAGGATAAGAATGTGAGGTTATGGGGGCAGGGCCTGGGCAGTTTAGATCGGAGTTGAGGAGGAACTTCTTCACTCAAAGGGTGGTAAATCTCTGGAACTCTCTGCCCGTTGAAGTGGTGGAGGCTGCCTCGCTAAATATATTTAAGTCACGGGTTGATAGGTTTTTGACAGACAGGGGAATTAAGGGTTATGGGGAGAAAGCGGGAAAGTGGAACTGATCCACTTCAGATCAGCCATGATCTTATTGAATGGCGGGGCAGGCTCGAAGGGCTAGATGGCCTACTCCTGCTCCTATTTCTTATGTTCTTATGTAAGATTCACTGTCGGAGATTTAGTGCAGACTTGATGGCCAAATGGCCTTCTTCTGCACTGGAGGGATTGCGTGTATTGCACAGTTGAAACTACCTTGTTACTCTATCCGTGTAAGGGAAGAATTGGGTTAAAAGCAGAGCAACTGGCCAACAGCAGTACGTTATGCAGCTCATTTAGGAATTGTTCTGTCTGAAGTGGAACCAGGGAAAATATGGCAGCGTTATGCGGCCGTCACATCGTTTACTTGGGTAATTGGCACAGAGTGCTTGGAAGGGGTTACTTGTGCAAGACTCTAGCTAACTGCCCAAAGTACACGTCGCATAGAAAATGAGATATTTCACGAGTAGCAGGATGTGTGTGTCAGGAAATGCATCTCTCTCCAGGCTGCCCAATGTCTAAACATAACGTGACAGGCTGAGGGAGAACAGTGTCCCAAGACACAAGCAAAGAGGAATCAAACGGAATGTGATGCCAAAGACATTTCAGAGATCTGTGCATTAGTCATGGAAATTTAAATGGTGGATATGCCTTTAAATAGCACTTGAAATCGATATCAACTCCACGTCTCTCCCCAAACAGCTGGTGGTTGGTGGCTATGACACTAACTGAAGCCCTTTTAATGCATTTAACAGGTATTTTGATCCACTGATACCCCCTCATCAACTTAGACGATGCTGACATTGCACAATAAATACATTAAACTGTTAGGAATCTTATTCAAAGTGATCTCAAATAGGATTACCAAGTGCATGAAATGCTTAAGAGAACAAATGGACAATTTCATATACTCCGTCTTCTCCAGAATCATAACATATCTCAAACTGATCTATTCACTGAGCTTTATAGTCACGTTGTTGAATGCATTGCGCCTGTTTGGAATGCTGAACTCACCAAACAGCACGTGAACAAGTTTGAAAAGCGTCAGAAATGAGCCCTGAATCTGATCCTAAGTAACTCATACCAAAGTGACTCTGACATAGTCAGACAACTGACTATGTGTTCCCATTGCTGCTAAATGGTAAAAGCTCTGCCTGGACCTCGCTAGGAAACATTTGAATCCCACCTCCCATTGGCACTATCTCTTATCATAACCACACAAAGTAAATGTGTAATGGAATTAGGGAGAAAAGACACCATTCCATAACTAAGATGCAGAACAAATGAGCTATGAAAACGCCCAATCTCCTACTTCACAACATTCATAAACATTATGTAAATTATTGAGAATTTAAAGAAAGCATGATCAATGGACTTGAATACAAAATGCTGAGTGCATGAGACCTTTTATTTTGATTTTATAAATTAAGGAGATCTGCAATCTTCATTTATATGCTAAAAGATCTTAATTGGGCAATCGTTTTATTATTTTCCACTTGATTTTTATTTTAATAAGAACATAAGAAATAGGAGCAGGAGTAAGCCATCTAGTAGGCCATATTGTCTATAACTTTGCCATGAGTATGATAACTTATTTTATTTGGATTCATGATGTGGAGATGCCAGTGTTGGAATGGGGTGGGTACAGTAAGTAGTCCCACAACACCAGGTTAAAGTCAAACAGGTTTATTTGGTAGCACAAGCTTTTGGAGTGCCGCTCCTTCATTAGGTGAGTGCAGGATTTGTTTCACAGACAGGGCATATATAGACACCAACTCAATTACAAAATAATGGTTGGAATGCAAGTCTTAACAGGTAATCAAGTCTTGATAGGTATAGACAATGTAAGTGAAGAGAGGGTTAAGCACAGGTTAAAGAGATGTGTATTGTCTCCAGCCAGGACAGTTAGTGAGATTTTGCAAGCTCAGGCAAGTTGTGGGGGTTACAGATAGTGTGACATGAACCTAAAATCCCAGTTAAGGCCATCCTCATGTGTGCAGAACTGGGCTATCAGTCTCTGCTCAGCAATTCTGTGTTGTTGTGTGTCTTGAAGGCTGCCTTGGAGAACACTTACCCGAAGATCAGAGGCTGAATGCCCGTGACCACTGAAGTGTTCGCCAACAGGAAGGAACACTCCTGCCTGGTGATTGTCGCGTGTTCTCCAAAACTCGCATTCCAACCATTATCTTGCAATTGAGTTTGTGTCTATATATGCCCTGTTTGTGAAACAAATCCTGCACTCACCTGATGGAGGAGCAGCACTCCAAAACTCAAGCTACTGAAGAAACCTGTTGGACTTCAACCAGGTGTTGTGAGATTTCTTATTTATTTGGATCATCATCACAAATTGGTAAATCATCAAACCCATTGATGAGTTTTCATCAATTAATTATCTGTCTATTTATCTCATCTATCTCTATCTGTCTTTATCCATCTCTGTCTGTCTATCTGACTACCTATCCATCTGTCTGTCTTATCTATCTATCCATCTTTATCTATCTCTATCTATTTCCAATTCTAACTTTTTCTATCTATTTCTTTCTCTACCTCTTTCAATATATATATTTCTCTATCTCCATGCCTCTCCACATCCATCTATCTATCTATCTATCTATCTCTGTCTTTATCTCTCTACCTCTCTTTGTCTCTCTTTCTCTTTATCTTTCTCAATCAATATCTTTCTTTCTCTGTCTAACTATTCTTCTTTATCTTTATCTATAAATAAAGAGATCCTTCTCGATATTTCTCTTTCTCCGTCCATCTCCATCTCCATCTATCTCTATTAAAAGCAATCTATTTATATCTACCTTTTTATATTTATATATAATTATATTTATCCATCTCCATCTCTATCTACAACTATCTGTATCTATATCTATCTGTATTTATATCTATGTCTTTCTCTATCCCTCTCTCTACCTATCACTACCTCTATCTATCTTTATCAATATCTATCTTCTCTTTCTATCTCTTTCTTCCCTATTTTTCTCCGTCTACCTCTGTCTATATCTGTCTCTTTCTGGGCAGAATCTTCCAGCCTTTCTCGCCCATTGTTACTGTGAGTGAGGACGGAGAATTTTGTGCTCAGTCAAATCTCCGTTCTCTGCAGCGCGACCAGACAGTCCCATCGGTGTGAACAGCTGGAAAATTCCAGCCTCTCTCTATCTAACTGAGCATATTTGTAGATGATCGCCAGGTTTCTGAGTTGTTGGCCCAAACGCTGGCCTCAAATTCTTTACCAAGTTGTTGTTTTGCGTGAATCACAGGCTAAGCCAGCATTGCAGCTTAAGATTCAATCTGGACCTCTACACGGGTTCTTTGGCACCGAAAGCATTCGGTGAAAAGGTTTGTCATCGTACTGTAACCAATCCGCATTAGAGCAACAACAACTTACATCTAGGGTGGAACATGGGCTTAACATTTAACATAACATAACATAGAAATAGGAGCAGGAGTAGGCCATCTACCCCTTCGAGCCTGCCCCGCCATTCAATAAGATCATGGCTGATCTGTTGTGTCTCAGTTCCACATTCCCGCCCTCTCCTCATAACCCTTAATCCCCTCTCTTATCAAAAACCCATCAACCCGCATCTTAAAAATATTTAGCGAGGTAGCCTCCACCACTTCAATGGGCAGAGAATTCCAGAGATTCACCACCCTTTGAGTGAAGAAATTCTTCCTCAACTCTGTTCTAAACCGCCCCCCCTTTATCTTGAGGCTGTGCCCCCTAGTCCTACTGTCCTTTCTGAGCGGGAAGAGTCTCTCCACCTCTATCCTATCCATCCCATTCATCATAGAACATAGAACATAGAACACTACAGCACAAACAGGCCCTTCGGCCCACGAGTTGTGCCGATCACATCAACACCTACCAACCTACAGACCTATCTATAACCCTCAATCTCATTAAACCCCATATACTCATCCAGAAGTCTTTTAAAAGACCCCAGCGAGTTCGCCTCCACCACCACTGACGGCAGCCGATTCCATTCACTCACCACCCTCTGAGTGAAAAACTTACCCCTAACATCACTTCTGAACCTCCCTCCCCGCACCTTAAATCTGTGTCCTCTCGTAGCAACCATTTCAACCTGGGGAAATAGCCTCTGAGAGTCCACCCTATCTATTCCTCTCAACATTTTGTAAACTTCTATCAGGTCGCCTCTCAACCTTCGTCTCTCCAGGGAAAAGAGTCCCAGCTCCCTCAACCTAACTTCATAAGGCATGCCTCCCAGTCCAGGCAACATCCTTGTAAATCTCCTCTGTACCCTCTCAATAGCTTCTACATCTTTCCTATAGTGAGGCGACCAGAACTGCGCACAATACTCTAAATGAGGCCTGACAAGGGTCTTATAAAGTTGCAGCATTACCTCCCGACTCCTAAACTCAATCCCTCGATTAATGAAGGCCAGTACACCATACGCCTTCTTGACCACCTCCTCCACCTGCGAGGCCGATTTAAGAGTCCTGTGGACCCGGACCCCAAGATCCTTCTGCTCTTCAACACTACTCAGACTTCTGCCCTTGATAGTGTACTCATTCATCCCGTTGGTTCTGCCAAAATGGACGACTACACATTTATCTGCGTTGAAGTCCATCTGCCACTTCTCCGCCCAGTCCTGCATCCTATCTATGTCCTGCTGCAACTTTTGCCATCCTTCCAGACCATCCACAACACGACCAACCTTCGTGTCATCAGCGAACTTACTTACCCATCCCTCCACTTCCTCATCCAGGTCATTTATGAAAATGACAAACAACAAGGGTCCCAGAACAGATCCTTGAGGCACTCCGCTGGTGACTGACCTCCATTCAGAAAAAGCCCCATCCACAACCACTCTCTGCCTTCTGCAGGCAAGCCAGTTCTTGATCCACAAGGCCAAAGGCCCTTGGATCCCATGGCCTCTCACCTTCTCAAGAAGTCTTGCATGGGGGACCTTATCAAACGCCTTGCTGAAGTCCATGTACACTACGTCCACGGCACTTCCTTCGTCAATGTGTTCAGTCACATTATCGAAGAACTCAACTAGGCTTGTAAGGCACGGCCTGCCCTTGACAAATCCATGCTGACTATTCCTGATCATGTCAAACCTCTCCAAATGTTCGTAAATCTTGTCCCTCAGAAGCCTCTCCATCAGCTTACCAACCACTGAGGTTAGACTCACCGGTCGGTAATTTCCCGGGCTATCTCTGTTCCCTTTCTTGAAAATAGGAACTACATCCGCAATCCTCCAATCCTCCGGAACCTCTCCTGTCTCCATTGACGACGCAAAGATCATCGCCAGGGGCTCTGCAATCTCTTCCCTCGCCTCCCACAGTATCCTGGGGTACATCCCATCTGGTCCCGGCGACTTATCTACCTTGATGGAATTCAAAAGTTCCAACACATCCTCCTCCTTAATATTCACGTACTCAATCCTTTCCATCTGCCGGAAATCCATAACAAAATCTCCCAGATCGGCTTCCACTGTGAATACTGAGGCGAAGTACTCGTTAAGCACCTCTGCCATTTCTTCTGGTTCCACACAAACCTTTCCCCCCTCACCTTTTATAGGTCCTATCCCTTCTCTTCTTATCCTTTTACCTTTCACATATTTATAGAAGGCCTTGGGATTCTCCTTAATCTTACCCGCCAAGGTCTTCTCATGACCCCTTCTGGCTCTCCTAATTTCCCTTTTAAGTTCCTTCCTACAGTCATCTTATACGTCTCAATGAGATCTCCCCTCATTCTTCTAAACTCTAACGAGTACAAGCCTAGTTTATTCAGCCTCTCCTCATAGCTCAACCCCCTCAACTCCGGTATCAGCCTAGTAAACCTCCTCTGTACTCCCTCCAAGGCCAAAATATCCTTGCGTAAGTACGGCGCCCAAAACTGCACACAGTACTCCAGCTGCGGCCTCACCAATGCCCTATACAGCCGCAGCAAGACCTCCCTACTTTTCTATTCAATCCCCCTCGCTATGAAGGCCAGCATCCCATTCGCCTTCCTGACCACCTGCTGCACCTGCAAGCTGGGTTTTGCGTCCTGAGTTTGGACCAAGCACAGGCTGATGGAAGTTTCCTCTCTGTCTGTTCGTCATGTCCTAAATTTGGACATTCTTATTTGACTGCAAACCAATGAGATTAAAGATCTCAAAGTCCTGCACTCTGGCACTACTTCCTGAGAGGGTAGTAAAGGGAATGATGTCTGAGAGTGCTGCCACACCACTGAGAGACAGAGGAGATTTATCAGCAACGCTACTTAAACAGTAAAAACACAAAAATACTTCCAATATATTTGTAGGAACATAGAAGATAGGAGCAGGAGGAGGCCATTTGGCCCATCGAGCCTGCTCCATCATTCATCATGTTCAAGGCCGATCATCCATCAATAGCCTAATCCTGCTTTCTCCCCATAAGCTTTGAACCCATTTTCCCCAAGTGCTATAGTGCCAAGTGGGGTGGCACAGTGGCACAGCGGTTAGCACTGCTGCCTCACAGCGCCAGAGACCCGAGTTCGATTCCCGGCTTGGGTCACTGCCTGTGTGAAATTTACACATTCTCCCCGTGTCTGCATGGGTTTGCTCCGGTTTCCTCCCCGAGCCTGAAAGATGTGCTGGTTAGGGTGCATTGACCCAAAAAGGCACCAGAATCTGGCGACCAGGAGAATTTCACAGTAACTTCATTGCAGTGTTAATGTAAACTGTACTTGTGATGAATAAATATGCTTTACTTATATGTAGCCATCTCTTGAATATTGTTTTGACATCAACTACTTCCTGTGATAATGAATTCCACAGGCTCACCTCTCATTGGGTGAAGAAATGCCTTCTCAGCTCCATCCTAGATGGTCCACCCAAATCCTCAAACTATGACCTCCAGTTCTGGACTCCCCCATCATCAGGAACATCCTCCCTGCATCTACCTTGTCTAGTCCTATTAGAATTTTATAAGTCTCTATGAGATGCCCCTCATTCATCTGAACTCCAACAAGAACCTAAGCTAGTCAATCTCTCCTCATACATCAGTCCCACCATTCTGGAATCAGCCTGGTAAACCTTCGCTGCACTCCCTTGAGAGCAAGAACATTCTCCCTCAGAAATGGAAGAGACCAAATACACAATGTTCTAGGTGTGGCCTCAGCAAAGCCCTGTATAATTGCCACGACATATCCCTGCTCCTGTACTCAAAACCTCTCACATACCATTTGTCTCCTTTACTGCCTGCTGCTCATGCCCGCTTACCTTCAGTGACTGGTCGACTTGGACCTTTGCATTAAAGATTGTAAAATGGTATAAGGTTCTGATTTGGGAAATATCAGATATACACTGTTCAATACTGCCAGCACTTCATAGCTTAATGTGAAAGATTTTCACATTTCTCAAGCAGTTGGTAAGAGTTACTGAACTGCTCTGAGTTTTTATTGAATGTATTTACCCGTGGGTGGCCCACGCTTTTGCCAATATTTACCTTTGCTATCTGACTCTTTCACAACACGTCATTATACTTCCCAAATGGTGGGAAAAGATTAACCCTGAATGTAGGAGCAAACAATCAGAAAAGAAACAAACACTTCACCAGCTGCCTTTTGATGAGTGTGTTTGTGGTATTAGTATTGTTGATGTCTGGTACATTTGAACAATTGAGGTAAACTAGATTAGACAGCATGAACAGATGCAGACTGGCTATCACAATCAAAGGACCTGTGTCCTCTCTAATTCATGTGTATTGTGATCAGTTGTTCTTGGCTTAAGAAAGATCCCTGAAGACAGCAGGACATAAGTTGGTTAAGAAAGTCTTTGGGATCCTTGCCTTCATTAGCCAAATCATAGACTAGAAGAGCAATGATGTTATGATGGAGCTTTATGAAACAGCAGTTAGGCCACAGCTGGAGTACTGTGTGCAAGTCTAGAACATAGAACATAGAACATTACAGCGCAGTACAGGCCCTTTGGCCCTCGATGTTGCGCCAACCAGTGGAACCAATCTAATGACCCTCTAACCTAAACTATTCCAATGTTATCCATATGCCTATCCACTGACCATTTGAACGCCCTTAAAGTTGGCGAGTCCACAACTGCTGCAGGCAGGGCATTCCATGCCCTTACTACCCTCTGAGTAAAGAACCTACCTCTGACATCCGTCCTATAATTACCTCCCTTTAATTTAAAGCTATGTCCCCTTGTGTTAGCCATCACCATCTGAGGTAAAAGGCTTTCACTGTCCACCCTATCCAATCCTTTGATCATCTTGTATGCCTCAATCAGGTCACCTCGTAACCTTCTTCTCTCCAATGAAAATAACCTCAAGTCCCTCAGCCTTTCCTCATAAGACCTTCCCACCGTACCAGGCAACATCCTGGTAAACCTCCTCTGCACCCTTTCCAATGCCTCCACATCTTTCTTATAATGCGGCGACCAGAACTGTACACAATACTCCAAGTGCGGCCGCACCAGAGTTTTGTACAGTTGTAACATGACCTCACGGCTCTGAAATTCAATCCCTCTACCAATAAAAGCTAAAAGTTGTCACAGTTGTTCTAGTTGTCACACGATAGCAAAGATGTGATTGCATTCGAGAGGGTGCAGAGGAGGTTCATCAGAGTGTTGAATGTGTTGGAGTATTTAATCGATGAAGTGAGACTGGAAAAGCTGGGGTTGTTTTCCATCAGCAGAGAAGGCTGAGGGCCACACTTAAACCAAAGGCTGCATCATTGAAATCCATCAACCCTCGAGTGCTCTAACCCAGCTACTAAAGCAGATGCTTATAGTGATATGTATTTCAGTACAGAGTTATGCATTTAGTCTGATCAAATGCTGAACATAACTATACTCCACAGCTGAACTAAAATCGATGTTTTAATGAGTGATCTGGATGATTTGGATGAGAATTTAGGAGGCATGGTTAGTAAGTTTGCAGATGACACTGAGATTGGTGGCACAGTGGACAGTTATCTAGGATTGTAATGGGATCTTGATCAATTGGGCCAGTGAATTGATAAATGGAGTTTAATTTGGATAAATGTGAGGTGATGTATTTTGGTAGATTGAACCAGGGCAGAACTTACTCAGTCAATGGTAGGGCATTGGGGAGAGTTATAGAACAAAGAGATCTCAGGGTATAAGTTCATGGCTCCTTGAAAGTGGAGTCACAACTGGACAGACTGATGAAGAAGGCATTTGGCATGCATTATTTCATTGATCAGAACATTGAATACAGGAATTGGGATGCTGTGTTGAAGACATTGATAAGGCCACACTTAGAACACTGGTACAGTTCTGTTCACCCTATTATAGAAAGGATAATATTAAACTAGAAAGAGTGCAGAAAAGATTTACTAGGATGTTAGGACTGGAAGGCCAAGGTTCACAATGTGGTCAAACAGATTGAGTGTCAACCTGCAAGATCCTTCCAAGACATGCCAGTAGTGAACGGCAAGAGTGGGAGAGACTCCTGGTCAGCCATGTTTGATGTGGAGTAGTACCGTAATAAGCTAGTTACCTGTCCCAGGGAAAACCTCACGATGGGAAGAGATGAAAACCTGCCACTAGGTGCGGGGACAGAAACAAACAACATGGTCAGGATTATTGAGGTAGAGTGCAGAGGAGGGTTTGTTCCCAGTTTAAAATTGGGCTACCCAGTCAGGTTGAGAGTATTTGGGAACAATATAGAACATAAGAAATTGGAGTAAGAGTAGGCCATCTAACCCTTCGAGCCTGCCCCACCATTCAATAAGATCATGGCTGATCTGAAAGTGGTTCAGTTCCACTTACCCGCCTGCTCCCCATAACCCTTCATTCCCTTATCGATCAGAAATCTATCTACCTGTGACTTAAACATATTCAATGAGGTAGCTTCCACCGCTTCAATGGGCAGTGAATTCCAGAGACTCACCACCCTTTGAGTGAAGAAGTTCCTCTTCAACTCTGTTCTAAACTGCCCCCTCCCTTATTTTGACTCTGTGTCCTCTAGTTCTTGTTTCCTTTCTAAGGGGGAAGAATCTCTCTGCCTCTACCCTATCTAGCCCCTTCATTATCTTATATGTCTCTATAAGATCACCCCTCAGCCTTCTAAACTCCAACGAGTACAGGCCCAAGGGCAGTTTGACCAAGATTTATTAAATAACAAATGGGCTACGATGTGTTTATGGTTTGAAAATTATTCCAACTGGATAGATCAAAGAGCATCAGGGACATGATTAACTGTTCGCCAAGGGCAGAATTTGTATGTTAAGAGCGCGGTCCTTTTCCCAGGATACAGCCCACACAGCAAACACTAAATTTGCTTGACACCCTTGGGAGAGAGAGGCCCTCTATTCTGTCTGGAGCAGAGTTCACTTTGTATAGGAGGTAAGTGTCTGATAATGTAAGTCAGGATCAATATGATCTGCTGGACACATTCCCATCGCCTGGAGGGATGGGAGAGCAAGATTCAATTTATTTTCTCAAAATGGCCTGTGTATTTAATCTGGATTTTTACTGAAAAGGGAGGCCACGGGATTCCAGACAGTGTGAGTGGGACGCATCAAAATGTAATGGACAGGCTAATCGCTTACTGTCCGACAGTTTTGTGTGTTTGGATGTCTTGGTGCTTTTATAGTTGGGATGGCGAGAGATTTTGGGTGGAACTTTCCCATTCCACCTGACATGGGAATGGACCATGCTAAGGTTCGTTGCCCTTGGGTGGGATTTTCCAGTCTCGGGGTAAGTGCAGTCGGCAAATCCCACCTTTTGCCTTTGTGAGTTGCTGTGACCAATTAAGTACCAGTGCTAAAAACAGACTTGAAAAGGCCTCCAGCCCCACGGAAATCATCCAAGACAATAAATGAGAACTACATGTAAATAATTAGTTGCCAGGACTCACGGGCCACGTTTCCAGTGTTAGCTGTGGGCACATTTGGTTGGACATGGCAAATCTGAAGATCTGACACTGAAGAGAAAAAAAAATGTGAAGAAATAATTATTCACCGTGGAACAATATCTCATTCCTTCTGTTATTATTAAAAGAACCTTTCACTGAGCTCAGGGTCAAGGTTCTCCAATCTCATTCACCCAGCCCCCACTCCCGGTGAGGAGGGAGAATTCGGCGCTTAGCCAAAACTCCGTTTACTGCAGCGGGGCTGGAGAATCCCAGCCACGGGTGAAGTTGGAGAATTATGGCCAAGATGTTTTCCTTTTTTTAAATATCGTGATGCCAGTAGATCAACCAATGAGCAATTTAGTAAACATTAGCTCCCAGCTGCATAAAATGAAAGGGAACATTTGACATAATTGCTCGAAAATACTGAAATTTTACTGTCAGTCAGTTGGCATCCGAGGAACAGCTGCGTAGTAATGTTACTGGTCCAGTAATTCAGAGGATGTCCACTGGCAGTTTGAGAAATTGGAGTCACAAGGACGAAACTCTGGAAATGCAAAGCTAGCATCAGTAAAAGTGACCAAGATCTGATATGATTTGATTTGATTTATTATTATCACATGTATTAGTATACCATGAAAAGCATGGTTTCTTACACACTATACAGGCAAAGCATGCCGTTCATAGAAAAGGAAATGAGAGAGTGCAGAATGTAGTGTTACAGTCATAGCTATGGTGGAGAGAAAGATCAACTTAACGTGCGGTAGGTCCATTCAAAAGTCTGATGGCAGCAGGGAAGAAGCTGTTCTTGAGACAGTTGGTACATGTCCTCAGACTTTTGTTTCTTTTTCCAGATGGAAGAGGGTGGAAGAGAGGATGTTAAGAAACCACAGAAACCCTACAGTGCAGAAAGAGGCCATTCGGCCCATCGAGTCTGCACCAACAACAATCCCACCCAGGCCCTATTCCCATATCCCATATTTATATGCTAATCCCTCTAACCTACACGTCCTGGGATTCTAAGGGGCAATTTAGCATGGCCAATCAACCTAACCCGCACATCATTGGAATGTGGGAGGAAACTGGAGCACCCAGAGGAGACCCACGCAGACACTAAGAGAATGTGCAAACTCCACACAAACTCCACAATGACCCAAGCCGGGAATCGAACCCAAGTCCCTGGAGCTGTGAAGCAGCAGTGCCAACCACTGTGCTACCAGCATGGAAACAGGCCCTTCAGCCCAACTTGTCCATGCCGTCCTTTTTTTTGAACCCCTGAGCTCATCCCAATTGCCCACATTTGACCCATATCCCTCTATACCCATCTTATCCACGTAACTGTCCAAATGCCTTTTAAAAGACAAAATTGTACCCTCCTCTACTTCTACCTCTGACAACTTGTTCCAGACACTCACCATCGTCTGTGTGAAAAAAATGCCCTCTGGACACTGTTGAATCTCTCCCCTCTCATCTTAAACCTATGCCTCTAGTTTTAGACTCCCCTACCTTTGGAAAAAGATATTGACTAGCTAGCTGATCTGTGCCCCTCATTATTTTATAGACCTCAAAAGATCACCCCTCAGTCTTCTTATCCAGAGAAAAACATCCCAGTCTATCCAGCCTCACCTTATAAGGCAAACCATCAAGTCACGGTAGCATCCTAATAAATTTTTTCTGCACTCTTTCTAGTGTTTAATAATATCCTTTCTATAATAGGATGACCAGAACTGTACACATTATTCCAAGTGTGGCCTTACCAATGTCTTGTACAGTTTCAACAAGACGACCCAACTCCTGTATTCAATGTTCTGACCAATGAAACCAAGCATGCCGAATGCCTTCTACACCGCTCTGTCCACCTGTGATTCCACTTTCAAGGAGCTATGAACATGTACCCCTAAATTTCTTTGTTCTGTAACTCTCCCCAACACCCTACCATTAACTGAATAAGTCCTGCCCTGGTTCAATCTACCAAAATGCATCACCTCACATTTATCTAAATTAAACTCCATCTGCCATTCGTCAGCCCACTGGCCCAATTGATCAAGATCCAGTCGCAATTGGAGATAACTTTCTTCACTGTCCACCATGCCACCAATCGTGGTGTAATCTGCAAACTTACTAACCATGCCTCCTATATTCTCATCCAAATCATTAATATAACTGACAAGTAACAGTGGGCCCAGCACTGACCCCTGAGGCACACCGCTGGTTACAGGCCTCCAGTTTGAAAAACAACCTTCTACAACCACCCCCTGGCTTCTGTCAGAAGCCAATTTTGTATCCATTTAGATACCTCACCCTGGATCCCGTGAGGTTTAACCTTATGCAAGGTACCTTATGTGGTACCTTGCTAAAGTCCATGTAGACAACATCAACTGCACAGCCCTCATCTAACTTCTTGGTTACCCCTTCAAAAAACTCAATCAAATTTGTGAAACATGATTTTCCACTCACAAAGCCATGCTCACTGTCCCTAATCAGTCCTTGTGTCTCTACAGACAGAGACAATGGATGGGAGGCTGGTTTGCGTGTATCTGTCAGATTGTCATGAAACCGCATGAAGATCCTTAAGGGAAGGAAACCAGCCATCCTTACTCAGTTTGGTCTGTGAGTCCAGCCCCACAACAATTCTGTTGACACTTAACTAGATCTCAAGAGGCCAAAATCAGTTGTATTAATAAAAATACTGTTGATGCTTAAGTGGCAGATCCACCACCACTGTTTCAGGAAAACTAGGCATGGGTGAGGGCTGCCAGCCTTGCCAGCAATGCCCACATTCCACAATGAAGCAGAAAAATCAAACTATTGACCCGATAAACTTGGAATTTAGTTATGGACTGATGAGATGAGCTCTGAATTTCAGACATCTTGGACAAGTGGATCATTCATTCCAGGGTCAAGGACAGACAAAGTTGTACTTTTTCCATCGACTTCAGCTAGTGTAGTGGGGGACATACCCTGTCTACATCAACGGAAATGAAGTGGAAATAGTCAAGTTCTTCAAGTTCCTAGATGTCCAGGTCACCAACAACCTGTCGTAGTCCCTCTACGCTGACGCTATATTTAAGAAAGCCCACCAATGCCTCTACTTTCTCAGGAGGCTAAGGAAGTTCAGCATGTCGGCTACAACTCTCACCAACTTTTACAGGTGCACAGAAAGCATTCTTTCCGGTTGTACCACAGCTTGGTACGGGCTCCTGCTCTGCCCAAAACTGCAAGAAACTACAAAAAGCCGTGAATGTAGCCCAATCCATCACTCAAACCAGCCTCCCATCCATTGACTCTGTCTACACTTCTTGCTGCCTTAGAAAAGTAGCCAGCATATTCAGGGACCCCACTCACACCGGACATTCTCTCTTCCATCTTCTTCCATTGGGAAAAAGTCTGAGGTCACCTACCAACTAAGTCAAGAACAGCTTCTTCCCTGCTGCCATCAGATTTTTGAATGGACCTACCTTGCACTAAGTTGATCTTTCTCCACACCATAGCTATGATTGTAACACAACATTCTGTAACCTCTCCTTTCCTTCTCTATGAATGGTATGCTTTGTCTGTATAGCATGCAAGAAACAATACTTTTCACCTTGTCCCAATACATGTGACAAGAATAAATAAAACTAAATCATATCAAATCAGATCAAATAAGGTAGTTTCCACGTCCATTGTCAGAAAGGCAACTCCTACTGCAAAGCCATGACCAATGTCCATTTGCCACATCAAATATCACTTGAGCTTTAATTTGAATTCCGGTCATTTTATAGTGGGGTCTGCTGTCCATTGGAAGCTAAGTATAAGGGTTTGTTTTCAAGTGTTTGTTGGAGCGTGACTTCAGAATCTCATTCCATAGAGCCATGATGTGGAGATGCCACTGTTGGACTTGGGTGGGCACAGTAAGAAATCTCACAACACCAGGTTAAAGTCCAACAGGTTTATTTAGAATCACAAACTTTTGGAGCATTGCT
This sequence comes from Carcharhinus amblyrhynchos, assembly GCF_965287045.1. NCBI lineage: Eukaryota > Metazoa > Chordata > Chondrichthyes > Carcharhiniformes > Carcharhinidae > Carcharhinus > Carcharhinus amblyrhynchos. The sequence continues at coordinate 30,790,471 of NC_137351.1, read as the reverse complement.
CCTTCCTCAGATGAGTGGAAAGTTGGATTCACAAACAGGGAGTGTATAGACAGAGACACAATTGCAAGATAATGGTTGGAATGCAAGTCTTTGCAGGTACAGACAATGCGAGTAGGATTTTCTCACACATGAGGACAGGCTCAACCAGGATCTTGGGTTCATGTCACACAACATGTAATCTCCACCATTTTACCTGGTCTTGCAAAATCCTACTAATTATTCTGGATTGAGACAATTCACACCTCTTTAACATGATTTTCTCTCTCCACTCGCATTGTCTGAATCTGTAAAGGCTTGATTACCTGTAAAGACTCACATTCCAACCATTATCTTGCAATTATGCCTTTGTCTATATATGCCGTGTTTGTGAAACCAACTTCCCACTCACCCGAGGAAGGGGTGGTGCTCCAAAAGCTCGTGGTTCCAAATAAACCTGTTGGACTTTAACCTGGTGTTGCGAGACTTCTGACTGTGCTCACAGAGCCAGGTACTGGTCTGGCTGTAACCACACCCTGACAGTTGGCAGAATGTAAAACACTACAGGTAGGGTGCCAAAGCCAGTAGGCATTGCCAATAGTCTGCTTTATATTTGAATCTAATTTCCGTATTTGAAAGGCCAATTCTGAAGCCATTGGACAATCCATGTTCCTGGGTTTCAGCCTTGTATCTTTCCCTGTGCAAAATGCACAACTGGATTCACGCATGAGCCCTCCCCAATTCGAGAACATCAACCACAGCAGCGAACGTCCTATTCTGGAACTTGCATGGATTTGAGTTGGCTTTTCCAGCTGGGGAGAGGATTCGATCAGGTTTTGGCCAGGCGGTGAGGGGGGCCAGCTATTCCTCTCTCCCTCACTGAATTCATCAACTTTCAGCTCAGGTTATTTTAACTCCCAGACGCTCAGTCACAAGCAGCCAAGGGGCAGAAACAAGCTTCCCACCGGTTGGTTCGGTTTGCAGTGCCCATAGCTTACCTCCATGGAAGGTCATGGCACAGTAGCACAGTGGTTAGCACTGCTGCTTCACAGCTCTAGGGTCCTGGGTTCGATTCCTGGCTCAGGTCACTGTCTGTGTGGAGCCTGCACATTCTCCTCGTGTCTGCATGGGTTTCCTCCGGTTTCCTCGCAAAGATGTGCGGGTTAGGTTGATTGGCCATGCTAAGAAATTGCCCCTTAGTGTCCAGGGATGCTTAGGTTAGAGGGATTAGTGGGTATAATATGTAGGGATATGGGGGTAGGGCCTGGGTGGGATTGTGTTCGGTGCAGACTCGATGGGCTGAAGGGCCTCTTTCTGCACTGTAGGGTTCTAAGGTCAGTTGAGTGGGCACACGGGGGTGAACATGTCAGGGTGTGGAGCAAGGATAAGCAGCAGAGGTTGAGGCTTTTCTTGTGGGAGTGAGAAAATCCATCCTGTTCCCTCACAGGATCATTTAGCATTTAATGTGTAAGACGCTACAGACTCTGGTGCAGTGGGATAGTCCTAACTGGAGTCCCGATCCTTCAGTGATTGAGAGGCCACCAGATTCTCACTGGTGTAATAAGATCCCAACATACACACATGTCCAGAGTCCTGGATAAGGGACATGCAATTGATTCACTCATTTTTAACTGCCCATCTGCCCAATTTCTGCTGTGAAGGAGCAGGAATCATAGAATCCCTACAGTGCAAGAGGAGGCCAATCAGCCCATCGAGTCTGCACTGACCACAATCCCACCCTATCCCCATAACCCCATGCATTTACCCTCGCTAGCCCCCCTCGATGCTAAGTGTCAATTTAGCATGGCCAATCTACCCAACCTGCACATCTGTGGGAGGAAACTGGAGCACCCGTAGACTGGAAACCCACGCAGACACGGGGTGAACATGCACACAGTCAGGAGGGGAGTTAAAATTTTGCCCTCAGTTTGCTTACAATCAAATTCATTGTTTGCTGTGAATGAACATTTAAATGGGCCATATATAAATGGTGGGGGATTAATGTTTCTGACTCAGGGTTGTACAGTTAATTGTGACTGTGAGAGTTGAGGTTGAAGATGCGGCAGTGTGAGCACCAGTAGAAACACAGTGTGCGCTCAGCCAAGCGCTAACACAGAGCCTGCCACACAAACTGAATCAGGGAATTCTTGGAAGAAAAATCTGAAAATTGATCTGGGACATTTTAATTTGAAGTTAATTCAATCGCAATAAAATTCATCTGTAAATGGGTAACTGACACCGCTCTACACCAGCGCTGGCGTATGTAGATTGCTCTGTTATGTACAGCTATATTTATCTTAATACATTATTAAAAATCCTGTATAATGTGCAGTTTCTGTCTACAAGTATTACTTGCCATTGTCATATTTTTGCCAATGTAAACCGGGAAGTTACAGCCTCTGTAGGGAATATTTCCGAAGTTACTTCCCTAATGCTATTGCCATCTTTCTAAAGTTAAAAGTTAAAGTTTATTTATTATTCACAAGTAAGGCTTACATTTACGCTGCAACTAAGTTACTGTGAAATTCCTCTAATTCCACACAACGGCGCCTGTTTAGGTCAATGCACCTAACTAGCACGTGGGAGGAAACCAGACCACCCGTAGGAAACCCATGCAGACACGGGGAGAACATGCAGACTCCACACAGACAGTGACCCAAGCTGGGAATGGAACCCGGGTCACTGGCACTGTGAGGCACTGTGCCACCAAGTCAACCATTCTAAGGGGAATGCTTCCATTCATCAAGGCACATGTCACAGGGAATTTAAAGGTAAATAATTAAACATGTTAAATTAGTCTGAGATTCAGATAGGAGCACAGAACTGTTAGAGACATGTCTCATCATGTCTGTACCAGCTCTGTCTGCCTTCTCCCCATTCCCCGATACATTCCTCCTTCTTAAATAACACTCTAATTTCCCTTCGATTCAACCCACCACCGCCACACTCAGACAGTGCTTTCCAAACCCTAACCACTCACTGCGTTTCTCCTCATATCACTTTTGTTGACTAATTATTTTAAATCTGTACCCTCTTATTCTCAATCTTTTCACAATCAGTTTCTCTCTGTCCAGGCTCCTCATGATGTTCAATACATTGATCAAATCTCCTCTCAGCCTTCTTTTCTCCAGGGCAAACAGTGCTGACCTCTCCAATCTATCTTTACAACTGAGGTTCCTCAGTCCAAAACCACGCTCCAAAACAGCGGATGAGAATGGGTGAATTCAGAGACACTGTCCGACTGTGGTGGAGGTAGGTTGAATCGAAGGGAAATTGGAGTGTTATTTAAGACGGAGGAATGTATCAGGGAATGGGGAGAAGGCAGAGGGAGCTGGTACAGACATGGTGAGCCAAATGGCCTCTTGCCTCTAACAGTTCTGTGCTTCTGTCTGAATCTCAGACTAATTTAACAGCCATGTTTAATTATTTCTCTTTAACTTCCCCGTGATATGTACCTTGATGAACGGAAGCATCCCCCTTAGAATGGTTGACTTGGTGGCACAGTGCCTCACAGTGCCAGTGACCCGGGTTCGATTCCCAGCTTGGGTCACTGTCTGTGTGGAGTTTGCACGTTCTCCCTGTGCCTGCGTGGGTTTCCTATGGGTGCTCTGGTTTCCTCCCACAATCTGAAAGACGAGCTAGTTTGGTACATTGACCCAAACAGGTGCCGTTGTGTGGAATTAGAGGAGTTTTTCTGAGTCCTCTCCAATGCCTTCACATCTGTCCGAAAGTGCGCTTTCCAGAATTGGACACAATATTTCAGCTGAGGCTAAACTAGTGACTTACAAAAATTCAAAATAAACTTCTTGTTCTCGTACCCTGTGCCTCTATAAATACTGTATCCTCCAGGATACTGTGTACTTTATTAACCGCACTCTCAAATCCCATCATCTTACAGGTTACCATAAACAGCAAACTTAACTGGACCAACCACTTAAACACTGTGGCAGATCAGACCCTAGGAATTCTGCAGCAAGTAATTCATCTCTTAACTTGACAAAATCTGTCCAAGTCAGCAGTGCAATGGAATACTCCCCACTTGCCTGGATGAGTGCAGCTCCAACAACACTCAAGGAGCTCAACACAATCAGTTTCTCCTTATTTATTCTGTCCAGACTCCTCATGATGTTCAAAACATTGATCAAATCTCCTCTCAGCCTTCTTTTCTCCAGGGCAAACAGTGCTGACCTCTCCAATCTATCTTTACAACTGAGGTTCCTCACTCCAGAACCATTTTCATGAACCTTTTTCTGAACCCTGTCCAAGACAGAGCAAACCATTTGGTCAGCACCCCACCCACCATCTTCATCACTCCCTCCCTCCACCACACGTGGATTAAAGTGGTCATCTTCAGACCAATTAATTGACCTTAACTTCAGGACAAAAGTTTTAAATTGGCAGTGGCACTTCGAGACCAGAACAGCTGATGAGAGTGGGTGAATTTGGAGACAGTCCCTATGACTCAAGATCTCAGCAACATTGATATTCAAGGAAACTTTTACCTTAAGTCCGTCTGCCCTGCAACACAGAATGCACTAAACACACTGAAGACAATAACTTAATTTGATTTGATTTATTATTATCACATGTATTAGTATACAGTGATAAGTATTGTTTCTTGCATGCTATACAAAGTATACTGTACAAAGTGAAGGAAAGGAGAGGGTGCAGAATGTAGTGTTACAGTCATAGCTAGGGTGTAGGGAAAGACCAGCTTAATGCAAGGTAGATCCATTCAAAAGTCTGATGGCAGCAGGGAAGAAGCTATTTCTGAGTCAGCTGGGAAATGACCTCAGACTTTTGCATCTTTTTCCCAATGGGAGAAGGTGGAAGAGAGAATGTCCAGAGTATGTGGGGTCCTTGATTACGCTGGCTGCTTTTCTGAGGCAGCGGGAAGTGTAGATAGCATCAATGGATGGGAGGCTGTTTTGAGTGATGGATTGGGCTTCATTCATGACCCTTTGTAGTTTCATGCAGTCTTGCACAGAGCAGATGCCAGACCAAGCTGCGATACAACCAGAAAGAATGCTTTCAATGGTGCATCTGTAAAAGAGTCATAGACAGTTTCAATTTGCAGCACTGTCCTCCTTCTCTCTAATGAGCCCCATTAAATAGTAAACTCAAAGCCCTCCTGTAACAGCGAAGAGCAGATATATAGAACATAGAACATAGAACACTACAGCACAAACAGGCCCTTCGGCCCACAAGTTGCACTGATCACATCTATACTACCAAGCCATAGAACTATCTGTAACTTCCAATGCCATTAGACCCCATATACTCATCCAGAAGTGTTTTAAAAGACCCCAGCGAGTTCACCTCTACCACCACTGACGGCAGCCGATTCCACTCACTCACCACCCTCTGAGTGAAAAACTTACCCCTAACATCTCCTCTGTACTTGCTTCCCAGCACCTTAAACCTGTGTCCTCTCGTAGACACCATTTCAGCCCTGGGAAATAGCCTCCGAGAATCCGCCCTATCTATTCCTCTCAACATTTTATAAACCTCTATCAGGTCGCCTCTCAACCTTTGTCTCTCCAGGGAGAAGAGTCCCAGCTCCCTCAACCTATCCTCATAAGGCATGCCTCCCAATCCAGGCAACATCCTTGTAAATCTCCTCTGCACCCTCTCAATAGCTTCCACGTTCCACAGCTATTGCTCAGCTTAATATTTTAATGCCTCACCTTTAAGAGCAGCGAATTATTTTTTCCCCCTGCAGTAAATCATATACACAGGGCCTTAATTAGGGACTGCCTTGCTGCACGTTTGATCGCCCTTCAGGTGTCATCAGTGCCGAAAGGCAATGTACGATGCATAATGCAATCCCAGCCAGCCATTCATCGCTGCCTGCTAATGTCAATCCAGAAACCCTGTTCCAGTTAGATTGCCCATGTTCCTGACAATCACTAACCCAAAGCTTCAATCAGCCGCAATCACTCTTCCACAAACTTAAAAAAAGAACGGTTGCATTTCCAAGCCAAAAAATAAAGCTCCTTTAACAGACGTGGCAGCCTCCGACAATGGTGGCCGGCACTGCTCAGATTTTGTGAAGATAATGTTTGGTTAATCCCCCCCCCTCCCCCCACTCCTCCTCCATTCCATTAAATTAAATAAGGTCAGTTGGAAAGGTTCCAAGATTCCTGCATGTGAAGGTAAATGTGATTTCCATTAGTTAATGCACTGAATCCTGCATTCACAGGAAATACAAAGGGCCTGTGAGAGCCTGTGATACGGCTGTTCTGGGATTGACTCAGCCGGTCCTTATACCAGCAAGGGTGTGGCTTCCGGCCTGTGAAAATGTTTCTCTTCTTCGAAAATTATCATTTGATGCTAATATTATTTTTGTGGTTACGAATACTCGACCGCATTTATCACCATTAACCACAGAAGTAATGCAATCTCATTCAAGTCAGAAGTCGGCATTAAACTAGTTTTGAGGTGTAGGACGCAGTCAAAAATAGCCGCGACGCACGTTTAACATTTGTTTACGGGAGGTGAATGTTCTAACAGCCTCTGAGAAGGTGGTGGTGAGCCATCCTCTCGAACCACTGCAGTGTAGGTACACCCAGAATGCTGTTAGGGAGAGGCTTCAAGGATTCGGTTGATTGGCCATGCTAAGTTGACCCCAGTTTCGGGGGGGGGGATTAGCAGGGTAAATATACGGGGTTACAGGAATAGGGTGGGATTGTTATCAGTGCAGGCTTGATGGGCCGAATGGCTTTCTTCTGTACCGTAGAGATTCTATGAGTCTATTTTGACCTAGCAACAGTGAAGGAATGGTGATATATTTCCATGTCAGGATGGTATTTGATTTAATAATGCTTTCAAGTACTGGTGTTCCCATTTACCTTTAGTAGAGCTTGCAGTTTTGAGGTTGCTGTTGGAGGATCCTTGAGGAGTCACTACATTGCATCTTGTAGATGGTGCGCACTCTGCACTGGGGGCATGGAATGTTGAAGGTGGTATTGGAGGGATACTGATCAAGCGGACTGTTAGACCTGTTTGGTTTTGAGCTTCTTGAGTGTTATTGGAACTGCTCTGACCCAGACACGTGGGGAGTATTCCAACACACTCCTAACTCAGAAGACAAACAAGGGACACGACGGACAGAGCACCCTTCGTCATCCAGGACTCCCCTGGAGTGGAGAAGCTACAACATCTTCTCCGGAGCCTTCAACATGTCATCAATGCAGGTGAATATCTCACCAAGGCCATCCCCACACCTCCAATACTTGCCTTCAAACGACTGCAAAATCTCAAACAGGCCATTGCACACAGCAAACTACCCAGCCTTCAGGAGAACAGTGACTACAACACCACACAACCCTGCCACAGCAACCTCTGCAAGACATGCCGGATCATCGACACGGATGCCATCATCTCACGTGAGGACACCATCCACCAGGTACACGGTACATACACTTGCAACTCAGCCAATGTTGTCTACCTGATACGCTGCAGGAAAGGATGTCCCGAGGCATGGTACATTGGAGAGACCACGCAAATGCTATGACAACAGATGAATGAACACCGCTCGACAATCACCAGGTAGGTGTTCCCTTCTTGTCGGGTAAGCGTTCTTCAAAGTAGCCTTCGTGACACATGACAATCATAGAACCCTACAGTGCAGAAAGAGGCCCTTCGGCCCATCGAGTCTGCACCGACCACAATCCCACCCAGGCCCTACCCCCATATCCCTACATATTATGCCCACTAATCCCTCTAACCTCCACTACCCTGGACACTAAGGGGCAATTTCTGAGCATGGCCAATCAACCTAACCTGCACATCTTTGGACTGTGGGAGGAAACAGAGTACCCGGAGGAAACCCACGCAGACACGAGGAGAATGTGCAAACTCCACACAGACAGTGACCTGAGCCGAGAATTGAACCCAGGAGCTGTGAAGCAGCAGTGCTAACCACTGTGCTACCGTGCCGCCCATGCAGAGTCACCGAGCAGAAACTGATAGCCAAGTTCCATACACATGAGGACGGCCTCAACGGGGACCTTGGGTTCATGTCACGCCATCTATAACCCCCACAACTTGCCTGGGTTTGCAAAATCTCACTTACTGTCCTAACTGGAGACAATACACATCTCTTTAATCTACGCTTAACACTCTCTCCGCTTGCATTGTCTGTACCTGTAAAGAACTGATTACCTGTTAAGACTCGCATTCCAACCATTATCTTGTAATTGAGTTTGTGTCTATATATGCCCTGCTTGTGAATTGAACCTGATGAAGGAGCAGCACTCCGAAAGCTCGTGCTACCAAATAAACATGTTGGACTTTAACTTGGTGTCGTCAGACTACTTACTGTGCCTACCCCAGTCCAATGTCAGCATCTCCACATCACTCCTGACTTGGACAGGCTTTGTGAAGTCAGGAGATGTGTCATTGGCTGCAGAATTCCCAATCTCTGACCTGCTACAGTATTTAAATGGCAGGTTCAGTTAAGGTTCTGATTTATAGCAGCCTGCAGAATATTCATGCTGGGGTTTCATCAACAGTAATACTGTCAAACATCAAGGGTTTATGCTCCCTTGTGGGAGATGGTCATTGTCTATAAGCTGAATGTTGCCGCTTAATTGCCCAAACCAGAATGTTGTCCAGATTTAATTTCTTATGAGCGTACATAAGTTCATAGGAAAGATATACATACAGACAGACATTTAGGTTCGGAGCAGAAGTAGGTCAACTGGCCCCTCGAGCTTACTCCACCATTCAATAAGATCTTAGCTCATCTGTTTGTGTTTCAAATTCTGCATTCCCATCTTCCCCAATAACCTTTGATTCCCTTACCAAACAGGAATCTATCTACCTCATCCTTAAAAATATTCAAATGACCCTCCACCCCACTCCCCCACTGCCTTCTGGGGCAGAGAGTTCCAAATTCTCACAACCCTCTCTTCTCATCTCTGTCCCATAAGGGCAACTCCTAATTTTAAAACAGTGACCCCCTCCACCCCTAAATAGTTCTGGATTCACGCACAAGATTGAATTTGATTTGAATTGATTTGATTTGTTATTGTCACATTATTAGCATGCAGTGAAAAGTATTTTTTTTTGCATGCTTGGCAGACAAAGCATACTGTTCACAGAGAAGGAAAGGAAAGAGCGCAGAATGTAGTGTTACAGTCATAGCTAGGGTGTAGAGAAAGATCAACTTAGTGCGAGGGAGGTCCATTCAAAGGTCTGACAGCAGCAGGGAGGAAGCTGTTCTTGAGTTGGTTGGCATGTTACATCAGATTTTTGTATCTCTTTCCCAACAGAAGAAGGTGGAAGAGAGAATGTCCAGGCTGCATGGGGTCTTTAATTACGCTGGTTGCTTTGCCCAGGCAGCAGAAAGTGTAGACAGAGTCAATGGATGGGAGGCTGGTTTGCATGATGGATTGGGCTACATTCACAGCCTTTTGCAGTTTCTTGCGGTCTTGGGCAGAGCAGGAGCCCATACCAAGCTGTGATACAACCAGGAAGAATGTTTTCTATGGTACATCTGTAAACGTTAGTGAGAGTTGTAGCTGACATGCCAAATTTCCTTAGTCTTCTGAGAAAGTAGAGGTGTTGATGGGCTTTCTTAACTAGCGTCAGTATGGGGGAACATAAGAACATAAGTACTGGAAGCAGGAGTAGGCCATCTGGACCCTCAAGCCTGCTGATCTTTTTGTGGACTCAGCTCCACTTACCCGACCGCTCACCATAACTCTTAATTCCTTTACTGTTCAAAAATGTATCTACCCTTGCCTTCAAAACATTCAATGAGGTAGCCTCAACTGCTTCACTGGGCAGGGAATTCCACAGATTCACAACCCTTTGTGTGAAAAAGTTCCTCCTCAACTCAGTCCTAAATCTGCTCCCCCTTATTTTGAGGCTACGCCCCCCTAGTTCTAGTTTCACCCGCCAGTGGAAAAAAACTTCCCTGCTTCTATCTTAACTTATCCCCTCATAATCTTATATGTTTCTATAAGGTCTCCCCTCATTCGTCTGAATTCCAGTGAGCATAGCCCCAGTCTACTCAGTCTGTCCTCATAGCAAAATGTGCAGAGGACGCTGAAAGTCTGCAAAGGGGTGTAGATAGTCTAAGTGAGTGGGCGAGGGTCTGGGAGATGGAGTACAACGCTGGTAAATGTCTCCTCATAAGCCAACCCTCTCAACTCTAGAATCAACCTAGTGAACCTTCTCTGCATCTCTTCCAGTGCCAGTATATCCTTTCTCAAGTAAGGAGACCAAAACTGTACACAGTACTCCAGGTGTGGCCTCCCCAGCACCTTGTACAGCTGCAACATAATCTCACTGTTATTAAACTCCATCTCTCTCGCAATGAAGGGCAAAATTCCATTTACCTTCTTAATTACCTGCTGCACCTGCAAACCAACTCCTTGTGATTCTTGCACAAGGACACCCAGGTCCCTCTGCACAGCAGCATACTTTTTTTTATCATTTAAATAATAGTCCATTTTGTTATTCCTGTAAACAATTTTTTACCATTTAAATAATAGTCCATTAGGTTATTCCTACCAAAATGGATGACCTCACATTTACCAACATTGTACTCCATCTGCCAGGCCCTCACCCACTCACTTAGACTATTTATATCACTTTGCAGACTTTCAGCATCCTCTGCACGCTTTCCTCTTCCACCCATCTTAGTGTCATCTGCAAATGTTTCATTTGGTCCCCAACTCCAAATCATCTATGCTTATCGTAAACAATTACAGTCCCAACACTGACCCCTGAGACACACCACTAGTCACTTAAGATGCACAGTAGCAGCAGTGCGTACCATCTACAAGATGCACCGCAGCAACTCACCAAGGCTCCTTCAACAGCACCTCCTAATCCCCATGATCCTTGCCAGCTAGAAGGGCAAGGGTAGAAGATGCAAGGGAACACTACCACCTGCAAGTTCCCCCCTAAACCACTCACCATCCTGACCCAGAATCACATCGCCGTTCATTCACTGGCTCAAAATGATGAAATCAAAATGTGGAATCGGCTGCCATCGGTGGTGGTGGAGGCCAATTCGATAGGGTCTTTCAAGAGACTTCTGGATGAGTACATGGAACTTAATAGAATTGAGGGTTATAGGTAAGCCTAGTAGGTATGGATATCATCGGCGCAACTTGTGGGCCGAAGGGCCTGTTTGTGCTGTAGTTTTTCTATGTTCTAAAATCCTCAACTTCCTTCCTAAAAGCACTGTGAGTGTTTCTACACCACATGAACCGCAGCAACTCATCGCCACCTTCTCAAGGGTAATAAACGCTGCCCCCACCACATCCCGTAAATGAGTGAAAAAGTTTCTGATAGGATTGGAACACTCCCACTGGACAGATGGAGAATATTAAGTAGATCAGGCTAATCCTGAACATTACTTCAGAGTAAAAACCCGAACTTGCAGTCGAAGGGGCTAAACTGCTGCAAACTGCAGACAGTTTAGGAGCAATGTGAGGAAGCACTTTGCGAATCATTAATTGATGTTAGTTAGGTGAGTCAGAAAAGAAAACTTCTGGAATCATTGGAGAGCTTTCGCTGAGGGTTATTTTATTTATGTTACAAGTCAGCTCACGTTAACATTGCAACTGAGTTACTGTGAAAACCCCCTAGCCTCCGGCAGAATGCAATGGAGTTACTGAGAAAGTCCCCTAGTCACCACACCCCGGCACCTGTTCGGGTACACTGCGGGAGAATTAAGCATGGTCAATGCACCCTAACCAGCTCGTCTTTCAGACTGTGGGAGGAAACTGGAGGAAACCCACGCAGACATGGGGAGAGCGTGCAGACTCCACACAGACAGTGACTCAAGCCAGGAACCAGGTCCCTGCCACCGTCAGGCAGCAGTGCTAGCCCACTGTGCCACCGTGCCACCTCAGGTTATGAGCGCTTTTTATAGAAGGAGGCAAGATGGGCTGAAATGGAGACAGAGCCATCTGTTGCGATTCTTTTGTAGCTCAGAATGCAGTGGCCACATATTTTTATTGCATGCTGAAGCTTCAAGCAATACTATTAAAGTCACTAGCCAGTGTACTAAAACTGTCAACTGGTGGTAATTTCAAGAACTGTTTGTGCTGGTGAAAATCAAGGCCTCAAACAGGAAATGGGACATCCTGTTTTTATTATGTTAATCTCTCCCTTCCCCCCCTTGATGGATCTCAGCGCTGTCTGTAGCCAGCAGGACAGAGAGAGACAGCCTGCACTCACGCCTCCTACCCTGCAACCGTCCCACTCCAGGCAGAATGGTTCAAGGAGCACAGAGGCAAACATGATTAAGCATACGGATTTCCAAAAGGCGTCCGATAAAGTGCCACATTTGTGACTTGTTCTGAAAGTTAAGGCTTACAGAATTAAACAATGCTAACTTGCATTTATATAGCACCTTTACCATAGGAAAACAATTCATGGCACTTTATCAAAATCAAAACTGACACTGAGCCAGATAAGATGGTGTCAGGACAGGTGGCCAAAAGCTCAGACAAAGGGCTACCTTTCGCGTCCCTCCGAAAGGAAGAGAAAGAGGGATGGGGACATTCAGAAATGAGAGGGCTACGGAATGCAGAGAGAGGTGGAGATGTTTGTGCAAAGGGAGAGAGGTAGAGAGCTTTGGGGGGAGAGACATATAGCAAGGTTCAGGGACAAGAGAGAAAGGCCGAGGAGAGAGAGAGGTAGAGGGAGGAGAGAGAGAGAGAGGTAGAGGGAGGAGTATAGAGGTTTAGAAATTCAGATATTGAGAGGTTAAGGGAGGCGAGGAAGGTTTACACAGAGAGGTAGAGGGGGTCAGGGAGGAGAGTGAGGGGTTGAGGGGTTTACATAGGTGGGGTAGACAGGTTTCAGAAGGCTGGGGGGAGAGAGGAGTGGGTCAGTTTACAGAGAGGGTGGAGGGGTTCCAGGAGGAAAGAGAGGGGTAGAGTGGTGTAGTGAGAACATTCCTGAGTTTAGGTTGAAGTAAATGAGGGCACAGTGACCAATAGAGGAGTGTCAGGGGATTAGCAGGGTAAATGTGAGGGATTACGGGAATAGGGCCCGGATGGGATTGTGGTCAGTGCAGACTCGATGGGCTGAATGGCCTCCTTCTGTGCTGTAGGGATTCTACAATCTCGTGCTGAAAGCCTAATCTTTGCTTTTGTCACCTGTCCATAGGTAACTCACTTCCCATACCTGGTGGTGCACTGAGGTAGACTTCCCTCTGATTCCATAGGTAGTAATTTCTGGAACAGGTCGCTAAACTGTGCCAGAGCCTTATAACTTGAGGGTCGCCACTCCACATCAAGCATGTCTGACCAGGAGTCTCTCCCGTTCTTACCGCCAGCATTGGTGTGTTTGGAAGGATTTTGCAGGTTGACACTCAACCTGTTTGACCGTGTTATGAATGTACCTTCCTTAGCCATCAAGTCCTGGGGTGGGACTCGATCCCGGAGCTTCTGGCTCAGAGGCTACCCCCTGGGCCAGGAGACCTCCTCTTTATTACCTCTAGACTTGACTAATCCACCATCCTCTGGCTCAGCTGTCAATTTTATACCTTCCACAAGCTCATCCAAAATCCAGTTGAGCGGATTCTAAATTGCACCAGGTCTCGTCCACCCCTGTGTTCACTGATCTACGATGGTTTCCAATCTGGCAACATCTCAAATTTAAAATCCTCCTCATCATTGTCAAATCTTTCCATGGCCCTAAAATATCTTTTGTTAACTCCTCCAGTCATCCAACCATCTGAGATCTCTGCACATCATAAGCGGAATGCCTTGGAACCTTTTTGCAGGAAAGGCGCTAGTGAAATGCAGCTTTCTGTTGAGATGAGATTTTGTTGCAAAGTCCAGTTTTCCCTCACAGGGCACTAGTGGAGAGTAAGGAGCTTTCTTTGGGCTCCTGGCCAATATTTATGTCATAACCAACATCATGAACACAAATGATTTTGTCTGTATCACATGGCTGTTTGTTGCATCTTGCTGTGCGACATTCCCTGCATTATAACTGTGAGTCATGATGTGGAGATGCCAGCGTTGGACTGGGGTAAACACAGTAGGAAGTCTCACAACAGCAGGTTGTCGGACTGTAACCTGGTGTTGTGAAACTTCTTATTGCGTTATAACTGTGAGGACAGTTCCAGAACGCTTCATTGACTTTGAATCACTTTGAGATGGCCTGAGGTCATTTAAGATGGTAGAAAAATGCAAAGTCTTTTTTAAATAGTTCCTGTTTGTGGGACTTTGCTAATTAGCTGCAGCATTTCCTGCATTACAAAAATAACTACACATTAAAAGTATTTTATTGACAAAGAGCTTTGGGCTGTTTGGTGGTTGTGAGAGGTGCTATATAAATGCAAGTGAAAGCCCCTCAGGCACCATGTCAAAGAATGGATTCGCTTCCCAGGACTCAATGGCAAACAGGGCTGATTGAGTGAAAGATTGGATCCCTTTGCTCATTTATGTTTCTGAAGGCTGTACTTTCTTTCAAAGCTATAGGGAGTTGTGTCAGCTGCTGTAATAAGTCCCATTTTCATTGGGATATCATCACTGGCTGGAGTACTGTGTGCAGTTTTGGTCGCCGCACTTGCAGAAGGATATACTGGCCTTGGAGGGAGTGCAGAGGAGGTTCACTAGGCTGATACCGGAGATGAGGGGGTTAGCCGATGAAAAGAGACTAAGTAGACTGGGTCTGTACTCGTTGGAGTTTAGAAGGCTGAGGGGGATCTTACAGAGACGTATAAGATAACGAAGGGGATGGATAGGGTAGAGGTAGAGAGATTCTTCCCGCTTAGAAAGGGTAGCAGGACTAGAGGGCACAGCCTCAAGATAAGCGGGGGGCAGTTTAGATCAGAGTTGAGGAGGAACTTCTTCACTCAAAGGGTGGTGAATCTCTGGAATTCTCTGCCCGTTGAAGTGGTGGAGGCTACCTCGCTAAATATATTTAAGTCACGGGTAGATAGGTTTCTGATAGACAAGGGAATTAAGGGTTATGGGGAGAAAGCGGGAAAGTGGAACTGATCCACTTCAGATCAGCCATGATCTTATTGAATGGCGGGGCAGGCTCGAAGGGCTAGATGGCCTACTCCTGCTCCTATTTCTTATGTGCTTATGGCTGTAGCAATGAAAATGCCCACTATAAGCAACATTTGGATCCTGAGGTCCTTCCAGGCAGCTTTGGTCACTCTCTGTCACAGTCAGGCAACAGTGCATCTCTTTATGAAGATCACTGACACTTTGCCCAGGCAGCCCTCACAATTGAGCTCCTTGTTGTATATTGTTGTGGCTAATAATAGTCATGATGTGGAGATGCCGGCGTTGGACTGGGGTAAACACAGTAAGAAGTCTCACAACACCAGGTTAACGTCCAACAGGTTTATTTGATAGTAAACTCACAAGCTTTCGGAACGCTGTTCCTTTGTCAGGTGAGTGGAAGGTTCTGATCAGAAACAGGACATATAAAGACACACACAGTTTACAGAATACTGATTAGAATGTGAGTCTTTACAGCTAACCTGCTATTCAAGTCTTAAAGGTGCAGACAATGTGAGTGGAGATAGCATTAGCGTAGGTTAAAGAGAGGTGTCTCCAGACAGGACAATAGTGAGCTGTTGGAAGTTCAGGCAAGTCATGGGGGTTACAGATAATATGACATGAACCCAAGATCCCGGTTGAGGCCGTCCTCATGTGTGCTGGCGAATAATAGCACAGACACAGATATGCCTAAGCAATGATACATTGATTGTGTGAACACTATATTATGGGTATTACTCAGTCTAAACCATGAGCTTTCTCCTTCCAGACTCCTGGTCAAGTGACTCCCTCTTATATCGTCATAGGGTCAGTACTGTTTCTCCAGTGCCACATGTAACCCTTTTCGTCCTGACCACCCTGATACTACACTGAGTGGAGGACCCTGCAAGGCACAAAAAGGCAATAGTCCAAACTTATACATTGTCAAGGATCCACTGGATGAACAGATCACATGTCATTGAGAGTTCCAATATCACAATCCTCTAATGTAATTGATAGGAAGGAGTTTGATTCAGTTAACATCTGAAGTGTAATCCTCTTCAGCTTTTCATACATGTCAATGGTCAATATGTTACAATAATGAATCAGATCCACCATATCCGCACCTCCCTATTTGAATCTCTCCAATCAGGTCTCCAGAATTAAATCACGGAATTGTTATGGTGCTGGAAGAGGCCATTTGGTCCATCGTGTCTGCCCCAGCTCTCCAAATCAGTATTATGACAGCACTATTCCCTTGCCTTTTCCCTGAACCCTTGCATATCATTTCTATTCAAATAATTAAATAATTATCAGATTCCCTCTTGAATGCCGCGATTGAATCTATCAGGGGAATTAAGGGTTATGGGGAGAAAGCGGGAAAGTGGAACTGATCCACTTCAGATCAGCCATGATCTTATTGAATGGCGGGGCAGGCTCGAAGGGCTAGATGGCCTACTCCTGCTCCTATTTCTTATGTTCCCAGGTAGTGCATTCCAAACCCCAACCGCCTGCTATGTAAATGGGTTTTTTCCCCACATCACATTTGCTTCCTTTGCAAATCACCTCAAATCTGTGCTCCCTTGATCCTTTTTACGAGCGGGAACTGTTTCCCCCTATCCATTCTAGTCTCCTCATGACTTTGAACATCTCTGTCAAATCTCCCCTCAGCCAACTTCTCTCCAAGGAAAACAGTCCCAACTTCTCCATCTCATCCCTGGAACCATCCTTGCAAACTTCTTTTGAACTCTCTCCAATCCGTACACATCTTTCCTAAAGTGTGGCACCCAAAACTGTACACACTCCTCCTGGAGAGGTCCAAATAGCATCCTATACAAGTTCAACATAATCTCCTTGCCTTTGTATTGTGTGCCCCTATAAATAAGGCCAAGAATGCTGCATGCTTTATGGAGTGTTCTTCCTACTACCTTCAATGACTCAATGAGGTAAACACCTAGGTCCCTCTACTCCTGCACACCTTTCAGAGCTGTCTTTATTTTAAACTACTTCTCCATGATCTTCCTGCTGAAATGAATCACTTCTCTCTTTTTCGCATTGGACACCGTCTGCCACCTATTAGCCCACTGCACCAACTAGTCCATGTTCTTTTGAAGTTCTACACAGCTCTCCTCACAGTTTACAATGCTCCCAAGTTGTGCAGCATCCGCAATCTTTGAAATTGTCCCGTCCCATCGAGATCCAGATTAATATACACCAGGAAAAGCAAGGATCCCAATACTGATTCCTGGGAAACTGCACCTACAAACCTTCCTCCAGGCTGAAAAATATCCATTACTCACTGGTTCCTCCAATTCAGCCAATTTTGTATCCATAGGCCTGATTTTACCATCATGTTGAGCCTGTTTTCGGGTGTAAAAACTTGATGAAGTCGGGCGTGAGGTGAGTAGTGTGATCCACGCCCGCCTCCACACTGGATCCCCCTTTACCCAAGACCCGAAAATGGATACAATCAGAACCACGCCCGAAAAGGGAGTGACGGCCATTTAAATTGAGGTAATGAGCCACACACCCTTACCAGCACTTCCCCCTTTACCACTGTGTTCACCCATCCAGAATCGGCAGGAAACAGACATGCTCGACATAAATCAACATAAGGTTAAGAAGGCGTATGGTGTACTGGCCTCCATCAATCGAGGAATTGAGTTCAGGAGTCGGGAGATAATGCTGCAGCTGTATAAGACCCCGGTCAGATCCCACTTGGAGTACCGTGCTCAGTTCTGGTCACCTCATTACAGGAAGGATGTGGAAGCCATAGAAAGGGTGCAGAGGAGATTTACAAGGATGTCGCCTGGATTGGGTGGCGTGCCTTATGAGGATAGGTTGAGGGAGCTCGGTCTTTTCTCCTTAGAGAGACGAAGAATGAAAGGTGACCTGATTGAGGGGTATAAGATGTTAAAAGGTATTGATCGGGTGGATTCTCAGAGGCCTTTTCCCAGGGCTGAAATGGTCGCTACGAGAGGACACAGGTTTAGGGTGCTGGGGAGTAGGTACAGAGGAGATGTCAGGGGTAAGTTTTTCACTCAGAGGGTAGTGGGTGAGTGGAATCGGCTGCCGGCGGTGGTGGTGGAGACGACTCGATAGGGTCTTTTCAGAGACTTCTAGATTAGTACAAGGAACTTAGTAGGATTGAGGGTTATAGGAAAACAGTCCCAACTTCTCCATCTCATCCCTGGAACCATCCTTGCAAACTTCTTTTGAACTCTCTCCAATCCGTACACATCTTTCCTAAAGTGTGACACCCAAAACTGTACACACTCCTCCTGGAGAGGTCCAAATAGCATCCTATACAAGTTCAACATAATCTTCCCCGTATTAATTTTAAACTCTTCCACAGGCACCATGGCCTGGGTAGCATCTGCTTTCTTGGTGAAGAATGATGCAAAGTATTAATTTAATATCTCAGCTATGCCATCTGCCTCCATGTAAATTCTCTTTCAGGTCCCTAATTGGCTCCATTCCTCTTTTTACCACCTTTTACTATTTATATGCCTAAAGAAGACTTTGATATTTCACTTCACGATAGCTGCCAATCTTTTCTCATGATCCCTCTTTGCTTCTCTAATGTATTTTTTAATCTCTTCTCTGAATACTCTGTTTTCAGCTTGGTTCTAAATTATATTTTCTCCCCGGCACTTATCATAAGCACACTTTTTCTTCTTTATCTTAATTTCTATTTCTACTGGAGATGTCAGGGGTAAGTTTTTCACTCAGAGGGTGGTGAGTGAGTGGAATCAGCTGCCGTCGGTGGTGGTAGAGGCGAACTCGCTGGGTCTTTTAAGAGACTTCTGGATGAGTACGTGGGATTTAATGGGATTGAGGGTTATAGATAGGCCTGGTAGGTAGGGATATGATCGGCATAACTTGTGGGCCGAAGGGCCTGTTTGTGCTGTAGTGTTCTATGTTCTATGTTTTATCTCCCTTATCATCTAGGATTTGTTTGCCCAACCTTTCCCTTTGAGGGAGTACACCTTGACTGTGTCAAACCATTTCTTTTTTTTAAAGTATTCCGTTGCTAAGCTACAGATTTTCCCACCAACCTTTCTTTCCAGTCTATCCACTTGATCTTCTTTCAATTTAGTTTATCGTATTTTCTTCACCCAATACAATCATTGGGAAAACTAAACGCGGATGGAAAGCTTTGTGGATCACCTTCGCCTAGTCCGCAAGCAGGACCCAGGCCTTCCTGTAGCTTGCCATTTTAACGCAGCATCTTGCTCTCTTGCCCATGTGTCCATCCTTGGCCTTCTGCAATGCAAGAAGTCTCACAACACCAGGTTAAAATCCAACAGGTTTATTTGATAGCACGAGCTTTCGGAATTTCTCTCCTTTTTCAGGTGAGTGAAGAGTTGCGTTCATGGACATAGACACAGACTCAATTTACAAGATAATGGTTGGAATGCGAGTCTTTACAGGTAATTAAGCCTTCACAGTACAGACAATGTGAGTGGAGAGAGGGTTAAGCACAGGTTAAGGAGATGTATATTGTCTCCAGCCAGGACAGTTAGTGAGATTTTGCAAGCCCAAGCAAGTCATGGGGGTCACAGATAGAGTGACATGAACCCAAGATCCCGGTTGAGGCCGTCCTCATGTGTGCGAAACTTGGCTACCAGTCTCTGCTCACTGACTCTGTGCTGTCCTGTGTCGTGAAGGCCTTGACGAGATGTTCATCTTCATCGATGACATGTTGAAGGCACTGGAGAACATGTCATAGCTTCGCCACTCCAGCGGAGTACTGGACGATGAAAGATGAGGTTATAATTGGGAGACGAAAGGCGACGACAGTGATCTTTTGCAATGCTCCAGTGAAGGTCAACGCAAGCTGGAGGAGCAGCATCTCATTTTCCAATTAGATCAGTCACAGCCCTCATGATTCAAGATAAAGTTGAAAACTTCAGACTGTGACCTTTCTTCTCCATCTTGACTTTTTTTTGATACGTCACAAGCATTTTTATGTCTCAATGCAAAATCCCTCCAATAACAGTAACAATAGCCAGACCTGAAGCCCTCCAAAGGCGAGCCCTAATCGCCCTGCTCCTGTTTTTGCCCTGCCCCTCTGGCCCTGTCCAGTGCCCAGTGGATAGTGCCAGTTTGCCCCTTGGGACTGCTCAAGGGGCACCTCCACTTGCCCCTGAGCTCCCAGGGTGGTGAGGTCTCAATGGTCTCCATCCCGACCAGTGGAGTTAGTGGGGAGCAGCGGGTAAAACCTGCTGGTGGGAACCACTCTTGGCTGAAGGAGGGCAGTTTGGGGGGAGGCAGGGAGGGGGTGTTGTGAAGATGCTAACAGGCCTGGAGAATCATAGAATCCCTACAGTACAGAAAGAGGCCATTCGGCCCATCGAGTCTGTACTGACCACAATCCCACCCAAGCCCTATCCCCTTATCCCTACATATTTACCCACTAATCCCTCTAACCTATGCATCTCGGGACACTAAGGCACAATTTAGCTCAGTCAATCTACATAACCCACACATCTTTGGACTGTGGGAGGAAACCGGAGCACCCGGTGGAAACCCACGCAGACACGAGGAGAATGTGCAAACTCCACACAGACAGTGACCCAAGCCAGGAATCGAACCCAGGTCCCTGGAGCTGTGAAGCAGCAGTGCTGACCGCTGTGCTACCGTGCCATCTGGGCAGAATACCGTCCCAGGCCAGCTAATCATACGGAAATTCAATTTCCATGATATTTCCAGATGATAAACCATTCTGGTCTGATTTCTGTTGCAGAGCTGATTGCACTAAAAAAATACCTGGGAGATTCATGACCGGCATCATTTTAAAGGCTGTTATCTCTTGGAGAATCCTGGTCAATAACCTTTATGGCTTGATAATTTTTGACAATGTTCCCAAAATGCTAAATGCAGGACTACATCCCTCTCCAGCCCAAGTGATTGACCATGGCATCTGGCAGCTGCTCAATGGCATCCTTATCCCCAGCACCAGGGCGGCAACATTCCATCCCGGAGCCACATCCAGGGTCGCAGTTATACCTATTTCAGCAACAAATCCCCGATCACTATTACTCTTCCTTTCTCCTTCCTCCCTTCCCATCAGGCCAGCCAGTCATGATCACTGGCCACCCAGTGCCACAAACCAGGCTCTGACTGCACCTCTGAGGAACCAGTGCCCTCACCAGCATCTAAAAACACAGAACCGTTTAGCAAGCAGGACCCCAAGGGACCTACTTGGCTCTCTTGGGTTGCCTGGCCCCGTCAATTCATTTTCTGCCTCCAGGCTCCTAACCCCACAATGTAACAACCTCTCTGAACACGCCATCCACATAGCTCTCAGCCTCACAGATGTGCCACAGTGACTCGAGGTTCCTTAGCCATAGACTTCCTCCACGTGCAGTCATCCAGGTCACCAGTGCTATCCGTGACTTTCCAAATGTTACAGGACACACATTTCGCATGTCCAAGCTGCTCTGTCTTGTCTTAACTTTAATTCCCTACATTCAATTTATCTTTCTTTGGTTTACTTCCATTATTTGACTTCATTGGCTCTGACCTTCCCTTTGTGTGTCTTACTCAAATCCAAATAGACACTTCTCTAAAACTGAAACACCTTCCCAATTTACAGCTGTTTCTTAACAACCAATAAACATCTGGTTCTCCTGTGCTGTTGCCTTTTCACACTCTGCTCCAAAGGTGAGGTTTATATCCAGGTCCAATTCTGCTCAGCTGCTCCTGCTCCCCCACTTAGAATAATTCCTCTTTTTACCGCACCTCATGCACTGATTCCCCACCTGAAGGTAATTCTCCACTCACTCAGTCTGCGTCTCACTCTGGCATAGTCACCTATCTCCTTGCCAAGCTCCTAAATGACCGTGTGGTTTGAAAAGCCTGTCTCTTTTAAAGGCCCCCTGATGAGCCACTAGTTAGTTCTGCTTCCTGATACAATAATTAACACCACTCGAACCAAGTGCTTTGAAGTGGTTGACAGATAACTGCCAAGCCGAGCCAAAAGAACCCTGAGCACAAAGATCCACGTGTTCTCTATGGCCCCAGTGCATTATCTCTCCTCTGCCTGGTTACTGTCAAAGGCTAGGTTAAAATGTTTGCAACTTCTGCTACTGAGACAACCTTAGAATCAGACAGTGCAGAAGAGGCTCTTGTCTGCACCAGCTCACGAGAAACACCTGACCTCCCACCTAACCTCATTTACCAGCACTTGGCCCATAGCCCTGAATGTGAAGATGCTCCAAGTGCACATCCAGGTACTTTTTAAAGGATGTGAGGACCTCCACCACATAAGAACATAAGAAATAGGAGCAGGAGTAGGCCAACTAGCCCTTCGAGCCTGCCCCGCCATTCAATAAGATCATGGCTGATCTGTCGTGGCTCAGTTCCACATTCCCGCCCTCTCCCCATAACCCTTAATCCCCTCTCTTATCAACCCGCGTCTTAAAAATATTTAGCGAGGCAGCCTCCACCACTTCAACGGGCAGAGAATTCCAGAGATTCACCACCCTTTGAGTGAAGAAGTTCCTCCTCAACTCCGTTCTAAACCGCCCCCCCTTTATCTTGAGGCCGTGCCCCCTAGTCCTACTATCCTTTCTGAGCGGGAAGAGTATCTCCACCTCTATCCTATCCATCCCATTCATCATCTTATACATCTCAATGAGATTTCCCCTCATTCTTCTAAACTCAAACGAGTACAAGCCTAATTTATTCAGCCTCTCCTCATAGCTCAACCCCCTCAACTCCGGCATCAGCCTAGTAAACCTCCTCTGCACTCCCTCCAAGACCAAAATATCCTTGCGTAAGTACGGCGCCCAAAACTGCACACAGTACTCCAGCTGCGGCCTCACCAATGCCCTATACAGCCGCAGCAAGACCTCCCACCCTCCCAGGCAGCGCATTCCAGACTGTCGCCACCCTCTGGGCAGGAAGGTTTTTCCTCACATCCCCCCCTAAACCTCCTGCCCCTTGACTTGAACTTGTGTTCCCTCAATACTGATCCTTCAACTAAAGGGAGCAGCTGTTCCTTATCCATTCTGCTCATGTCTCTCATAATCTTGTACACCTAGGTCAGGTCACTCCTGTCTTTGTTCCAATGCAAACAGTCCAAACCTATCCAACCTCTCTTCATGACTTAAATGTTCCATCCCGGGCAGCATCCTGGTGAATCTCCTCTGCACCCCCTCCAGTGTGTTCATGACCTTCCTATAATGTGGCGACCAGAACTGCACACAGTGCTCCAGCTGTAGCCTCACCAAAGTTCTATACAACACCATCATGACTTTCCCACTTCTGTAATTTATGCCTCGATCGATAAAGGCAAGTGTCCTATCTGCCTTTTTCACCACCTGTACTAACATGCCCTTCCACCTTCAAAAATTTATGGTCAAACATGCCAATATCCCTTCGTTCTACAGAACTTCCTAGTGTCGTGCCACTCACTGAAAACTTCCTTGTCAAATTACTCCTTCCAAAGTGCATCACTTCACACTTTTCAGGGTTCAATTCCATCTGCCACTTATCAGCACATTTGATGAACCTATCGATAATATTCTTGCAGCCCAAGACGCTCCACCTCGCTGTTAACCACCCGGCCAATCTTTGTGTCATCCACAAGCTTACCAGCCCTACCACCACATATTCACCTATGTCATTTATATAACTGATGAATAATAGATTAATAATCTTCCATCTCATTTTACAAAGAAAATATCAAGTCTTTGTAACGTTCCCCAGCTCAAACACCAACCTCAACCCATCTGCCTCTGAAACTCTCAGCCTGGATTGTGTCACCTCCAATTTGCTATTCCAGTGGTCTCTTTATCTATAAGAAATCTCACAACACCAGGTTAAATTCCAACAGGTTTAACTTTAACCTGGTGTTGTGAGACTTCTTATTGTGTTTACCCCAGTCCAACGCCGGCATCTCCACATCATGACTCTTTATCTGTCTCAGATGAGTGTTGTTGATCCGACAGCACTGCTTTGAAGAAGGACAGGGTGTCCTGGCTTAATGTTGATCGCTTAATGATAACTAGAATCACAGGGTTATCTAATAATTATCACATTGTGAGAGCTTGCTATGTGCTCATTGGCCGCCACATTTCCTGTATGTCAACAGTGACAACACATTGGAAATACTGTTTTGGCTGCAAATTACTTAGGGTCATAGAAATCATAGAAACCTTACAGCACAGAAAGAGGCCATTTGGCCTATCGAGTTTGCACCGAGCACAATCCCACCCAGGCCCTCCTCCCTCTATCCCTACATTGGTATTTTGAAAGTCATGTAAAACATTAATAATATGCAAATATTCTTTTCTCCTATTTGAGTGAACCTCACACAATGCTATTGTTGATATTCCATCCTGCACAATCTCACTCACTCATCACCCTGTCATCAATGCCCGACATTAGCTCCCAATTTCCAACACCTCAAGTTTAAAATTCTCATCTCCACGGCCTTATGCTGCCCTATCTCTGTGTGATAACCCCCAACAGTTCCATGGGGAATCACTAATTGCTCTCCTGGGTCTCATTGTATATGAGTTCTCTTGGTAACTGGCAGTTGTCTGCCCTGCTGGAACTCATCACCTGAGCCCCTTATAAGGCAGACACCAGTAAGGGTCTGCCGAACTGTGCCCTGGCTGGGACTTGTGTATGTAACTTACACAAGAGGATGCGAGAACTGAGAGGAATTATCACTAGACTGTTTAACCAGAAACGCAGCTAGTTTCAGGAAGCATAGTGTAGGACATGCCCCTGTCTACCTCCTGATGTGGAGATGCCGGCGTTGGACTGGGGTAAACACAGTAAGAAGTCTCACAACACCAGGTTGAAGTCCAACCAGTTTATTTGATAGTAAACCCACAAGAACCTTCCACACATCTGACAAAGGAACAGCATTTCCGAAAGCTTGTGGGTTTACTATCAAATAAACCGGTTGAACTTTAACCTGGTGTTGTGAGACTTCTTACCCTGTCTACCTCAACAATGATGAAGGTCGAGAACTTCAAGTTTCTATGTGTTTAGATCACCAACAACCTGTCCTGGTCCCTCCGCGCTGATGCTATAGCGAAGAAAGCCCAATGACTCTACTTTCTCTACTGTCTGTTCTGACTCGCACCAGTTTTTACAAATGAACCATAGTAAACATCTTTTCCAGATGTATCGCAGCTTGGTATGGCTCCTGCTCTGACCACAACAAACTACAAAGATTGTGAATGTAGCCCAGTCCATCACTCAAACCAGCCTCCCATCCATTGTCTCCATCTACACTTCCTGCTGCCTCAGAAAAGCAAAGGCCCCACACGTACTCTCTTCCACCTTCTTCCATTGGGAAAAAGATACAAAAGTCTGAGAGCATGTACCCACCTCTCAAGAATAGTTTCTTCCCTGCTATTATTAAATTTTTGAATTAGGGTTGCCCCAATACATGTGACAATGATAAATCAAATCAAAATAATGTTCTGGGGACCAGGGCTCGGATCCCACCAGAAGGTGGAAGTTGAGTTCAATTAAAATCATCTGGAATTAAGAATCTAGCGATGGCTCTGAAAGGATTGTCGGAAAAACACACCTTGTTCACTAATGTTCTTTAGGGAATCTACCGTCCTTACCCAGCCTGGCCTACATGTGCCTCCAGAGGCACATCAATAAAACAAAACCATGGAGCAGTGGCTTTATTTTGTGTTTAACAAGAAATACTATTCCTTTCTAGTTGGGATTGCTGAGTTATTACAGCAGTTGTGGTAGCAGCCACCACATGTGAATCGTGGTGCAATGAGTGCATCGCTTGGTGCCCTCCCTGTTGGACCCTTGAGTCATGGCCATGAGTGGTACTTCTGCAGTTTTCCTTTCCAGGAATGTGTTGGAGGTCAGGCACAAGGGGCATAGAATCCTGACAGTACAGATGGAAGCCATTCGGCCAATCGAGTCTGTACTGACCACAATCCCACCCCAGGCCCTATTCCTGCAACCGCACGCATCTAACCCTCCCCCTCACTAAGGGGCAATTTAGCATGGCCAATTCACGTAACCCACACATCTTTGGACTGTGGGAGGAACCCGGAGCACCTGGTGGAAATGCAGGCAGACACGGGGAGAACATGCTAACTCCACATAGACAGTGAAACGAGGTCGGAAATTGAACTCGGGACCCTGATGTTGTGAGGCACCAGTGCTAACCATTGTGCCACCGTGTCACCCAGGACGGGGCAGCCTCCTGACTATCACACGAAGAGTTCCCATTCACCGCAGGGTCCATGCAGTTTGAGTGTGTGTTAAATGAGTTCCCCAACTGCCTGACTTGATGAGTCCTCAAGCAGCACATGATGCCTGATTTTTGGTCTCCAGCTTACCGGTGCTGGATTTCCAGCAAGTGCAGTCAGGCATGAGGCTGATCTCAATATTTAAATTCTATTCAAAGTGCAATTTAAATATTACAAGTGATCCCAGAATGCAATGGCCGAGGTTCACTTGCTTCTACTGCCTTGCCGATGAAGGTACTCTCCAGTAAATATCAGGTATGGCTCACATCATTGGGGAGCAGACAATGATGCCATTGAGCCCCCCCCCCCCCCCCAAGGAGGTTGAAGACTGGGGTGCCCCTTGGACAGTGCCATACTGGCAATGCCAGTCTGGCACCGTGGTACTGCCCATGGGGCACCAACAGGCACTAGGCAGTGCAAAGGGGAGGACATGAGGGGCAGGATAAGCAGTGGGTACTCTGTAAATTCTGCAACCCAGTGATCGGGGAGAGGGAGGGGCACACTGCATGCACTGCAACCTTCAATTGGCTGGTCCAGGAGCATACGCAAGGTTGGGGGTTTGGGTGACCCATGTAGGGGGCATCTACAAGGTTGGGGGTTTGGGTGGCCCATGTGGGGGGCATGTGCAAGGTTGGGGGTTTGGGTGACCCATGCAGGGAGGCTATCGGGCACAGGTACCCACATCTGCTGTGGGGGGGTGTGATCGGCTGTGGAGACCAGTGGTAGCTTGGGGGATGAAGTGAATATTAGATCTGTGTGTTCTACGAACCCAGAAATCAGAGGAAGCGCAATGGCGCACTTTGTTACTGTCAGCTGGCTTTTGTGAAACTTGAGCCCTGCCCCCTCCCCTGCTGGCGGGAAACAGATTTTGCTTCCTTTTTTTTCAAGATTCCATTTTAACATGCCCAAAAAAAAGACATAATTCTCTCCCATTTTCATCGTTATTTGGCACTTAAAATTGTTTTGGTAAGTTTGTCCTCTATATTTTTATTATATACATAATATGTGTAAATATCATCCTGATTAATTTATAACATTACTTTTTTAAAACAAATTCTTTAAAATGATTGAAACCATGAGTGGCTAAGACTCACACAAAAGGATATTCCTGGCATTTGTTGGCCCGAATTTTACCACCTCACTTGCTCCGAAATCAGGGTAGGCGAGGCTCGCAGAATGGACATCTCCATTGGCCTTGGACGGGATTTTACAATCTTGCCCGAGCAAGGTCGTAAAGTCCCACCCGTTATCTCTAAAGATGTGCTAACACTTCTTGGGATAACAGAGATCAAATCCTAAGGAGTCATACAAAGGCCACTTACTTTTACAAGTGATGAATGGGCGAAACATTAACCATCTTAAGAACCTACACATTGTGAAGAAGTGACAGAATAAAGGAATATTTCAGAACACATAAAATAGACACATTCCATTGAGAAAGAACCAGTCACAAAGAAACACTAACCACTGTGCCACCATGCCAGAACAGCAAGGGGAAAACATTTGAAACAGTGTTCCGCAGTGTCCAGGAAAAATATATACTCCATTAAAAAGCAAGATCAAACTCAATACTAATGAGACACCATGGATAAATAATGGTTCAGGAGAAAGGGTAAAGGAAGGCATACAATAAGTGACTGGACAACAAGGGAGAGCTTGAAGGGAATATTAAAAGGTTAGACAAGAAGTTAAAACAGTCAGGAAGGCAAAGAGGAACCATGAACTTAAATTATCAAGGAAAGATATGCAGGTTAGGTGGATTAGCTATGCTAAATTGCCCCTTAGTATCCCACGATATGTAGGTTAGATGGATTAGACATGATAGATGTGCAAGATTACAGGATAGGGTAGGGGAGAGGGCCTCGATACGATGCCCTTTCGGAGAGTTGGCACAGACTTGGTGGGCCAAATAGTCTCTTCTGCACTGTAGGGATTATATGAATACTAAATGGTAAAATATTCTACAGACACAAAAAAGTCAGAGTTAGAAGAGGGATAGACAGGATAAAATTGTGAGCAGCAATAGATGAAATATTAAATATTTACTTTGCTTCCATATTTTATTTGGGAGATAGATGGGGTCATCAGAAGATGAGATTAGAAATGTTATAACCACATTTAAAGTACAAAGGGGAAATGTTAAATAAGCAAATCAAACTGAAAGAGAAAACAACCCCTCATCTCAATGTATTGGAACTCTTTCTTTAAAAAGATGCTTGGAAAGAAATATCAGAGGGATAGGACACAGATTTAATTATTTCTTACACAAGGTGTAGTGCAGAGAGCTTACAGATATTTAACATTGTACATACATTGGAGAAAGGAGAAACATATCGAGGGAATTATAGACCCATTAGCTTAACATTGATGGGAGGTAAAATTGTGGAATCCTATTAAAGAAGAGAAGAACATTTGGCAATTGAAATAGACGCCAAAAACTCTCATCCTCGTTCACAGCTGGGATTCTCTGGTCATAGAGTCACAGAGGTTTACAGCATGGAAACAGGCCCTTCGGCCCAACTTGTCCATGTCGCCCTTTTTTATTAAAACCCCTAAGCTAGTCCCAATTGCCCGCATTTGGCCCAGATCCCTCTATACCTATCATACCCATGTAACTATCTAAATGCTTTTTTAAAAGACAAAATTGTACCCGCCTCTACTACAACCTCTGGCAGCCTGTTCCAAACAGTCACCACTCTCTATGTGAAAAAATTGCCCCTCTAGACACCTTTGTATCTCTCCCCTCTCACCTTAAACTTATGCCTTTAGTTTTAGACTCCCCTACCTTTGGGAAAAGATATTGACTATCTAGCTGATCTGTGCCCCTCATTATTTTATAGACCTCTATAAGATCATCCCTCAGCCTCCTACACTCCAGAGAAAAACATCAGTTTATCCAGCCTCTCCTTATAACTCAATGAACAAGGCCTGGTATCTTAGTAAATCTTTTCTGCATTCTTTCTATCTTAATAATATCCTTTCTATAATAGGATGACCAGAATTGCACACAGTATTCCAAGTGTGGCCTTTCCAATATCTTGTACAACTTCAACAAGACATTCCAACTCCTGTATTCGATGTTCTGACCAATGAACCCGAGCATGCCAAATGCTTTCTTCACCACTCTGTCCGCCTGTGATTCCACTTTCAAGGAGTTATGAACATGTACTCCTAAATCTCTTTGTTCTGTAACTTTCCCCAGTGCTCTACCATTAACTGAGTAAATCCTACTCTGGTTCAATCTACCAAAATGCATCACCTCGCATTTGTTTAAATGAAATTCCATCTGCCATTCGTCAGCCCACTGACCCAACTGATCAAGATCCCGTTGCAATTGGAGATGACTTTCTTCACTGCCCACCATGCCACCAATTTTGGTGTCATCTGCACACTTACTAACCATGCCTCCTATACTCTCATCCAAATCATTAATATAAATGATATTATTTACATACAGTTGCAGTGAATGGGGTAGTGACTGGAATGCCAAATTCACCATTCTCACTGGCAGCGGGCAAACAGGTACGAGATCGGAGAATCCCGCCCATAATAACAAATAGTCTGTATGGATTTCAATCAGGAAAACCTTGCTTGACCAGCCTGACTGAATTCTTTAAGGAGGTAATGAAGAGAGTAGATAAGGATAATTCAGTAGGCATGAGTTATCCACATTTTCTAAAGGCATGTAATAAGTTACCACACAGTAGACAAATTAATAAGTTCAGAACATGTGGAGTTTTTTTTATTCATTCGTGGGACATGGGTGTCACTGGCTGGCCAGCATTTATTGCCCAGATTTATATGATGAGAGGGATTGATAGAGTGGATGTGCAGAGACTATTTCCTCGGGTGGATATGGCTGTTACTAGGGGACATAACTAGAAGGTTCATGGTGGGAGATTTAGGAGGGATGTCCGAGGTAGATTCTTCACTCAGAGAATGGTTGGGGTGTGGAATGCACTGCCTGCTGTGATAGTGGAATCGGACACTTTAGGAACTTCCAAGCGGTTATTGGACAGGCGCATGGAGCACACCAGAATTATGGGGAAAGGGTAGCTTGATCTTAGCTCGGCATAACATTGAGGGCCGAAGGGCCTGTACTGTGCTGTAATAGTCTGTGTTCTATGTTTCTATCTCTAGTTGCTCTTGAGAAGGTGACAGTGAGCTGCCTTCTCGAATTGCTGCAGAATACCTGCTGTGGTT
Organism: Carcharhinus amblyrhynchos; assembly: GCF_965287045.1. Taxonomy (NCBI): domain Eukaryota; kingdom Metazoa; phylum Chordata; class Chondrichthyes; order Carcharhiniformes; family Carcharhinidae; genus Carcharhinus; species Carcharhinus amblyrhynchos. The sequence goes on along the minus strand of NC_137351.1, from coordinate 30,760,065 downwards.
TGACCCACAATGCTGTTAGGGAGGTAATTCCAGGATTTTGACCCAGTGATAAGAGTCAAGGAACAAGTAACCAAATACATAGTTAACTGGCTGCAACACAGAAAGCAGAGCATAGGAGGAAAGGTTAGCTATTCAAAGTGGTAGATTGAAGGTAGGGTAAGATAAATGTGGAGACCACTATCGGTCATAATTTCATTTTGACTTTATGATCAAAAAAGACATAGGCCGGAATTTTACCGGCACACCAAGGCTCATAACATTACACCCGAGGCTAAAGGAGAATACCATGCTGTGAGCTTCGCCTACCCTGATTTCAGAGCTGGGGGGGGGGGGAGGGGGGGGTGGGCATGCCGGTGAAATCAGGACCATTGGCGGGATTTTCCAGCCGTGCTCGCCCCAAGACCAGAAAATCCCGCCCAAGGTTAATGGACCTTGGCCTGGTCCTGTCCTGTCCGCTATGATCCCCATGGTGGGCAGGATGGAAAAGTTCTGTGCACTCTCTAAATTTATGAATGACGCCATATTTAGGGAGATAAGTCAACATTCAAGAGAAATGCAGCTAATTACAAGAAGACATTAATAAATTTGCAGAATGCCAAATGAATCTCAAATCAGGTAAGTGTGAGGAAGAACACTTTGGGAAGAAAAATAAGGAAATCACACATTACTTGGAAAATCAGAAGCTAAATGGGGAAAGAGGAGGAATGGGATCTGGGAGTACAAATACAAACATCATTAAAAAGAGTGACATGGTTAATACAGACCTAATAAAAGCACATTAAACATGAATGCCTTTTCTAAAGGGATGGAATTGAAAAATAGCAAAGTTATATTCAACTGGTATAAAACCTTGGTTTGATGACATCAGAAATTAGACAAGGGTGGCATGGTAGCACAGTGGTTAGCACTGCTGCTTCACAGCTCCAGGGTCCTGGGTTCAATTCCCGGCTCGGGTCACTGTCTGTGGGGAGTTTACACATTCTCCTCGTGTCTGTGTGGGTTTCTTCCCACAGTCCAAAGATGTGTAGGTTAGGTTGATCGGCCACACTAAGAAATTGCCCCTTAGTGTCCAGGGATATGTAGGTTAGAGGGATTAGTGGGTCTAATATGTAGGGTTATGGGGGGAGGGCCTGGGTGGGATTGTGTTCGGTGCAGACTTGATGGGCCGAAGGACCTCTTCCTGCACTATAGGGTTCAATAATTTCTATGAAGTTAAGACTGTGGGGTGACCTAATGGAGGTCTGTAAAATTATAAAGGCTTTTAATAGAGTTAGGCACAGAAGGAAGAATCTCCAAGTTCAAAATAAAAGTTTACTGAAAGTTGAGCACAAAAGCAAAATGATCACCTGTAGCTCTGTGTGATTGAACATCATGGGCTAATTATCTGCTTGGTAGAGACTGAACTGAAACTATGTATTAACTAGAGTAGGCTGGATCTAAACAGTGACTTTCACATGGGATTTCAAGCTTTTAGTATTTCTTCAATTTCTAAAACATCATTGTAAATTACTCCTCTCTACCAAACTAGAGAAAGAATAAGTTTTTAACAATTCTGGCTTTGGGTGACTGTGCAGAGTTTGCAGGTTCTCCCCATGTCTGCGTGGGTTTCCTCCCACAGTCCAAAGATGTGCCAGTTAGGTGGATTGGCCATGCTAAATTGTCCTTTAGCGCAAGGGGGAATTAACAGGGTAAATATATTGCAGAGTTGCAGGGAAAGGGCCTGGATGGGATTGTTGGAGCAGGTTCGATGGGCTGAATGACCTCCTTCTGCATTCTATGATTCTGTGACAGTTACATTATTTATTTTGCTTTCATTTTGTTTTTTCTGTCAATTGTGACATCCACAATTTTCATCGCTCCAACCTCTCCAATCTATTCCTACAACTGAAGTTTCTCATTCCTGGAACTATTTTTGTAAATGTCTTCTGCCATCTCTCCAATAAGAGTGGCACTCAGAACCGTATATAATGCTCCAGTTGAGGTCTAATTAGTGCCCTATACAAGTTCAGCGTAACTACCTTGCCCTTGTACTCTCTGCTCCTATTAATAAAGCGAAGAATGCGATATGCTTTATTAACTGCTCTCTCCACCTGTCCTTCCACCTTCAATGATCTACACGTAAAAAAAACAGGTCCGTCTGTCCCGTAGCCCTCTAGAATTGTCGCCTTCATTTTATATTGTCTCGCCATGTTATTCCTATCAAAATGAATCAACTTACATCCTTGAAATGAAATTCATCTGCCACCTATCTGCCCACTCTACCCACTAGTCTACGTCATTTTGAAGTTCTACACTTTCCTCCTGACAGTTTATAATGCTGTCAAGTTTTGTATCACCTGCAAACTTTGAAATCGTCCCCTGCACAACAGGATCATTTGTATTCATCTGGAAAGACAAGGGTCCCAACATCAACCCTGGGAACACCATCACAAATCTTCCTCCAGCATGAGAAATATCCATTGACCATTATTCTTTGCTTCCGACTACTCAGCCAGGTTTGTAACCACTTGCTAGTTTCTCTTTTACACCAGAAGATGTAACGTTTTTCACAAGTCTGTTGTTGGCTGCCAGTCTTTTCTCACAATCCTTATTTGCTTCTCTTGATTGCTTCTTCATCTCTCCTTTGAATCTTTTGTATTCAGCTTGGTTCTCATTGGTATTTCCACCTAACACCAGTCATGAGCACACTTTCTCTTTGTTATCTTCATTTCCAGCTTCTTAATCATCCAAAAAACTCTGGACCTGTTTACTTTTGGGGAAATATATCTTGGATATGCTCAAACCATTTCATTTTTGAAGATAACTCCAACGACTGCTTTTTCCCTCCTGCCTTTGATTCTAGTCTAACCAGCCCAACAACATCCTGATCCCATTGAAGTTGGTTCCCCCTCTGCTAATTATTCTTCATTACTCTGGATTGTTCTTTATCCTTTCTTATCATTGTCTGAAACCTCATGACGCAATGATCACTGTCATGGAATGTGGGAATTGTTGGCCCGACTAATGTTTGCTGCCCATCTCTAATTGCCAACCTGTTGCGATCCATGAGGAGTACGTACACCCACAGTGCTGTTAGGAAGGGAGTTCCCATATTTTGACCCAGTCGCAGTGAAGGAACGGTAATAGTTCTAAGTCAACATGGTGCGTGGTTTGGAGGAAAACTTGCAGATAGTGGTTTTACCACGTGTCTAGAACATAGAACATAGAAAAACTACAGCACAAACAGGCCCTTCAGCCCACAAGTTGCGCCGAACGTATCTCTACCTACTAGGCTTACCTATAACCCTCAATCTTACTAAGTGCCATGTACTCATCCAGAAGTGTCTTAAAAGACCCTATCGAATTTGCCTCCACCACCACCGATGGCAGCTGATTCCACTCACCCACCACCTTCTGAGTGAAAAACTTACCCTTGATATCCCCTCTGTAACTACTCCCCAGCACCATAAATCTGTGTCTCTTGTGGCAGCCACTTCAGCCCTGGGAAAAAGCCTTTGAGAATCCACCCGATCAATACCTCTCAACATTTTATACGTGTCTGTTACCCTTGTCCTTCCAGGAGGTAGGGGTCATGAGTTTGAAAGACTGTGTGAAGACATTCATTGAGTTGAATCAGTGCATCTTCTATTTGTACACACTGCTGTTGCTTTGCATTGTTGGTTGAGGAAGTGGCTGTGTAGATTAGTGAATAGGGGGACAATCAAATGAGCTGCTTTTTCCTGCATGGTGCCAAGCTTCTTGAGTGTTGTTGGAGCTGCACCCATCCAGGGAAGTGGAGAATATTCCAGTACACTCCTGACTTGTGCCTTGTTGATGGTAGACGGACTCTGGGGAGTCAGAAGGTGAGTTAGCCACGACAGGATTCCTAGCCTCTGACCTGCTGTTGTAGCCTCAATACTTATATGGCTAGTCCAATTCAGTTTCTGTTCAATGGCAACCTGCTGTAATATTGTTGTTGAAATCTCTTGTCATGAATTATTAAGAAGTTACTTGTCACGTTAAAGCTACTGTTAAATTTATATCTGATTACTAATGCCAGAAAATTTGAGTGCAGAAAGCAGATAAGTTAATCTAACAACCGAAAAACAACTGCAACCTTGGGTTATTGCTCAGTCAGCAAATGTAACGATGTGCTAGAACGTTAGAATTGGGAAGCATCATGGCTTAAACCAAATATTGAATTTTATCGGTTTTAAATAGCCCGGCTGTAATCAAAAACTTCTGTGCTGTTTTAAAGGCAATAAGACGTTCATTTTTGTAATACAGTTTTGATTACCTTTTGTATGTTTGGCAGTATGATTTTGGAAAATGAGTGAATCCACAGAATGTGTATTTTCAAACAAATGACTGAAGAATTGAATAAAAATCTCAGCAGGTCTGTCAGCCTCTGTGGAGAGAGAATCAAACCAAAGTTTCCAATCTGGATGAGGCTGAGATTTTCCATTCTGTTTCAGATTCCAACATCCGCGCTATTTTGTTTTTGACTGATTTGTTTCCGAAGAGTCAGAGGACATGTTCCTGACTTTGAAGGAATTAATCTTCATAGAATCCCTACAGTGCAGAAGGAGGCCACTTGGTCCTGCACTGACCACAATCCCATCCAGGCCCTAACCCTGTAACCCTATGCATTTACCCTAGCTGGTCCATCTGACTCTAAGGGACAATTTAATATGGCCAACCGACTTCTTTGGACAGTGGGAGGAAACTGGAACACCAGCAGGAAACCCATACAGACATGGGGAGAACATGCAGACTCCGCACGGACAGTCACCCAAGCCAGGGATCGAACCTGGGTCCCTGGTGCTGTGAGGCAGCAGTGCTAACTGCTGTGCTACCCTGTCACTCTTTGACTTTGACTTGGAAGAAAGTATCACTCCAGCAAGTGTGTCAGGAATCTTGTCCCATCTAGGAGTCAATTCAGAGAGCAAGGAGGGGGAAATTCACATTCAGTTAGTTTGATAAACTTTGCTTTTACATTCTCATAAATATAATGCTTCAATTCAGTTTAATATTTTACATTTTATGTAAAGTAAATCAATAAAAGTTTTTCCTTTTTAATGAATTTTGGGTCTTGTGTGCCCAAATCACCGACAGGAAGAACTTTCAGCATAGTTCATTCACCAGCCTAACAGTTACTATAATATTTATGCTCTGCCCACACTCCCGGGGATAATATCCACACACCGACCACACATCCTCTTCTGTAGCTGTGTCATCATATTTTCACATGACCCCTCAGTCTACATCTTCCCTCTTTAGTTAGAACACTCGGTGACATGATACGCAATGGCGTACACGATAGGAAACTATGTACAAATCATTGTGTAACACACAAGTTTAACAAGTTAACAATGCAAATCGATTTACAGATAGAGAGCGGCACGGATTAAGCTGTTGCAGTTGGTGCATAGCCCATCGCGTCTCCAGTCCCCCTTCCTCCCACTCCATCCCCACCCCACCCTTTCTCTGTTCAGTTTAAGTTTTAGAAAACTTTGAATCAAAGCCTAGTTTTAGGTTAAGTGGTAACAAAGTATTGGAACTTTGTGTTTGGTTTGCTTTGGCACCCTGAGTGTGTGGTTACACCAGTTGGTGATGTTGTAGTCTTACTCTAGCCAGTGTCCTTAGTGTGGGCGACCCAGGATATTCTGTCAGCCTGTTTTGTGGGTTCAGGACTCACTGTGTTGGCCTCTGGAGTCGTCTGTACGTCCACTGGTCTAGGGAGCCTGTGTCTAGGCACAATGACTGAAGTGCTGTGTTATCGGTTGGTTCTGATACCTACAGAAGGTGACTAGGATTGCGAACATATTGGGCATTACCTGAGGTCACTAGGTTCAGATGCTGGGCATTACTGTGATATGGTCACGTGTTGTCTGGATCCTGACTGTCTGACCAGCTGTTAGAAGGTCGAGTCTGTGGGCATCTCGATTGTGGTGCATTTTGCTTTTCAGTTTGTGTTGCATGAGGGCACCTATAACATTGCTTTCAAATTTAGGCTGCAGCTGAGTCTTGGCAGGGAGGATCGTGGTCCTGGGGTACCTGGGAAGGAGTCATTATGCTGACGTGAGACAGGCATGGTAGATTTGGCAGTCTGACTACAGAATAGCAATCTGCGCAATCCTATGCACATTTCTCCAGAAGATGCTTGTCTGAGCATACTGCCCATTCCGCCAGACTGTGGATACAGGGGGCTGCTCGAGATCTCACTGGAGAGTCCCTTGAAGACTTTAGGAATTTTCAAGTGGTTATTGGATAGACACATGGACCACACCAGAATTATAGGGAGCGAGATAACAAAAAACAAAGAACAACACAGCACAGGAAACAGGCCCTTCGGCCCAACAAGCCCGTGCCGCCATTTTAACATTGTGAGTGCCCTCTTCTACCTATGACCTTTGTCTACGCCTATTGGACTCCACAATAAAGGAACCATAACCAGATTGAGGGGAGACTAATTTAGGGACAATTTGTTAACACCAATCAGCCTAAGAGCACGTTTTTGGGGTGTGGGAGGAAACCGGAGCACCCGGAGGAAACCCACGCAAGCACGGGGAGAATGTGCAAACTCCCGCAGACACCGACCCAAATCCATGTATCTGCACAGCAATCAGCGATAGTCACTGAGCTGTCATGTTGCCTGTCAGCGCTAGATCTTGGGTTTAGACAACATTGAAGGCGGAAGGGCCTGTACTGTGCTGTGCTGTTCTACGTTTCTATGATTCTGGCCAGCTCCTCATGATGTCATCATACAATTGTCTGCATGCGAGATCTGCCTGTAAAGCATCTTTGCGGTCCTGAATTCCACGAGAGGACAGCACCCCTATTGTCAAGCTGACTGTGTCCTCCTCATGAGCTGCCTGGTCTGTAGTGTATAAGAAGATTCTGGGGAGGACATCAGCAATGCAGTTTTAGCATCATTTAGAGAGGTGATGTCCTAGTGCTATTAGTTTTCTTTAAAGTTTAAAGTTATTGCTAGACTATTAATCCAAAAACCCACGGCAGTGATGGAATTTGAATTCAATTTTAAAAATCTGAAATTAAAAGTCTAACAAAGACCGTGAAGCAATTGTTGATTGTCAGAAAAATACAGAAAGTTCACTACTGTCCTTTAAGGAAGGAAATCTGCTGTCCTTACCTGGTGCGGCCTACATGTGGCTCTGGAAACACAGCAATATGGTTGACTCCCAGTTGTCCTCGGGCAACTGGGAAGGGTAACAAATGCTGGCCAGCCAGTGACACTCATGTCCCACAAATGAATAGAAAATGCATTACAGCCATGCAGATGCAGAATGAAGAGGCTTTTTTGAAGATGGTTATGAGTGGCTGATGATCTGTTGCAGGAGAACAATATCTGTAATCATGAAGTCCTTTTTAGTCCATGCATAACTTGTCTCAGTGTCAGTGAGAGCCCTTGAAGCAAAGTCTGCCATTCTAGATGTGCCCTGCACCAGGCCTGTGCTGGGAGGCACCTGCTGATGTAAGTACTGAGCCCGAATTTCTGTATTGTATCATGACAGGGCTACCAGTGTCTTCTTGGGTCCACTGTGTGATGTTCTGGCTAACACCATTGATGGAGAAATTGACAGAGGTCCAGTGACCTCATTATGACATGAGATAAACTTAGAAAGATTCATTGTCATTACCAAGAAAGCACTGCACTTGCCCACAGGAATGGCCATCTGTCACGCAGCCCTCGTCTTGTCTGGTTCGGGCTTTACACTGTCAGCGGAGAATAAATAGCCCACTTAAGGAACCTGATTGATCCTGAATCTGCATTTCACAGGGTTAACCTTTAATTGGATGGTCCTGATTCTGGCAAGGACTAGACAAAAATGTGCATCATGTTCTTGATAGGGCAACCAAGAATGACATCGATGTTGATTTTGCAGGATTTTGCAATGGAAGAAGCCAGAGAGTGGTAGTGGAGGATTGCTTCCCTGAATGGAGGCCTGTGACTAGTGGTGTGCCGCAGGGATCAGCACTGGGTCTATTGTTGTTTGTCATCTATATCAATGATCTGGATGATAATGTGATAAGTTGGATCAGCAAGTTTGCTGATGATGCAAAGATTGGAGATGTAGTGGACAGTGAGGAAGGTTTCCAAAGCTTGCAGAGGGATTTGGACCAGCTAGTAAAATAGGCTGAAAAATGGCAGATGCAGTTTAATGCAGACAAGTGTGAGGTATTGCACATTGGAAGGACAAACCAAGGTAGAACATACATGGTAAATGGTAGGACACTGAAGAGTGTAGTAGAACAGTGGGATCTGGGAATACAGGTACATAATTCTCTAAAAGTGGTGTCACAGGTAGATAGGGTCGTAAAGAGTCCTTTTGGAACATTGGCCTTTATAAATCAAAGTATTGAGTATAAGAGTTGGAATGTTATGATGAGGTTGTATAAGACATTGGTGAGGCCAAATTTAGAGTATTGTGTGCAGTTTTGGTCACCTAATTACAGGAAGGATATTAATAAGGTTGAAAGAGTGCAGAGAAAGTTTACAAGGATGTTGCCGGGACTTGAGAAACTGAGTTACAGAGAAAGGTTGAACGTGTTAGAGTTAGAACTTTATTCCCTGGAGCGTAGAAGAATGAGGGGAGATTTGATAGAGGTGTATAGAATTATGATGGGTATAGATAGAGTGAATGCAAGTAGGCTTTTTCCACTGAGGCTAGGGGAGAAAAAAACTAGAGGACGTGGGTTAAGGGTGAAGGGGGAAAAGTTTAAAGGGAATATTAGAGAGGACTTCTTCACACAGAGAGTGGTGGGAGTGTGGAATGAGCTGCCAAATGAAGTGGTAAATTCGGGCTCACTTTTAACATTTAAGAAAAACTTGTACAGGTACATGGATGAGAGGGGTGTGGAGGGATATGGTCCAGGTGCAGGTCAGTGGGACTAGGCAGAAAAATGGATCAGCACAGATAAGAAGGCCAAAAGGCCTGTTTCTGTGCTGTAATGTTCTATGTTTGGCCTGTAAAGAGCTACCCCATTCACCGCTGAGAAACCTCACTGCAGTGGAGATCCCATAAGGCAAACAAGGAAACCAACATCTGCCCACCAGACACATGAATGTGGTTAGTTTTGAGGATTCCACATATCAGAATCTGCATTGGGTAGGCGGAATACCTCACCATTTGGCATGACTGCTATCACCTGTTCCACTGTATTAAACTTTGAAGCTTATTTTCTTAGCGTCACACGTAGACTTACATTAACACTGCAATGAAGTTACTGTGAAAATCCCCTAGTCACCAAACTCCAACCCCTACTTCGGGTACGTTGAGGGAGAATTTAGCTTGGCCAATGTATCTAACCAGCACATCTTTTGGACTGTGGGAGGAAACCAGAGCACCCTGAGGAAACCCATGCAGACAGAGTCCAGACTCTGCACAGACAGTCACCCAAGCTGGGGGTCGAACTTGGGTCCTTGGGTCTGTGAGGCAGCAGCCACTGTGCCACCGTGCCACCCCCACAGGGTGATGTTGTCTGAGCAGCACCTCGTTCTAGGTCAATACATATCCTGCCATCTTTCTTTATTGCAGCCACCATTGCTGAAATCCATTCTGTGGCTCATCAGTAGGGGTTATGAGAACTAGTGCCATCATCCAATGCAGCTCATTAACTACTTTCTGCCTCATGGCTACTGCTATTCTTCTTGGAGGTATCAAATCATCGAGTCTCGTGTGGTATACAACATAGCTTACAAATGTCACATTTGGGGTCTCTGTATGTTGTCATCCCTGAGCCTTTTCCCTGTAGAGTGTGCAATTTCTAGGACAACTTGAATGAGCCCCAATGTAGCGTTGTCCCAAAGGCCTACATTCTAGTCAACTCTCTGAAGCTTGAAATTGTCCTATGTGCAGTGGAGGGTGGCTAAATCTTTGGTGTGAATGGTTTGTCCACCGTAAGCCACAAGTCCACCGAGATGCCTGGATCTACTGAGCTACTCTTGTTGACGGACCTTGAACTGCCCCACCCAGAGTACATCATGTGCCCTCGCCACCCTCACTGCTTCCTCCGAGTGGTGTTCGACATGGAGAAATACTGTTTCATTAGCTGAGTGGAGACAGGATGTGGTAATCAGCGGGAGGTTTCCTTGTCCATGTTTGACCTGACACCATGACAATTCATAGCATCAGAGTCAATATTGAGCACTCCCAAGGCAGCTCCCTCCCGAGTTTACTGAGTCACTGCCACCTCTGCTTCATGTTCCTATCCAAACATGAACAAGAAACAGGAGTAGACCATTCAGCTCCTCAAGCCTGCTCTGCCGTTCAATAAGATTGTGACTGATCTGATTGTATTCTCAAATCCCACCAACCCCCAATTTCCTATCACCTATGTTCCTATGTTCTTTTCTTCCTCAAAAGGCATCTAAAATCCATTTAGATACAAGCCTCGTCCGCCTAATCAATGACTAATCAATAGGTAAGTCAAAGAGACATATAAGATAACACCTAATCTTTTAGATCTTTTGGCAGCACAGTTGTTAGCTCTGCTGCCTCACAGCGCAAGGGACCTGGGTTCGGTTCCCGGCCTTAGGTCACTGTCTGTGTGGGCTTTGCACATTCTACCCGTGTCTGTGTGGGTTTCCTCTGGGTGCTCCAGTTTCCCCCCATGCTGCAAAGATGTGCAGGTTATGTTAATTGGCCATGCTAAATTGCCTCTTAGTATCAGGGGGACTAGCAGAGTAAATACACAGGGTTACAGAGATAGCTGAGATTGTGGTTTGTATAGATTCAATGGGCCAAATGGCCTCCTTCTGCACTGTCGGATTCTATGATTCTATGATCTTCTGGTTTAAATATCTATACTTAGTCTCAAAAAAATACAGTAATTCGGAAGGCCGATCGGATGTTATTATTTATTACAAGGGGAATTGTATACAAAACTAGAGAGGTTATGCTTTAGTTATACAGAGTACCAGTGAGGTCACATCTGGAGTACAGTGTACAGTATGGGTTACCTTACTCAAGGCCGGATGTATAAGCATTGGAGGAAGTTCAGAGAAGGTTTGCCAGGCTAATCCTGGAATGGACAGGTTGTCTTCTGAGGAAAGATTGGATAGGCTAAGCTTGTACCTGATGGAATTTAGAAGAGCAAGAGGCAACTTGATCGAAACATAAGGCTCTGAGGAGTCATGACTGGGTGGGTACGGAGAGCTTGGTTCCTCTTGTGGGAGAATCTAGAACTCGGGGTCACTGCTTAAAAATAAGGGGCTGTCCATTCAAAACGAAGATGAGGCGAAATGTCTTCACTGAGAGGGTCATGTGTCTTTAGAACTTTCTCCTTGAAAAGGCAGCAGAAGCAGAGTCTTTGAATATTTTTAAGGAAGAGGTGGATAGATTCTTGTTAAGCAAGAGGGTGATAGGAAATTGGGGGTGGGTGGGATTTGAGATTACAATCAGATCAGTCATGATCTTATTGAATGGCAGAGCAGGCTTGAGGAGCTGAATGGTCTACTCCTGTTTCTTGTTCATGTTTGGATAGGAACATGAAGCAGTGACTCAGTGGTATAAACTTGGGAGGGAACTGCTCAACATTGACTCTGATGCTATGAGTTGTCATGGCATCAGGTCAAACATGGACAAGGAAACCTCCCGCTGATTACCACATCCTGTCTCCACTCAGCTAATGAAACAGTATTCCTCCATGTCGAACACCACTCGGAGGAAGCAGTGAGGGTGGCAAGGGCACATGATGTACTCTGGGTGGGGCAGTTCAAGGTCCGTCAACAAGAGTAGCTCAGTAGACCCAGGCATCTCGGTGGACTTTGTGGCTTACGGTGGACAAACCATTCGCACCAAAAATTTAGCTACCCTCCACTGCACATGAAAGGGATTTGAATTGAAGGAGGACATGCCAGGACCAACATCAGGAATACGTAAAAATAAGATGTCAACAGAACAGATCTACTTGTGTGCTAAACAGCTTAAGCTACAAACAACATGGTTAAGCAATCCCACAACCAACAGATCAGACCTAAGCTCTGCAGTCCTACCACATCCAGCTGGCTGTCAGTTAAACAACTCGCTGGAGGCAGAGGCTCTACAAATATCCCCTCCTCAATGATAGAGGAGCCCAGCACACCAGGGCAAAGGATAAGGCATTCACAACAATCCTTATCCAGAGATAGAGTTGAGCCAAGTAGATGATCCATCTAAGCCTCCACCGGAGGTCCCCAGCACCACAGATGTCAGTCTCCAGCCAATTCAATTCATCTCAAGTAATATCAAGAAATAGCTGAAGGCACTGGACACAACAATATTCCAGCAATGCTACTGAAGATGTGGTCCAGAACTTGCTGTGCCTCTGTTACAGTACAGCTACAACACTGTTCATTTACGTCCTGTACAAAGGAAACAGGACAAATCCAACCCAGCCAATTACTACTCCATCAGTCTGCTCTCGACCAGTAAAGTGATGGAAGGGGTTATCAACAGTGCTATCAAGCAGCACCTGATCAGCCATAACCTGCTCGTGAATTCTCGGTTTGATTTCCAGCAGGGTCATTCAGCTCCTGATCTCATTACAGCCTTGGTTCAAACATGAACAAATGAGATGAACTCCAGAGGTGAGGTGAGAGTGACAGCCCTTGATATCAAGGCAGCGATTGACCGAGTGTGGCATCAAGGAGCCCGAGCGAAACTGGGATCAATGGGAATCGAGGGAAAACTCACCGCTGATTGGAGTCACACCAGGCACAAACGTCATCTCAGCTCCAGGACATCTCTGCAGGAGTCCCTCAAGGTAGTGTTCTGGGTCCAACCATCTTCAACTGCTTCATCAATGATCTTCCTCCCAATATAAAATCAGAAGAGGGGGGATGTTCACTGATGATGTTCAGTATCATTCATGACTCCAGGTACTGAACCAGTCCATGCCCAAATGACCGTATCTAGGCTTGGGCTAACAAGTGGCAAGTTACTTTTGTGCCATGAAAGTGCTAGGAAATGACCATCTCCAATAAGAGAGGATCTAACCATTGCCCCTTGACATTCAATGCCATTACCAGCACAGAATCCTGTACTATCAACATCCTGGGAGTTGCCATTGACCAGGAACTGAACTGGGCTAGCCATATAAATATAGTGGCTACCAATGCAGGTCAAAGGCTAGGAATCCTGTGGTGAATCACTCACCCTCTGACTCCCCAAAGCCTCTGACTCTACAAGACACAAGTCAGGAATGTAATGGAATACTCCCCACTTGCCTGGGTGGGTGCAGTTCGAACAACACTCAAGTAGCTCGACACCATCCAGGATAAAGCAGCTCACTTGATTGCTACCCCTTCTACACACACCCAATCACTCTACCACTGATGAACAGTGGGAGCTGTGTGTACCATCTACAAAAGGCACTGCAGGAACTTACCAATGTTCCTTAAGCAGAACCTTCCACACACATAACTACTTCCATCGAGGACAAGAGCAGCAGATGAATGGGAACATCACCACCTGGAGGTTCCCCTCCAAATCACTCACCAACCTGATTTGGAAATGTATCATCATTCCTTCACTGTTGCCGGGTACAAGTCCTGTAGCTCCCTCCCTAACAGCACTGCGAGTGTACCTACACCTCAGGGACTTGAGCTGTTCAAGAAGGCAGCTCACCATCACCTTCTCAAGGGCAAATAGGGAAAGGCACTAAATTAACCAGCAATGTACACATTGCATAAATGACTACATGGGTGGGATTCTCCCCAAAAAAAATCTAAGTACCAAACTTGTGCAAAAATTGGAGTAACTTGTGCTGTTTTTTTCAGTGGGACTTTCAAATGAATCTCCCACGCCCTATGTATCACAGAGGACCTAGCATGAATCAAGTGAAAAATTAGTCGACGGAGCCTATTCCCGCCAGAGAGACTGGCAGCGTAGCACTGACTGGGCGACTGCACATGGACCAATCTGTCAGCGCCCAGATCGGCACATGCGCCATTGCCCCACACTGCCGGCCTCCTGATCACTGGTCAGCTCGATCGCTGGCCAGCCCCCCAACCGCACATCGTTGGTCGTGCAACCCCCCCATCCCCCCGACATTGGTCTGATCACCAGCCCCAACTCCCCCCGCCATCCCCACCTACCCCCCCCCCCCACCTCCACAGGCAGTCCAATCTCCCAATCCCCCCTACCCACCCCCCCACCAGACCAGCAGGCCAACCCACCCCTCCCTACCGCAGACTCGGTTCCACCCCCACAGCCCCGAACTCCCCCAACAGGCCGACCCCAACCCACCCCGATGGCCAGCCCCGATTGCTGGCTTCCCTCCCTGGATCTACGATCCCAAATGCAGAGTGGTAGTGGGAGCCCCCATCCTTGCCAATCTCCCACCGCAAGCTGGCAAAGCTTAGGGGCACCCCTTCCCATTACCCTTGACTTCTTAGGGGGCCCCCATTGTCCTCCTTCACCAGCGGGGTTGAGCCACCAGTTCCCAGCTGGTGGGAAGCTGCTATAAACCCCGCTGGAGTGAAACACTCCTGGCAGGAGTGGAGATGCTCTGGGGCCCTGAGACCTCAATCCCGGGCCTGCTAATTACATGTAAATGATCATCTAAACAATTTATTCAGCTCCATGCGGATTTCTGACGATTCTGGAAATCCGGCAGGTGGAGACATGTGGAGACCATGGCGCACAGTGGGAAGCCTGCTAAGTGAACTCTGCTTTAGGGGTGGCACGGTAGCACAGTGGGTTAGCACTGCTGCTTCACAGCTCCAGGGACCTGGGTTCGATTCCCGGCTCGGGTCACTGTCTGTGTGGAGTTTGTACATTCTCCTTGTGCCTGCGTGGGTTTCCTCCGGGTGCTCCGGTTTCCTCCTACAGTCCAAAGATGTGCGGGTTAGGTTGATTGGCCATGCTAAGAAATTGCCCCTTAGTGTCCAGGGATGTGTATGTTAGAGGGATTAGTGGGTAAAACATGTAGGGATATGGGAGTAGGGCCTGGGTGGGATTGTGGTCGGTGAAGACTCGATGGGCCGAAGGGCCTCTTTCTGCACTGTAGGGTTCTATGGTTAAGTCTCCCAGCCCACAACATGCTCTCGCAGTCCAGCAGGCTGGAAAAATTGCTCCTTTATATCTTTTTAAGGTTGTACCCGTAATTTCCTGGTCTGGTCTCATCTCTTCGACTAGTGTACGACTGGAGTTTGGAAAAATCAGAAGACTAATTAATTCAACTTCTACTCAGTTTCTACACTGGAAAATATGGTATTTGTTGTACTTCTACACCAGCCTTTTGTGATTCATGCACTTGAACCTTCAGATCCTTCTGCACTTCAGAGCTCTGCAATCTCTCACCATTTAGAACAGAAACTGACTCATCGGCCCACCAAGCCTGTGTTATTCTATCTGGACCAATCACTTTTATCGCTCTATACCCTGCCTGTTCATGTGTCTGTCCAGATAATTCTTAAAAGTCGCTAATGTACCTGCCTCAACCACCTCACTTGGCAGTGCATTCCAGGCCCTCATCACCCTCTGTGTAAAATACATCTCCTGCACATCTCTACTGAACCTTACCCCTCCCTTACCCTGAACTTGTGCCCCTTCTCATTGTCATTTCAGATAATACGCTTCCTTATTATTCTTCCTGATTCTGTTATTCGCTCCCAACTCCAGAGTGTATTGATGTATCCTAAGGAACGAGGAATATCCTTTCCTGACTCACTCTTAAACAGGGATCTGAGAGACAGATGTGACACAGCCAGAGTCACCTGGTCATTAAGGCAACCATTGAGCAGGCCACCAAGCTACTGAAGATTTGGTGACTCACTGAACGCTTACAGTGAATATTATAAGACCCTTGTCAGACCCCACTTGGAGTACTGTGCGCAGTTCTGGTCGCCTCACTACAGGAAGGATGTGGAGGCTACTGAGAGGGTGCAGAGGAGATTTACAAGGATGTTGCCTGGATTGGGAGGCATGCCTTATGAGGATAGGGTGAGGGAGCTCGGTCTCTTCTCCCTGGAGAGACGAAGGTTGTGACCTGATAGAGGTTTATAAAATGTTGAGAGGAATAGATAGGGTGGATTCTCAGAGGCTATTTCCCAGGGCTGAAATGGTTGCTACGAGAGGACACAGGTTTAAGGTGCTGGGAAGCAAGTACAGAGAAGATGTCAGGGGTAAGTTTTTCACTCAGAGGGTGGTGAGTGAGTGGAATCGGCTGCCATCGGTGGTAGTAGAGGCAAACTCGCTGGGGTCTTTTAAAAGACTTCTGGATGAGTACATGGGATTTAATGGGATTGGGAGTTACAGATAGTTCTATGGCTTGGTAGGTATGGATGCGATTGGTGCAACTTGTGGGCCAAAGGGCCTATTTGTGCTGTAGTGTTCTATGTTCTATAAGTATCTCAGTTATATCGAAGCAGTTCAGAGTGCAGCTTGTTCAATGTAGACTTTTAAATACCTTTGCACTGTCTGTAATGTTTCTTTGGCTGTATTGAAGCATCTCAGAGTCGTAGCCCAATCCATCACACAAACCATCTTCCAATCCTGTGATTCTGTCTCTATTTCCTGCTTGGAAAAGCAACCAAATAATTAAAGACCCCACTCACCCCAGACATACCCTCTTCCACCATCTTCCATCAGGAAAAAGATACAAAGTCTGAGATCATGTACCAATCGACTCAAGAACAGCTTCTTCCCTGCTGCTGTCAGGCCTTTAAATGGGCCTACCTTGTATTAACTTGATCTTTCTCTACACCCTAACTATGACTGTAACACTACATTCTGCACTCTCTTCTTTGCTGCTCTATGAACGGCTTTGTCTGCATAGCACACAAGAAACAGTACTTTTCACTATATATTAATACAAGTGACAATAATAAATCAAATCAAATCAGATCAGAGTGTAACTTGATGTATGTAAGAACCTGAATATTATTGCACTGTGTGATGGCCATTTTGCAATATTTGTAATATTTTTGCAGATATTCTACGAATAAAGTATAGTTTTGCAAAAAAAAATTTGGTTCTGGTGCCTTGACCAATCGGGTGGTGCCCCCCCCAATAACCCCCCCTCCAAGATTCAGTCATTGTGATGGTCTGCTGCACCCTCTATAACTTGGAGGTCTCTGTAGTCAGTCACTGCCACACTCCTTGCGGCTTCAGAGACAGAGATAGGATAGATAGAGAGGTGTTTTTGTTTGTGGGGCCATAGATATACGAAGAACCATAGAAAAGTTACAGCACAGAAGGGGGCCATTCGGCCCATTTTGTGCACGCCAGCCCGAGGACAATCCAAGGTGCCCTTCCCAATCCCACTTTCCTGCACTTGGCCCATCCCCAGTGAACTCCAAAAGAAATCCAGGAGAAGCCTCTTTGCTCAGAGGGTGGTGAGAGTATGGGAATCCCATGGAGTGGATCGACTTAGATGTGCTCAGGGGGAAGCTAGGTGAACGCAAAGGAAGAAAGAATAGTTCATGCTTGTAGGATGAGGCGAGGTAAGAATGGGAAGGGCTTTGTGAATGGTTAAAAGACCAGTCTGGAAATTTGGACTGAATGCTGATTTTCTGCACTGTCATTCTGTGGAGCTCTGTGCCATAAGTAAGGTTGGAACCTAATCACAGCACTAGTGTAAGCACTGACAGCATTGCTGAGGGAATTGATTTAGCTGAGCACTCTTAATAGCAATACATTGCTGCGATACACAGCACTTTATAAATGACTGAACACATTTATTACTCATAAACACTAAAACCAGTCTTGCAATAAATAGAGAATAGCAGCTGCTTAGCAAGGAGTTATAAGGCCATATTTCAACCAAGGGATTCAAATGACAATGTAAAACATATGAGCAAAGTTCATGAATATTTGCAGGGCTCTGGGAAAGAGTTGGAACTGGTAACTGCCTCTTTGCTTTCTGTTATTGTATTTCAGATCTTCTGTGACTACTGACTGACTGATGCCGAGCAAGTGGCTAGAACCAGAGAATCCCACAGTGAAGATATAGGCCATTTGGCCCATCTGGTCTGCACCGACACTCCAAATGAGCATCTCATTCACAGGCGACAAGTCTTCAAAGCTCACGTTAGAAACAAACATCATTTGTAGGTCCAGGTGGGCTGTGCTAATGGTCCTCCACTTGGCCACATTTGTTACTGGATTTGGGATGGAAGGGAAAAAGATGGGCAACTATTTCATTGCAGCATTGGAAAAAGAAAGCAAGATTTTTGAGGAAGGGATCCACATTGGGGATTCAGTCATCACACTACATGTGTCAATAGGGGTTGTCTGCATTGAGAATTAATCAACGGAGAATTTTTAAGTTTATTTATTAATGTCACAAGTAGGCTTACATTAACACTGCAATGAAGTTACTGTGAAAATCCTCTAGTCGCCACACTCTGGCACCTGTTCAGGTACACTGAGAGAGAATTTAGCATGGCCAACTCAATGAAATGGAAACAACAGCAAAGCAATGGGTAAGATTTGGCAACTGGGTAAAGCAGCTCATTAATATGGAGAAGGAACGGAAAGCACCAACTTATACAACAGAGTCAGAGCTGAGGGTACACTTACAGCACAGAGTCATGACAGAAAAGAAGATAACTGAACATAACTCTAGTCAAAGAAATATTGCAAAACAGAGACAAGTGTTGCTGAAGTTTTTCATCTTGCACTCATCAGGACCAATACAGAAAGACCAAGTTTCAAACAATCACCACAATTTATATTGTAGCAGAAAAGGGTGCTGGATGGTTGGCAATGAGATACTTCAGGCTCCCCATGTTCCCAAGCAATTCAAAAAAAGCTACCAGACTTGAACATGTTTCTTTAGTTTGCAGAGTTCAGTTGCTTTCTCTTCAACACCTCAGCCATTCAGAGATAATTTGCCAGGAGTGCAGGTCCCGCTACGGACCTGGGGGTGGAAGAGTATCCAATCCAAAAGGGCCTGATCTCAGGAGGAGGTACAAGCGCTGACTCCATCATGACAAGAGAAGCCTGGGTCAGCCGGCTACAATCAAACAAAGAAAACTGCTTAAACTGAAGCTGAAACTCATTAAAGTGTTTTGATTGTCAACCCAACGCCGGGGGCCTAATTGGGTGCCGATTCCTTATCCAGTCTCTGCTAGACCCAGCAATAGGCTGATTGAATCATAGAATCCCTACAATGCAGAACGAGACCATTTGGCCCATCAGGTCTGCACTGATTCTGCAAAAGAGCATCATAGCCTGCCCCATCCCTGGAACCCCATGTATTTACCCTGCTAATCCCCTAACCTACGCATTTTTGGACACTGAGGGGCAATTTAGCATGGTCAATCTGCATATCTTTTGAACTGCGGGAGGAAACTGGAGCACCCGGAGGAAACTCACACAGACACTGGAGAATGTATAGACTCTGCACAGAGAGACACCCAAGGCCAGAATCGAATCTGGGTCACTGGTGTTGTGAGGCACTGTGCCACCATAAGATGGGAGTCAGTTTGAGTTTTATTTCTTGAAAAGTTTTAACCTGTGATCTGACTCCATGTTAAAACTTGCTGATCTTTTTTTCATTTTTTTTCAAACTGGAAGGTGTAATTCAATGTAGAGGCAGAATAATGCCTGCACTGAAACAGGATCTGTTCTGTGCAATTATTGTCTTTGGTACAGGTTAATGATTTGGAGAGCCGAACATTCGCTAAATTCTCCAACTTGGCCAATGATACAAACTTGTAAACAGTCAGGAATTACCAAATAAACAGAGGAATCTGGACCAGCCGGGAGATTGAGTCAAAAAGCAGGAGATATTCACAGAGAGACAAATGATCATGAAACTGAGAAAGGGAAAGAAACAGCAGAGAGCACAAAATAAAATGGAACTTGCTGTCTCACAGGAAGTGACATGGGGTTCTCTGGCGGCTTAACAGGAAAACCTCAGCACAGTGTGTTCAGTCAGTGAAAGTGGCAAATTCAACCTTCAAACTTATATCTCAAGGGACAGGATACAAGGTTCAGGAAATGTTACGTCGCTTTGAGAAGGCATTCACCTTTGAGTACTGTGTACAATCCTTGAAAGTCATGGCTTTTTCACAGCATGGAATGGAGAAAGCAAGCGTCCAACACTTCCTTTACACTCCAGACCCATCAATGGCAGTTGCGCTTTCAACTATCCCAGCTTCAAACCCTACCCTCCCTTCTAACCTCTTTGCAGCTCAATCCATCTCTTAATGAAAGGGAGAGCCCCTTTCATTAAGAGGTTATTTAAAAATTTATTTCTTTGATCAAGCATTTCATCACTTGGTGGTTAGGATTCGGTGATCTTACTGCTGCAGCCCAAGTTCAGTTTCCGATCAGGAAAGGTCTGTTTATAGGTGGTGCGGTGGTTAGCACTGCTGCCTCTGTGCCAGGGGCACTCCATTCGATTCCCAGCTTGGGTGCCTGTCTATGCGGAGTCTGCATGTTCTCCTCATGTCTGCGTGGGTTTCCTTAGGGTGATCCGGTTTCCTCCCACAGTCCGAAAGATGTGCTGGTTAGTTGAATTGGCCGTGCTAAACTCTCCCTCTGTGCTCTCAAACAGGCATTGGAGTGTAACTTCACTGCATACTGTAAGCCTATTTCTGATACTAATAAAAATAAACATTAAACATGTCCTAAACTCACCTTTGGCTCATTTTCAATATTTGTCCGATTAATCTCATGTTAAACATCTTTCGGTTTTATAACCTCACCAGTTGTTGTATAAACACAAGTTGTTGTTATAAACTGCTAAATGACCATGAGTCAACATGTTACAGGACGAAGGCAATTTGGCATGTTTACTTTTTGGCAAGAATAGGCGGCTTAAAGGTTATCTTCGTTAGGGTTTATATGTTGTGAACAGCATTAATAAAATGGATCTTGGAAAGATGTTAGCATTAACTCTAGGACGAATGGAAGCCAGAAATGCAAATAATGTTTTGGAAAGATGGATACAGGGTTATCTAACTGACCGAGATAAATACTGGCAGATATCTGAAGCAGTAGACCCAAGCGAGGAAGTGCAAATAAAAACAGGTAAAATGTTCAAGGAGGTGACAGCAATTTTTTTTGGCTGCCTGGTATATTGAAGGCTATGAAAAATAAATTATAAAATAAAAATTAAACTAGAAAGAGTGCAGAAAAGATTTACGATGATGCTACCGGGATTTGATGGTTTGAGTTAGGAGGAGAGGCTAAATAGAACTTTTTTCCCCTGGAGCGTAAGAGGCTGAAGGGTGACCTTATAGAGGTCTATAAAATAATGCGGGGCACAGAAAAGATAGATAGTCAATATCTTTTCCCAAAGGTAGGGGAGTCTAAAATTAGAGGCCATTGGTTTAAGGTGAGAGGGAAGAGATACAAAAGTGTCCAGAAGGGCAATTCTTTCACACAGAGCATGGTGAGTGTCTGGAACAAGCTGCCAGAGGTAGTAGTAGAGATGGGTACAATTTTGTCTTTTAAAAAGCATTCAGATAGTTACACGGGTAGAACATAGAACATAGAACATTACAGCGCAGAACAGGCCCTTCGGCCCATGATGTTGCGCCGACCAGTCAAAAAGCAATGACCCTCTAACCTAAACCAATCCCTTTCCATCCATAAACCTATCCACGGATCTCTTAAACGTCCCCAAACTAGGGTAAGATGGGTATAGAGGGATATGGGCCAAAGGTGGGCAATTGGGACTAGCTTAGTGGTAAAAACTGGGCTGCATGGATAAGTTGGGCCGAACGGCCTGTTTCCAAGCTGCAAATCTCTATGATGGAACTGAAAAATATGGGATGATTCATTTTGGGAGCAAATAGACTCTATTTGCTGCAAATTAGGTCCCACCCTTCTTCCAACTCTTTGGCCAACTGACATGGTGGAATCGACTCACTCCATGAAGAAAACTAACTTCTCATTGCTAAAGCTATTGCAACCATTTTTGGGCTATATTCCATCGTGGAATTTATTAAGTGCGTTTTAATATCAATCTTAACGTAAAATAAAGACATAACAGCACTTTAAAAGTGAATGCTTTGGCTCAGGGTAATCCTTTTGCATCGGAAGCAGAGTGTTATAGATTTAATTCCCTCTCCAGAGACTCAAACGCATAACCTAGGCTGGCACTCCAGTGCAGTCCTGTATAAATACAAGGCTTTGTTCCACTCCCTGATTAGACCGCACTTAGAGTGCTGTGACCGATTCTGGTTGCTGGAATAAACAAGGGGGTCTTTCAAACACTGGAGGCAACGCAGAGAAGAGCCACAAGGATGACCCCAATCGTGAGAGAACTGAACCATGAAGAAATTCAGGAGACACTTGGGTTATGCAGCATGGAAAGAATTTAGCTGAAAGTGGAACTTATGAGGTAGTTTAAAGAATATATCACTTTTAATTAAAATGCAGGATAGGATAAGGAGGGACATTTGTTCCCCAGAAGTGGGCAAAATTGGCCCAACAAAGCCCGACAAAATCTTACCAGAATTTGTCAAAGCGTCAGTTCCGGTGAGAAAACCAGCCTGCACCGGTTTTATCCCAGAATATTCACACTTTGACAGCTTAAAAAAGGAGGGTTTTGCAGCATCATCCTGGCAGGACTCTTAAATACAGCAAAGCCAACTGTACAGAGATGGTATCACCATTAGAACCATAGAACCAGAGAAAATCACAGCTCAGAAACAGGCCTTTTGGCCCTTCTTGTCTGTGCCAAACCATTCTTTTCCTAGTCCCACTGACCTGCACTTGGACCATATCCCTCCACACCCCTCTCATCCATGAACCCATCCATTTTTCTTAAATGTTAAAAGTGACCCCGCATTTACCACTTTATCCGGCAGCTCATTCCACACTCCCACCACTCTCTGCGTGAAGAAGCCCCGCCTAATATTCCCTTTAAACTTTTCTCCTTTCACCCTTGACCCATGCCCTCTGGTTTTTTTCTCCCCCAGCCTCAGTGGAAAAAGCCTGCTTGCATTCAGTCTATCTATACCCATCAAAATCTTATACACCTCTATCAAATCTCCCCTCATTCTTCCATGCTCCAGGGAATAAAGTCCGAACCTATTCAATCTCTTTCTGTAACTCAGTTTCTCAAGTCCCAGCAACATCCTTGTGAACCTTCTCTGCACTCTTTCAACCTTATTTACATCCTTCCTGTAACTAGGTGACCAAAACTGTACACAATACTCTGAATTCAGCCTCACCAATGCCTTATACAACCTTACCATAACACTCCAACTTTTATACTCGATACTCCGACTTATAAAGGCCAATGTACCAAAAGCACTCTTTACAATCCTATCCACCTGTGATGTCATTTTTAGGGAATTCTGTACCTCTATTCCCAGATCCCTCTGTTCAACTGCATTCTTCAGAGTCCTACCCATTAGCCTGTAGGGGTGCCCCAACCCCAAATAAACATATTAAAAGTAAAGAAAAAAAACTCACTTAAAAAAATAAATTGGAGGGATTTTTTAAAAAATCTATCAAGAAACTCACCAATGCGATGTCACGTTTAAATTTTATTTATTATTGTCACAGCAGGCTTTCATTAACACTGCAAATAAGATAGTTGGGGATTTCCCTATTGACCATGTGTAGAGACTGCACCGTTGTTAGTGAAAATCGCTTAGTCGCCAACTCTGGTGCCTGTTCGGGTACGCTGAGGAGAATTTAGCATGGCCAATGCACCTAACCAGCACATAGAACCCTACAGTGCAGAAAGAGGCCCTTCAGCCCATCAAGTCTGCACCAAAAACAATCCCACCCAGGCCCTACCCCCATATCCCTACATATTATACCCACTAATCCTTCTAACCTACACTACCCTGGACACTAAGGGACAATTTCTAGCATGGCCAATCAACCTAACCCACACGTCTTTGGACTGTGGGAGGAAACCGGAGTACCCGGAGGAAACCCACACAGACACGAGGAGGATGTGCAAACTCCATACAGACAGTGACCTGAGCTGACAATTGAACCTAAGACCCTGGAGCTGTGAAGCAGCAGTGCTAACCACTGTGCTACTGTACCACCCATCTTTTGGACTGTGGGAGAAAACTGGAGCACCCGAGGAAACACACACACAGATACAGGGAGAATGTGCAAGCTCCACACAGAGAGTGACCCAAGCCGGAATTGAACCCAGGTCCCTGGCACTGTGAAGCAGCAGTGCTAACTACTGTGCCACTGTGCCACCCGACGTTGACAAGGTGTGAATATTCAGTGAGGAGGTCATTCGGCCCATCAAATCTGCACCGACCACAATCCCACACAGGCCCTATCTCCATAACCCCATGCCTTTACCCTCGCTAGTCTTCCTGACACTAAGGGGCAATTTAGCATGGCCAATCCACCTAACCCGTACATCTTTGGAGTGTGGGAGGAAACCCACGTGGACATGGGTGGGTTTCCACACAGACATTGTGGAGAGATGTTCGGAGTCGTGTGGAACTCTCTCAAAAGACTTGCCAAATCCCGGGTAGATTACATCAATGTGTTACCCTCACTCACCTTCCTTGTTACCGTCTCATAAAATTCACTCAAGTTAGTCAGACATGACCTTCTCCTTAACAAATCCAAGTTGACTGTGCCTGATTAGTACCTTTCTAAATGATGAATAATACTTCCTCTCAGAATTCTTGCCCACTGCCAAGGTTAGACCGGCTGGTCTATAATTAGTTGGGCTATCCCTTCCTCCCTTTTTAAATAACTCCAGCCCTCTAGAACCACAGTTGCTGCCAGAAAGGATTGAAAAATGATGGCTTGAGCCTCTGCTATCTCTTCCCATGCTGCTCCGAACAACCTGGGACACATTTCACCCAGACCTACTAATCCATCACTTTCAAGGATGTTAAAGACCTTAATGTTTCCTCCCTCACCATGCTGATCTAGCTAATGTTTCACATTCCTCCGCCTTAATTACAAAGTACTCATTAAGAATCCTGAATCTGTGATGCCCAACACCTCCCCCCACCCCATTCCCAGCTATTAATTTTAATGAATGAAAGATTACAGGTTGCACGCCCACAATTTCCAATGCTGCGGTGAAAGTGTGGCAGTGAGGAAGAAGCCCTTTCACAAAGAGCCTTGCCTGGGGTGATACATTCACAGGTCTCGAGCAAGGAATCCCAGGAGAGGCATTTCTTCAATGATAACTTCCAAGCAGCCAGCGTGAGAATAGAGAGGAGGTTTCCTGCTTGGGCAGGAGGGAGAGTCACCTGGACCTCCACCTCGGCGTTTTAGCTCAATTCCCTGAAGACAAAGTGAAGAATGGAACTGAAGACTCATAGTTCCCTTTCTGAAAGGCTTCTGGGTTTAGATGTTACTGGGCATGTTGGAACATTCAGGGACATCTTTAAATCCTCTCCCAATTGTGCACTGAGCACTGTCACCTGCCAGAACATTAAAAAACAGGAATGCTGCCTTTCACCCCACAGACTCAAGAAGGGTCAAGTTGACATTGATGATTCCATAACATTGTGAGCTCTCCCTGTTGTCCTGCCCATTTCTAGAGGGAGATGGCAGTATAGTGATAATGTCACTGGACTATTAATCCAAAGGCTAATGCACTGGGCGAGGCACTGACCATCCATAGCAAAGGAGAATCTAACCATTTTACCTTGACATTCAATGATATTATCATTGAATATTCTGTGAGTTATTATTGACCAAAAACTGAACTGAACTAGCCATATAAGCTGTGGGTGCAACAACAGGTCAGAGGCTGGGAATCCTGTGGCAAGAAATTTACCTCCTGACTCCCTAAAGCCTGTCCACAGTCCACAAGGTACAAATCAGGAGTTTGATGGACTACTTTCCACTTGTCTACATGAGTGTAGATTCAACAACACTCAAGAAACGTTGCGCTATCCAAGACAAAGCAGCCCACTTGATTGACACCTGATCGACCATCTTTAACATTCAGTCTCCCCAGCACTGATGAACACACTGAAGTGTGTGCCATTAACAAGATGCACTGCAGCTACTCACCAAGACTTAGAATCGTAGAATCCCTACAGTGCAGAAGGAGGCCATTTGGCCCATCGAGCCTGCACCAACAACAATCCCACCCAGACCCTATCCCAGTAACCCCATCTATTTACCCTACTAATCCTCCTGACACTAAGAGGCAATTTAACATGGCCAATCAACCTAGTTCGCAAACCTTTGGACCGCGGGAGGAAACAGGAGCACCCGGAGGAAACGCGCACAGACACGGGGAGGAGGAGTAAACGCCACACAGTCATCTGAGGTTGGAATTGAAACCAGACTGCGGTGGGGAGAGGGGGAGGAGGAAGGGGGATGGCTGGGTAGGATGCTCCTTTGGAGAGTCAGTGCAGACTCAGTGGGCCGAATGGCCTCCTTCTGCACTGTAAGGATTCTATGATTCTATCTCCTGCATTTCCATAGAACTGGCTGAGTCCATCATGCAGCGTTAGATCATCCAACAAAAATACAAGGATTAAGATAAAGCAAGTTGATCATATTTTTTGCACTTGCCCAGCTCTCTCACATACATACCATTAACATATCTCCAAGCTGTTTTACTGGCACGTGATTCCAGTAACAAAGAGGTAATATGGAAGTGTGGAATATCAGTACTGTGAAACCATTCATATAAACAAGAGTTTTATTTGATACCACTGGGAAGTAATTATCATGTATTTTATTCACGAAGGCCACATAGCTATTGAATAACTCCATTTGGAAAATGTGTGATTTGTAATCAAATATTGTCTTGCCTTCAATATTGTTAATGTGTCATACAATCTACTGTTTGTGAAAATGCTACTTAAGCTAATGATGTAACTGGAGGCTAACGTAAATACCTAACCCCATTTTCCCTTTATTTAATTGCAGAGAGAGAGAAAAAAACGTCTTGCTTTTATGTGACAACTTTCACATTCTCTGGAGAGGGCGAGCAGTTTAGCATCTCATCAGCAAGCCAGCACCTCCAACAATGCGGCACTCCCTCAGCCCTGCACAGGAGTGTCAGCCCCGATTTATTTGATGCTTACGTTCTGAAAGTGGGACATGAAGCCAAGGTGTCCCGAGGCGACACCAACTCAAACATGGGGACACTGGATCCACTTCAGATCGGCCATGATCTTACTGAATGGCGGGGCAGGATCAAAGGGCTAGTTGGCCTACACCTGCTCCTTATGGAATGGATCTCCGGTTTTCTGCCAAAGAGACTGGTGATGCCCACTTTTCTTTCCACTGGTGGCAGTCCCTGTAAGAGAAGCAAAAGGTTGTTGATGAAAATTTGGGCAACAAAGTAGCTGGAGCAGCACAGCCAAGCCCATAGGTAGCAGATAGGATGATCAAATAACCCTGCTCTTCTCTATTTCCAGCCTTGCCATGGCTGGAAGCTATGGTACTGTTGCTATGGCACACACACACACAGTGTCCAGTGTGGGTGGCATACTGGCAAACTGGTTGGCACTGCTGCCTTGCAGCACCAGGGATCTGGGTTCAATTCCCGGCTTGGGTCACTGTCTGTGTAGAGTTTGCATGTCCTCCCCGTGTCTGCGTGGGTTTCCTCCAGGTGCTCCGGTTTCCTCCCACAGTCTGAAAGACATGCTGGTTAAATGCATTGGCCATGCTAAATTTTCTCTCAGTGTATCCAAACAGGCGCCAGAGTGTGGGATTTCCACAGTGCTATGCTAGTGTAAGCCTACTTGTGACAGTAATAAATAAACTTATAGACACTGGTGCCTGCTCCACGGCATAAGCTGGTAAATGGGCAGCCTTCACATCCTGTCCACGCCTTCTCACAGGTGTTATGAACTCTCTTTTCCTGCAGGATGAGGGGTGAATGATAGATGAACAGCCCTCCCTCACCTCTCACTGACATGAGCTGCTGTGTTTCGCAGTGATGACCCTTCCCTCCACATGTGGAGAAGGCTATCATTTCAATCATGCGACGGGGCAGTCTCTCTGACACTATGAGGGAGCACTGTGACCACACAAACTGCTGGACTCATGGACGTGTGGTTGTGCAGAGAGTTGGAGACCTAGGAGCTGTTTGCCACTGACCTTCCTAAATCAGGTATTTAAAGCAGAAAGGACCTCTGTTTAATGCCCCCACAGGCAGATAGCACATCTCACAATACCTCAGACTGTACTGCACCAAGTCAACCGAGGCAATGTACTCCTGTCTCTGGAGGACTTTAAAAGGCACAGCTTCAGCGTGGAGGTTTGAGTGTCAGCACTGAGCCATGTTTGGTGTAAAGAAAGAAAAGAAAGTATCATTTCAATGTTTCTTTCTTGGTTCATTGCGACTGTCCCCAGGATACAGTACAATTAACAACAAATTAGATCACTTTCCCTGATGGTGTAATGGGGGGAAAGCAAAAGCCAGTGCAGCAATAACATACACAGCAAAAGTCAACAGTCTGATTCACTACAATTCTTAATGAACTGATTGCAGTAGGTTAGCACTCAGGAGCAATAGAAAACAAAGTTGTTGGTTCTATATAACACCCTTCACGATCTCAGACGTCCCAAAGTGCTTTATTGGATGACAATGGCCTATTGTCATGGATTAGTAATGATGTAGGGATGCCGGCGTTGGACTGGGGTAAACACAGTAAGAAGTCTCACAGCACCAGGTTAGAGTCCAACCAGTTTATTTGATAGTAAACCCACAAGCTTTCGGAAACGGTGTCCCTTCGTCAGGTGAGTGTGGAAGATTCTGATCAGGGAAAGGGATGTAAAGACACACACAGTTTACAGAATACTGATTAATCATAGAATATAGAACATTACAGCGCAGTACAGGCCCTTCGGCCCTCGATGTTGCGCCAACCAGTGGAACCAATCTAATGACCCTCTAACCTAAACTATTCCAATGTTATCCATATGCCTATCCACTGACCATTTGAATGCCCTTAAAGTTGGTGAGTCCACAGCTGCTGCAGGCAGGGCATTCCACGCCCTTACTACCCTCTGAGTAAAGAACCTACCTCTGACATCCGTCCTATAACTACCACCCCTTAATTTAAAGCTATGTCCCCTCGTGTTAGCCATCACCATCCGAGGAAAAAGGCTCTCACTGTCCACCCTATCCAATCCTTTGATCACCTTGAATGCCTCAATTAGGTCACCTCGTAACCTTCTTCTCTCTAATGAAAATAACCTCAAGTCCCTCAGCCTTTCCTCATAAGACCTTCCCACCATACCAGGCAACACCCTGGTAAACCCCCTCTGCACCCTTTCCAATGCTTCCACATCTTTCTTATAATGTGGCAACCAGAACTGTACACAATATTCCAAGTGCAGCCGCACCAGAGTTTTGTACAGTTGTAACATGACCTCACGGCTCCGAAATTCAATCCCTCTATCAATAAAAGCTAACACACCGTACGCCTTCTTAACAACCTTATCAACCTGGGTGCCAACTTTCAGGGAGCTATGCACATGTACCCCGAGATCTCTCCACTCGTCAACACTACTAAGAGTCCTTCCATTAGCCCTATATTCCGTACTCCTGTTACTCTTACCTAAGTGAATCACCTCACACTTTTCCATATTAAACTTCATTTGCCACCTCTCAGCCCAGCTCTGCAGCTTATCTATGTCCCTCTGCAAACTGTAACATCCATCCTCACTGTCTACAACTCCTCCAAGTTTGGTGTCGTCAGCAAATTTACTAATCTATCCTTCTACACCCTCATCGAGGTCATTTATAAAAATGACAAACAGCAGTGGCCCCAAAACCTTGAGGTACACCACTTGTAACTGAACTCCAGGTTGAATATTTCCCATCAACCACCACCCTCTGTCTTCTATCAGCTAGCCAATTCCTGATCCAAACTGCTAAATCACCCTCAATCCCATGCATCTGCATTTTCTGCAGTAGCCTACCATGGGGAACCTTATCAAACGCTTTGCTAAAATCCTTAAATACCGCATCAAGTGCCTTACCCTTATCCACCTCTTTGGTCACCTTTTCAAAAAACTCGATAAGATTTGTGAGGCGCGACCTACCCTTCACAAAATCAGTATTCTGGATTCTAATCAGTATTCTGCAAACCGTGTGTGACTTTATATGCCCTTTCTCTGATCAGAACCTTCCACTCACCTGATGAAGGAACACCATTTCCGAAAGCTTGTGGGATTTCTATCAAATAAACTGGTTGAACTTAAACCTGGTGTTGTGAGACTTCTTACTGGATTAGTAATCCAGAGGACAAGCTAAAGGTCTGAGGACAGGGGTTCAAATCTCACCACGGCAGCCGGTGAAATTTAAATTCAATTAACAAAAATCCAGAATCAGAAGCGAGTCTCCATGAAACCGACATTGGTTGTGGCAAAAACCCATCTGGTTCACTAATGGGAAGGAAACATGTCACCAGTGACTCCAGACCCACAGCATTGTGGTTGGCTCTTAAATGGCCCAGTCAGCCACACAGTCAGATGGACAACAGATGCTGGCCTTACTATGATGCCCATATGCTGTCAAAGAGAAAATTGAAAAGATAAACATAGTCACTAGAAATATAAGAAACAGAACAGCAAACTATCCACCATCTACAAGACACAAGTCAGGAGTATGATGGGACACCCCCCACTTGCCTGGGTGAGTGCAGCTCCAGTAACACTCAGGAAGCTTGACCCCACCCACTACAAAGCACCCGTTTGACTGGCACCCCATTCACCACCTTAAACGTTCATTCCCTCCACCACTGATACACAGTGGCAGCAGGGTGTCCCATCTACAAGATGCAGTGCAATCTAATGTGATGATACCCAGTCATGTCCAGGCAGGGAGCTCATACTGGACTCAAAAGAAACATTTCAAAGACAATCTTAAATCCTACGTGAAGATCCGCTCTTTGTTAGGTAAACTTGGGTTTTTTTCTCACAGGAACGACGGAGGTGGAGGGGTGACCTGATAGAGATTATGAGTGGCATGGACAGAGTGGATGCTCTTCCCTCGGGTAGAAAAGTCAAGTACCAGGGGACATAGCTTTAAGGAGCATGGGGAAAAGTTTACAGGAGATGTGCGAGGCAAGTTTTTTACGCAGAGAGCAGTGAATGTTTGGAATGTATTGTCCAGGGAGGTGCTGGGATCAGGTATGATAACAACATTTAAAGGTCTAGACGAATACAGGAATAGGATGGGAATGGGAGGATACGGATTCCGTAGGTGCATGCGGTTTTATTTTAGGCACACATCATGATCAGCGCAGGCTTGGAGGGCCGAAGGGCCTGTTCCTGTGCTGTATCTTTCTTTGTTCTTCTATTAACATCAACACATGGGAATCTGATGCCCAGTTGTTACCAAAATGGCTTCTATCATTGAAAATGGTGTCAAGACTTTCCAGTCAACAAGAGCAACTACTGAGTGAGAGCAGAAAGAGAGCGGTGGATAGACAGAGTAGCTGCTCAAGCAAACAATCTGCCACCACGCCTATCAGTTGATACTGATGTCCTCACTGCTGGCGAGCCTGTAAGGCTAAGAGAGGGCACATAAGGCATCAGCAACCTCACAGCCAACACTGACATTCCACTATTTTCTTTATTCTTTCATGGAAAGTAAGCATCACTGCAAGGCCAGCAATTATTGCCCATCCCTAATTGCCCTTGAGAAGGCAGTGGTGAGGTACCTTCTTGAACTGCTGCAGGCCATTTGGTGTAGGTACGTCCACAGGGAGGGAGTTCCAGGATTTTGACCCAGCGACAATAAAGGAACAGCTGATATATTTCCAAGTCAGGATGGTGGGTACCATAGAGGGGAGCTTTCACGTGGTAGTGTGCCCCTGCATCTGCTGCCTTAGTCCTGCGAGGAGTTAGAGGTTATAGATTTAGAAGGTGCTTTCAAAGGAGCCTGAGTTCTTGCACTGCACCTTGTAGATGGGACACACTGCTGCCACTGTGCATCAGTGGTGGAGGGTGTGAACATTTAAGGTGGTGAATGGGGTGCCAGTCAAACGGGTGCTTTGTAGTGGATGGGGTCAAGCTTCTTGAGTGTTACTGGAGCTGCACTCACCCAGGCAAGTGGGGGGGTGACTTGTGTCTTATAGATGGTGGACAGACTTTGGGGAGTCAGGAGGAAAGTTACTCTCTACAGGGTCCTTGCCTCTGATTTGCTCTTGAAGCCAACAATGCGCTGCAACTTCCAAGCTCCCCAGCTCAATAATTGCTCATATTGGTGAGTAGCCCAAAGAGGCACTGGGGAATCCCTTTAGAAATTTCCCAGATAAGGTTTGCAGAGCCATTGCCCAGATGTGCAAACTTCCACTGGGTAATTGCCCTGCTCTGGTAACCATCCTGAAATGTGACGTGAATTGCAAACTTTGGACGGTTTTGACTGTGTAACACCAAATCATCACCCAGAAAAAGTTCGAAAAATTAAAACCACTTCTAGAAGTAACTATTGCACAGACCTGGCTCCCACCCTCACCCCCTTTCCAAGCCCCACCCTGAGGCCTGAGCCAATATGATTCACCCTCACCAAGGCCTGAACTGACAACCCCCTAATCCCAGGCCAATCCAACTTCACCCACCAAGGCTGAAACATAGAAAAACTACAGCACAAACAGGCCCTTCAGCCCACAAGTAGGTCCCTACCTACTAGGCTTACCTATAACCCTCAACCATGTACTTACCCAAAAGTCTCTTAAAAGACCCTATTGAATCCGCCTCCACCACCACCGACAGCAGCCGATTCCACTCACCCACCACCCCCTGAGTGAAAAACTTACCCCTGACATCTCCTCTGTACCTACTCCCCAGCACCCTAAACCTGTGTCCTCTTGTGGCAGCCATTTCAGCCCTGGGAAAAAGCCTCTGAGAATCCAGTCGATAACTGAAGCCTGAAATCATCTCCAACACCACCCCCACCCCCTCCCCCTCTGCACCCGAGTCCTAATTCCCCTCCCCAGCCCAACGAGGCCTTACTTCTCTACCCATACTTCATGCCTACCCTAACACCTCACTCGCCAAATCCTACCACCTACCTTGTACACCTATCTCCTCCCTGGCCTGTCAAAGACCTTTAACCTTCACTGGACCTTTAAACTTATCTGTTTTATGATTAGGGCTGTAAAAAATAAATGGGTCCTGGCTTCCTTCCCTTTGGTGGAGTTATCCATTAACACTCAGTCTCTGGAGTGCGCTGCAGTACTCTGATCAGGACCAACCTGTGTCAGAAGGTCAAGCAAGAAAGGATTTCACATAAAACACTGGGGCTGGAGTGGCATCCAAAGCTGATTGCCACTTCAAGGAGGTTCAGGTCCAATATTTTATGTAGTAATGTCATTGAATGTCAAGGGGAGACATTCTCTCTTGTTGGGGATGGTTGTTGTCTGACTGTTATGTTGTACGTAAGTTATTTGCCACTCATCAACCCAAAAATAAATGTTGTCGGGGTCTTGCTGCATATAAACAGCAACTGTTTCAGCACCCAACCACCAGTGAACAAGAATCATTCTCATGCCATGAGAGATTTCTGGAAATGTCATACATTTAAAAGGGTTGCAGATTGCTTTAAGAGTTGATCATATGATTTGATGGTGATGTCATTAGGGTGCTGCCACAGGCTGCTGTTTTACTTCCAGTTTGTAATCTGCAGTGCAAAGAGCAGCTCTTCAATAAATCTGTTGCTGTTACTTTGAATCCAGGTGTACAAACCACATCTTTTCTTTTTGTTAAAGCCTACAGACCGGAACATAATTAGGACATTACAGAAAGAAAACTGGTGATGGGTCGGGATTTTGTTTCACCGGGGAAAGGTCTCAAGTTAGAAGGGAAAGAAATTGTGTCACTCCAAATATTAGAAATTTGGAGAGTACAGCAATAAAGATTGGAGATTTAAATCCTAGTGCAAGAAGGCCAAGAAAGACAAAACTCTTGGAATGGTTTTAAAAAAGGGGGGGAGTTTCTGATCAGGGAGGGTAAGATTCCAGGCAGGCTCTGGCAATGCTCTGGCACCATGCAGTCAGGCCGGCACCAGAGTTTAACTTGGATTCTGTGCTCAAATCTCTTGAGGGCACTTTGTGTGGATGTTGGATGAGTTTTGGGTCAAAATTAATCACAATAATCGCTGTCTAGCCTCACAAATCTCTTTGGACAAAGTAATGCGAGTTAAAACTTAATTTTAAAATGTGAGCATATTTTAATAAAATGCTCATTCAACTCTGAACAAGTAGAATAACTTCAATCAAAAATGGTCCTCTATGCTTGTAAGGTGAACACGGATTTCCTCTTTGATCTGTCTGCCACCAACTTACTCTTAACATATCAAAAGCATTTCCACTAGAGATTACCTCCAGGCTATAAAATAACTCGTTGGCAATATTGTTTAAATTTTTCGCAAAACACCATTGTACTTCGGAGAACCTCGTCCTTTCATGTTGCTTGAACTCACATTGTTGGATTCACCAATCGGGTTTTAAACATATCCTGACCTTCAACCAGTAAAATCCTGGAAAATATCCTCCGGAGCGCCAGATCCCTGCCAGCAGGAGCTGCTATTCCTGGAAAACTTAGTAACAGGTATTTGCTTCAAATGCCATGAAATTGTTTTATGCAACCCATTTATTAATCATTTCACTTGTTTTAATATAAATTTGGAAGCAAACTTTCTCAAACGTTGCTTAATATCATCATCTTTTCATTTCTCCGTGGGGCAGGTTTTCCAAGTACATACTGTATGTACTCATGTAAAAGTCACATTTTTTACCTAAAATGTTAAAATGGTTAACTTTTACACAAGAGATGTATTTAAGGTGATGATGTGTGTTTGATTTGGGCCCAAAAACAACCCAATTGAAGAAATATAGTAAAAACCGTCAGCACTAAATAATTCATATTCATTATCATTCATAATCTGATGACATTAACAATTTGAATAAATTATAAAAAGACTTAAACATTAATCAGCACAACAGCACACACTGGGTTAATCAGCACAGTGGCAAACACTGGGTTAATCAGTGCACAGCACACACTGGGTTAATTAGTGCAGTGGCACACACTGGGTTAATCAGCGCAGTAGCACACACTGGGTTAATCAGTGCAGTGGCACACACTGGGTTAATCAGCGCACAGCACACACTGGGTTAATTAGTGCAGTGGCACACACTGGGTTAATCAGCGCAGTGGCACACACTGGGTTAATCAGCACAGCGGCACACATTGGGTTAATCAGCACAGTGGCACACACTGGGTTAATCAGTGCAGGGGCACACACTGGGTTAATCAGCGCAGTGGCAAACACTGGGTTAATCAGCACAGTGGCACACACTGGGTTAATCAGCACAGCGGCACACACTGGGTTAATTAGTGCAGTGGCACACACCGGGTTAATCAGTGCAGTGGTGCACACTGGGTTAATCAGCGCAGTGGCACACACTGGGTTAATCAGCACAGCAGCACACACTGGGTTAATCAGCGCAGTGGCACACACTGGGTTAATCAGCACAGCAGCACACACTGGGTTAATCAGCACAGTGGCACACACTGGGTTAATCAGCGCAGCAGCACACACTGGGTTAATCAGCACAGCAGCACACACTGGGTTAATCAGCACAGCAGCACACACTGGGTAAATCAGCACAGCAGCACACACTGCGTCAATCAGTGCAGTTGCACACACTGGGCTAATCAGTAGAGTGGAACATACTGGGTTAATCAGCACAGTGGCACACACTGGGTTAATCAGCACAGTGGCAAACACTGGATTAATCAGCAAAGTGGCAAACACTGGGTTAATCAGCACAGCAGCACACACTGGGTTAATCAGCACAGCAGCACACACTGGGTTAATCAGTGCAGTGGCACACACTGGGTTAATCAGCACAGTGGCAAACACTGGATTAATCAGCACAGTGGCTAACACTGGGTTAATCAGCACAGTGGCAAACACTGTGTTAATCAGTGCAGTCGTACACACTGGGTTAATCAGTCCTGTGGCACACACTGGGTTAATCAGTGCAGTGGCAAACACTGGGTTAATCAGTGCAGTGGAACACACTGGGTTAATCAGCACAGTGGCAAACACTGGATTAATCAGCACAGTGGCAAACACTGGGTTAATCAGCACAGTGGCACACACTGGGTTAATCAGCACAGTGGCATACACTGGGTTAAGCAGCACACTGGCAAACACTGCGTTAATCAGTGCAGTTGCACACACTGGGTTAATCAGTGCAGTTGCACACACTGGGTTAATCAGTGCAGTGGTACACACTGGATTAATCAGCCACAGAACTTTGATTGGGAAAAT
This sequence comes from Carcharhinus amblyrhynchos, assembly GCF_965287045.1. NCBI lineage: Eukaryota > Metazoa > Chordata > Chondrichthyes > Carcharhiniformes > Carcharhinidae > Carcharhinus > Carcharhinus amblyrhynchos. The sequence goes on along the minus strand of NC_137351.1, from coordinate 30,723,906 downwards.
TGTCCTGACAACGCAAACTGAGAAAATCGGTTGTATTATGTCGATGATGTAGGAGAGTGTTGGTACCAATATTTTGTGTCTTTAATGGAAATATTCAATAGCAATAACAAAAGCAAGTGATTTAAAATAGCGTTATGGACGTCCAGTGAGAATCAATCTGCAGGTATTGATCTTGGACTTGGCTCACCACTGGAGAAAGATGGTGAAAGCTGACTGCTCCCTCTCAAAAGGCCCATCAATGAGAGAACTTAAAACCTCACATAGATGTGGAGTCTTTCACTTCCTGAAATGCCGAGAGGCCAGTGAAGTACCTCGAATATCTGTTGTAATGTAAGAAATGTGGCAGCCAATTTCTGCGCAGCAAGTTCGGGCAAACAGCAGCGAGATAATGCCGCGATTGTCTGCTTTGGCCAGGTCGGTTTAAGAAGTTAACGTTTTCGGGAAGGGAAGCAATAAACATCCACAGGAAGAAAAATAGAATTCCTGTTATCCACTGTGATATACAGCACGGGAGCGGGTGCAAAATATTCCTTCTTCATTCAGGTGTGTGTCAGCTTGTGAACCTGTGTGGTGATCTCTCTGTAGAAACAAGTGACAAAAAAAATCTTTGCACAGCGTAATTGGTGATAGGTTACATTCCCATCAATGACCGAGTATACTTACCATAATTACGTGCTTGTCTGCCACCCGAAAATTACCACAGGATCTCCTGGCCTCAGTTGGGAGCTGAGAATCAAAACCTCACTAAGCCAATGGACTGGAACTTGGTGCGCTAGTCCAGGATTTCCCTCCGAGCTTCTGTGCCTTTCCTGGAAGTGTGGCGGAGATTCTGCCAGTAGTTTTTGGCAGAGTGTGTGTGTGTGTGCGCGTGTGTGGGTGGGCGGGTGGGTTGGTGGATGCAGGGTTGCTCCAAAGATATTCCCAACTATCCGAGACATCCCACCTTGTCATAATAAATAAAAAAACTTGACTAATCCAGCCATTGTGCAGTATGAGGAAAGTAAAGGTAAACCCCTTCCCTGCAGAAGTGGTGTGGGTGGAAACAATATATAATAAATACATGAATAGGATGGGAATAGAAGGATATGGTCCCCGGAAGGGTGGGGGTTTTAGTTCAGATGGTCAGTGCAGGCTAGAAGGGCCTGTTCCTGCGCTGTAATTTTCTTCGTTCTTTGTGAATATTATGTATTTTTAATGTATTTTAATAATGTAAATATTATTTACATATTATTTAGATTCTTAAAAATACATTCTGTAAAATTTAAAATGGACAAAGCAAGTAAAGTACATCAAATCTGTCGAGAAATCAGTGTTACTTCAACCTAAAGCCCAAGCTTCCAAACATAATACAGACAACAGAGTCCTGAGTCAGACAAGGCATTCCCTTTGTTCTCTATTCCAACCACTGTGTGTGTGAGCTAACCATTTGACTCTTCCATGAGGACACAAGATATTTCCTTCAGCATCAATCATATGTTCAGTGCTTTTTTTAAAAAAAAATTCTTGCTCAGGCAGTCCCAGATCACTCACAAATTCTTCCACTCATGCAGGCAACTGTGGGGAGTTTCAGTGTCTTTACCAGTGTTGCATTTCTAGCCAACCAGTAGGGATTACTGAAGTGTGACCAGTGCTGGAACTCCTGCCAAGTGCCTTCCGTCTCCATCGCTTCAGAAGCCTGCCTTTTGCTCAGTGCTGTGCCAAGTAAATTCGGCTAGGATTGGCAGCTCACCAGCTGGACAAATGCCCAGTGAAAGCGTCAGCTCAAACTTGGGATTCACATCCGGGTTTCCGGTCTCCTTGTGTTACCTCGTTTATTGTGAGCACACTGTGTATGTAAACATTCTGTATAATAAGCATTTTGATTTCGCTATTAGATGCTTAGTGCCACAAATGGCTTCTCAGTGCTATAATTATCCCTTATATTATTGTTATTGTTGACATCAAAACAATGTCCCCAGCAGTTTTGGAACTGCTAAGTACTGTACATGTTTACATATCAGAGCTTTCAGCTTCAGTCAGCAGCTGGCCTATTCGCCTGTTGGACCAAGCCAAAATCTAATCTGGGTCAGGGATGAAAAATACAGAGGCAAGAAGCCATTGAACAATGTTCACATCTGATCCAGGAGGTACTGTACTAGCTTGATATTGTACGCTTGTTTTATTCAGCCAGTGGCAGAGAATATTACTATTGAGATAACTTAGACTATGGATTAAACACAAATGGGCATAGGATGGCACAGCGCTTAGCGCTGCTGCCTCTCAGCGCTCAGTGCTGCTGCCTCACATCGCTTAGCGCTGCTGCCTCACAGCGCCAGGGACCCCGATTCAATTCCGGCCTCGTGTTGTCGTCTGTGTGCAGTTTGCATATTCTTCTCACGTCAGCGTGGGTTTCCTCTGGGTGCTCCAGTTTCCTCCAACAGTCCAAAGATGTGCAGGTTAGGTTGATTGACCACATTAAATTGCCCCTTATTGTCAGCAGGACTAGTAGCATAAATGCATGGATTTACAGGGATAGGGTTCAGGTAGGATTGTTGCCAGTGCAAGCCTGATGGGCTGATTCCTTCTGCACTGGAGGAATTCTATAATTCTAAATTGGCCCTTAGTGGCAAGGGGTTAGAGATTTAGGATTACAGGGATGTTGTTGTCAGTGCAGCCTTGATGGGCTGAGTGGCCTCCTTCTGCACTGTAAGGATGCTATGATTAAAACATAGAAGGCAGCCATTCAGCTCAACATAGCCATGGCCATCCTTTGAAAGCACTCTTCAATTAGTTGCACTCCCTCCACAATACCCAGTTGCTATTTACCCAATCACAATGATCGACATTCCGAATTGCTTTTGAATTTACGACTGTTTGGGACTCTTACAAGCACAATGTGACCACAAATAAACAAATGATGATCTGTATCTCTGTAAATGAGTGGCTTCAGACACAATTCATCAGTTCATTGCCCCTAGCAAAACATATCCTGGTTTGTATCAACATGTTTACCATAAACTCTAATAGAGCTCCCTGTGGTCCAAGGAATAAAAGCACCATCTGGCATAGGATTGGGCCATATGGAGCCGAGTGATTTTGTGATGGGTTGAAGTTCAAGGAAGACCACGATTGAGGTTACTTTTGGCCTCAGTGTAGTCCATTGCTCTTCACGCAAAAGTACTCCCTTCATCCGGCCATTAGCAACATGCCTTCAGTGGTCTAGGTCCTAAGCTCTGAAATGACTCCCCTCTCTCCAAGACTCTCCTTAAAATACACCTCTCATCACGTTCTTTTCCTAATGGCTTCTTTTTTGGCTGAGATTCGATGTTGTGGTCTTCCATCAGGCATCTTAGAATGTTTTCCTCCACTAAGGGTGCTGCATAAATTCTTATTGTTGTTGGATGTGGGTGGGGGACAGGTTTTGTTTTGATCGCATTCATCCATGGAGTAATCTGCATAGGCACTCCCTGTCGAGGCACACTGACCCCATTCATAAATTGCTGGCTGAATGTGGTAGGGCATAGTTTCCACACCCACAATCCAGTTAGCCAATCACAAAGAGCAAATATCAAGAGGCCAAGTGGCCTCAGGTCATTGTTGCACACCCAAAAATGGTAGGCTAAAGAGTGGCACTGTCAGCCACCAGAGGTCTGTGCCATCCCTGACAATCAATGCCCTGTATACAAGTGGGATTTCAGTAACATAACTTTTTAACTTCGGTGTGATATGAAAAAAATCCATTCATTCAACACAACAAATACACCTGCATCAGCAGCAAATTGACCCCCCCCCCATCAAATTACCCCATAAAGGGAGATTTTTCAACATGATTTTTAACAAATATTTGTTAATGTGCTTAACTTTTCTAAAAAAAAATCTAAATGATTTTGTGACACACCCAAACAATCCAGCCCCTAAAAGTCTGTACAGTTTGGTTTTTGATAATAACAGGAATTCGATATATAATCTAGATTGTCTAATTTGATACATTTTATGGCCTAAACTTATTGAAAGTTTCACAACATAAAATCCTACTTTGTCCAAACGTTTGCAATAGGGTTCATTCCTTTCATGTCAAGAAAAGATTTTTAACGAGAATGGTAAGTATCAGCCCCACAACTGATCTGAAGAAATAAATAGTTGAATTAAGTAACTGACATGTATTCAGGGACAGAACGATTATGAAAGTGGAGCAGCTTCCTAAACACTACACCCGAGTCTATATTAGTAATTAGGTATTTCACTCACTTCTGGCCATCTTGCGAATACTTTATATGTGGACGTTAGCTGTTCACAAAGTAAGTCATGATGTGGGTATGCCGGCGTTGGACTGGCATAAACACAGTAAAAAGTCTGACAACACCAGGTTTTAGTCCAACCGATTTAAGAACATAAGAACATAAGAAATAGGAGCAGGAGTAGGCCATCTAGCCCTTCGAGCCTGCCCCGCCATTCAATAAGATCATGGCTGATCTGTTGTGGCTCAGTTCCACTTTCCCGCCCTCTCCCCATAACCCTTAATCCCCTCTCTTATCAAGAACCCATCAACCCGCTTCTTGACTCACAAGCTTTCGGGGTTAGCCCCTTCGTCAGGTGAATGGAGAGTTCTGGCCTCAGACAGAGCATATAAAGCACATATAAAGCACCTGTGCTTTATACGCTCTGTCTGAGGCCAGAACTCTCCATTCACCTGACGAAGGGACTAACCCCGAAAGCATGTGAGTCTATTATCAAATAAATCGGTTGGACTAAAACCTGGTGTTGTCAGACTTTTTACTGTGTTCACAAAGTAAGTAACAGGACTGAGAGAAGTCAGAACTCTGCCAATTAAAATTTTAAACCATAGGGTCTCAAACTTGAGTTCATGGATATCTGGGGGTCCTTATAGGCTTTATAAGGGGTCTGCAGTGTAGGGCTAGTCTTATGAGGTGGCAATTGCCCCAGGCACTGCAATAATTGAATGAGCTGGAGGCATTCTCTGCCCCACCTGAGCTCTCTCTGGGCTCCTATTCTTCTGGTGTTTTCTCAGTGTACACCTCTAATGAGGTTTCTTCCAAGGGTGGACAGGCTTCACAATGAGAAGCAATCTCACTAATACTGCTAAAGTAAATACCTGCTTTCTTCCAAGTTAAAACATGGTTTACATGCAGTATTTTGTATTTATCACAGAGAACCATAACCTAGATGGGGACTCTGTGATTATTAATCCATTTGAAAAAAGGTCCATACCAGTGGCAATATACACTGGAAACAATGGAGAAAAGCTACCAGAACGAAGTGTGGTGGCTAATGAGTGTAAAATTCTTTAATGTAATTTTGAGGCTGACAAGGCAAATTGCATTTAGTTGGATCTTATTCATGCAAATATCCAACCATGGGAAATTAAGATATGTTAGTCCATGGATTGTTTTGCTAAACACGGCAAACTTTCTACTGCCTAACAACACATTAAGATGCTTTCATGCCACCAGGATATTGATGTCACAGCAGCACAAAGCTAATCAGAAAAGTCTCTCAGTTAACCAATTATTGTCATTATTCCCTGGCTCACTCCTACCTGCAGTGAGCTTCTCCACCACAAAATATGTGCACATGTGGCTGAACCCATTCCTCACGAGTCCAACTAACAGGACTATGGGGGTGGAGGGTGCTTTATTTCGAAAAGCTTTCCCCGTATAACATCTGCTTTACTCTTTTAGGAACTTCTCCCCTCCGAATGTAGGCGCTCAGACCACACCTAACAGTTAACTTCTCAAAAGCAGCTGCTGCTTCATATCCCTGGAAGAAATCCAAGCAGCAAATTCACTGTAACAGAAGACGGGTCATGCAAGGCTAGTGAAAAGGAAACGCTTCCAATTCATTAAATCATGAGCCACATAAGGCCAAGTCTGCTCTGGTCCATTATTGTCACGACAGCTGGAGTGTACGTCTGTTTGTGAGACCAGGGCACCGAAAAACCTTTTCACAACTGCATCCAGCACCAGAACGATCCTGGGTGCACCCAATTTAAAGTGAAGTAGTTGGAAATGAAGATTGAACAATCAATTGCACCTCTCCTACCCAACACTCTGGAAGAAGCCACAATCGTTTAAAAAGTAGTTGGTATTTATTGCAAATTAACAACAAGTCTGAACTACAAGCCAAACAGCACGTGCAGCAACTATTAAACCAGCTGTAGTATATGGTTTTCTCCACATTAGCTCAAGCATTACTTTAACACAGATTCTAAGCAAATCTACGGGTCTATAGTGTGCATGCACAATAGAACAAGGTTCCCCGTTCTGAAGCAAATATGTCAGTGATTTTATCAACCCATTCACAAATTTTGTCAATTAAGAGGCTTGGAACTTTCCTCATTAAGTACTGTACCATTTTGCCAGTTTGCAGTGTGTCTATAAATGCGTGTGGTATACATTAAGACCAACAAATGCTTCAAGAATTGTTGATTCCATGTACCAATTTTATTTATATAGAAATACTTAAAAAAAACATGAAGTAGCACCATTACTTAAGTTTTACCTTTATTATGTAGAACTTTAAATGTCAGAAAAATAAAACTCTTGATACAATTTCAATTCTTGTCTCAGCAAATATAATATTAGTATTTGACCATGAGGTTAAAGGCCCTTTATCATAAAATAAAATATATTTCGTTTTTAAACTTTTCTCAATAAAGTACATTTACGATCAAGTAACTTCACCTACATATACATAAACAAGTGGTAAACAAATGTATTAAAATAGAAATACTAAAAACTATAGTGGTGCAACAGAATTTGTAATTTTTCACTGGTTTCTACTTGTACAAATGTTAGAAAGCTTAACTGTTTCCTTTCATTGATTTTTGCTGCTTTTATAATTATGTTTTCGTAATAATATAGAATAAAATATGTTTTATATCATTGACTAGAAAATATGCTGGGTGAAGCGGGTTTTTTTTATTTTAAAAGTCTCTCTTATCCACTTCTATCTCTACCCTCCTGAATACTGCTTGTATTGACACACGGTTGTGGTCTCTCAGGACCCAGACAACAGTATTGTGTTGAGATATTAACAAAACTATTATACAGTGTTCCAGCCCCGGTTTAAGGCCATCGAAAATAAAAAGATTTGAACCCAGCTACAAAAAAGTCTCACTGAAATTAAATTAAAATACTTGTAAACATCTGCCATACGAAATATAATTTTTCAAGTCAAAAAAGAATAAAATACTTCAATCTGTAACGCAATTCTCATTTAGAATTCTCTTTTAAACCTGCGATTTCACATAATATACGCGATATGTAGTTTTTTTTTGCTAACTTTGCTCTTCTGGATCTTAAGTGATTGCAGCAAATGCAAAAGATTTTCCGCTGCTCATTCTACTGATCTTAACTGCAGCATTGCAAATCTGCAGCTAATTCTACTGATCTCAATAACTGCAGCATTGCAAGTCTGTTAATTCTACTCAGCTTGACTGCAGCATTGCAAATCTGCAGCTAATTCTACTGATCTTAGTAACTGCAGCATTAATCCTACTGATCTTCATAACTGCAGCATTGTAAAGGACTTTCTGATGTTAATTCTGTGGATTTTAAAGTGGTTTGCACCATTGCAAAGGACTTTCTGCGGCTCATTCTCTGGATTTTAAAGTGGTTTGCACCATTGCAAAGGACTTTCTGCTGCTAATTCTCTGGATTTTAAAGTGTTTGCAGCATTGTAAAAGGACTTTCTGCTGCTCATTCTACTGTTCTTAATAGCTGCACCATTGCAAAGGACTTTATGCTGCTCATTCTCTGGATTTTAGAGTGGTTTGCACCATTGCAAAGGACTTTCTGCTGATCATTCACTGGATTTTAAAGTGTTTGCACCATTGTAAAAGGACTTTCTGCTGCTCATTCTCTGGATTTTAAAGTGTTTGCAGCATTGTAAAAGGACTTGCTGCTGCTAATTCTACTGATCTTAATAGCTGCACCATTGCAAAGGACTTTATGCTGCTAATTCTGCAGATCTTTAGTAACTGCAGTATTGCAATCTGCTGTTAATTCTACTGATCTTAGTAAATGCAGCATTGCAAATGACTTTCTGCTGCTAATTCTGCCTTGCTGCTTGTTTTTTTAGGAAAAGATGCGGATAGCCTGAGTGACAGCCTTGCGGCATACAGGGCATTCGGGCTCACTGGTTTCACAGATCCTGTTTGCACACTCCATGCAGAAGAGGTTATGGCCACAGGGGACCAGGGCGGCGATCACCTCGCTCTCCAGACACATCAGGCAGTCCCGGCTGCCTTTCCGCCTCATGCTGGAGGAGGACGAGGACGAAGAGGAGGAGGAGGAAGAGGAGGAGGACGAGCAAGAGCCGCTGGGCTCGGCGGGGATCCCGCCGCCGGCGGAGGAGGATGATGCGGCGGGAATCCCGCCGTTGGCAAAGGGCACCAAGCCGATGGGGGAGGGGACGCCGCTGAGCGGGTCGCTGCGGACCCGGCGAGCCAGCGGGTGGTGCTCGCCGCCGCCACCGGCGGCGGCGGGAGAGCCGCCGTTCACCTGCAGCGGGGGAGGAGGAGGAGGGGGCGGCGGGGGCGGCGAGAGGCGCGGGGGCGGGATTCCCGCCGAGTTGGCTCGCCGCTGCTGCTGCTGCTGCGCCGGGGATCCGCCGTTGGCGGCGGCGGGAGGGTTGGGACGATCGAACTGCGACCAGAGCAGGGCGGAAGGGGGCGGGGCGGGCGCCGGGTCGAAGGCGGGGGAGTCGAAGGCGAGGTCGGGGGGGTCGGCGGCGGGGAGAGGGGCGGCGAGGGGAGCGGCGAGGGGCTCCCCGGCGCCGTTCCCGCCGTAGACGAAGTTCCCGCCGGCGCCGCCGCCGCCGCCGCCGGGGAAGTGGGCGGGCGGGCTGTAGTCGGGCAGGCGGCCGGCCGGGCTGAAGTAGGAGTCGGTGGACGCGCTGCCCAGCGAGCTGGAGCTGTCGTTGCGGTAAGTGGCGAAGGGTTTGCGGCCGGGGCTGGGCTTGTTCCACAGGCTGCCCGGGCCGCCCAGCTCGAAGCCCACGTCCGTGCCGTTGGCGTGGAAATCATTGTCGTCCGTCAGCTCGATCAGGCCGCCCGTCCTCATGGCGATGTGCGCCTCGATCTCCTCCCGCGCCCGGTCCACATTCTCCGGCATGCCGGTCACCTCGAAGACCGGCTCCTTGTCGCGGCTCGGCGTGACGATGTAGGTGTGGGTCTGCTGCTGGATCCGCTTGATGGTCGCCCCCTTGGGCCCCACCACCAGCCCCACCACCCGGTAAGGGACCCGCACCTGGATGCTGGTCTGGCCCGGAAGGTTGGGCGGACCCGGCGGCGCACCGTTCAGCGCAGTGTTCTTGTTGCGGGAGGCGCGGATCATGGAGAAGTGCTCGGCCGCTGAGATGATCTCCCGCCTGGCCATGGCCACATCCTCCTTGCGACCGGTCACCACGAACACTGGCTCCTCCCCACGCACCGGGGTCTTGATGTAAGTGTTGGTCTTTGCCCGCAAAGCTTTGATTTTGCAACCTTACAAGCAACAGAAAGAAAGAGGGAGAGAAAGAAAACAAACCCCATCGTTTAGTCACAAGACATTCTCTCAAACTGGTTTAAAAAAAAACACAAGAAGCCGAATGAAAATCAGAGCAAAAAGCTCCGACGTCTCTTCCCCCTCTGCACAATGCCCTCCTCTCGCATGCCTGCACTTTCCTTTGTAATCCCCATTACTCAGAGCCAGCACACAAAGCAGTGAAAATACTCCAAGATCCCCCTCTCCTACAGCTCTGCACTTTCCTTTTGTGACCATCACTCTGATGATTTATTTGCAACTAGCTCCGGCACCCCCCCAATAAAGAGGCACACATTGCACTGTGGCTGAGGATGGATCCATGTTATAGAATGAGGTGCAGACACAGAGAGAGAGAGCAATGATGCATAGTTTCAGTGGACAGGATGCAATGAAGATACACCGAATAAAGAGACACGTTGTTGCAGAATAAAGATACACTGAGCGAGCAGATACATTGTATCAGCGGTCTGTACATAGATAGGAACAAGGGAAAAGACACAGCAGCCTGTGCACACAGGATAGTGACACATTGTATCAATAGCCTGTAAACTGGAGAAAGATACAAAAACAGAAAATGCTGGAAATTCTTAGCCGGTCTGACAGCATCTGTGGTGAGAGAACAGAGCCAACGTTTCAAATCTGGATGACCCTTTGTCAGAGCCGAACAGGGTAAAGATATATTGTAGCAGCAGCTTGTATATACATAGGGTAAAGATACATTGTATCAGCAATCTGTACATAATAGGATAGATACATTGTGTCAACAATTTGTATACAGATAGGGTAAAGATACATTGTATCAGCAGCTTGCATATAGATAGGGTAAAGATACATTGTATCAGAAATTTGTATATAGATAGGGTAAAGATACATTGTATCAACAATTTGTATATAGATAGGGTAAAGATACATTGTATCATCCATTTGTATATAGATAAAGATACATTGTATCAGCAGCTTGTATATAGATAGGGTAAAGATACATTGTATCAGCAATTTGTATATAGGGTAAAGATACATTGTATCAGCAGCTTGTACATAGATAGGGTAAAGATGCATTGTATCAGCCTGCATTCAACATAGAAGACACATTGTATCAGCAGCCTACGGTAAAGATACATTGTATCACAGCTTGTACAGAGATAGACAAGCGAAAGATACATTGTATCAGTAGCCTGCACATAACATAGGGTAAAGATAGTGTACCAGCAGCGTGTACACAGATAGGGTAAAGATACATTGTATCAGCAGCCTGTACAGAGATACACAAGAGAAAGATACATTGTATCAGCAGCCAGTACACAGATACAGTCCTCGACACGGGATAGTAATGCATTGTATCCCATCAGCTCAAGTCAGCACCAAATTGCCACATTTTGAACCCAGCAGGGCCACGCCAAGCCCTGGGCTGCTCCTTACCTTGCCTCCCCACGATCTCTGCGACATGCTCGGAGCTGGGCACGGGCACGCACTCGGTCATGTTGACGCTCTTCTTCCTCGGCTCGTTGTCGTAAATGGAGTTCTCGTCGTTGTCCAGCCCGAGCAGCGAGAGCTGATCCAGGGCAATTTGCAGCGCTCTCTGGTCATCCAGCGCCTCGCCTCCTCCTCCTCCTCCGCTGTTATTGTTGCTGCTGCCGCCGGGGTTCCGCTCCATGTCGGCGAACAGGGAGCTCGGCATCTTTTTTAATGTAAAGGAGAGAGAGAGAGGGAGAGAGAGAGGAGAGGCTGAGCCCGGGAGAAGCAGGAAGGAATCAGACAAAGCAAAACGGGAGGGGAGGGTATAGGGAGGGAGGGAGAGGGGGGTGGGGGGTAGGGGAGGAGGAGAGGGGGGGAAGGGAGGGAAAAAGAGACAAGAGAGGAGAGAGAGAGAGGCTGGAGTAAGGATTGAACAGAGAGAGAGAGAGAGGCTCCCCGGGTAGGAGCCCCAAGCCAAGGCAGTGGCCCGCTCCTGGGGCCGCAGCTCACCCCACTGCCTTTGTGTCTGCTCCCAGAGGGAGGGGGGGCACCCACTGCCGCTTTCGGCTGGGGAGGGGGGGGGCTCTGGACAATATATAGATCTCCCCTCAGCTGCTCTCCCCTCCCTCCCGGGTCGGCAGCAGGGTCTGAGCTCCTCCTGGCTGCCTTCCCTCCCTCCCTCTCCCTCTCTTTGTGTGTGTGTGTGTTTGGGAGGGAGCAGGCTGCCTTTCTCTCTCTCTCTCTCTCTTTGTGTGTGTTTGGAAAGGGGGCAGGGAGCTGGCCGCCTTCTCTTTCTCTCTCTCACTCTCTCTCTCTCTCTCTCTCCCTCGCCCAGCCGCTCTCAGCACCGTCTCGCCGTCTCCTGCTCCAGTCTCAGCCCCGGCTCTGCCGCCCAGCAATGCCCCATGGCATCAGATACACTCGGCGGGCAGAGGTGAGGCGGAGAGCCGCCTCATTGGCCCGGGGAGGGAGTTAGGGAGCAGCTAGTGAATGGGACCGTCCCTTCTCTTCCCCTCCCTCCCTCTTTCTACCCCTCCCCTCCCTCCCTCTTTCTTCCCCTCCCTCTCTCCTTCTCTCTTTCTTTCCCTCTCCCCCCTCCCTCTCTTCCCCCTTCCCTTCCTTCCCCTCCCCCCCTCCTTCTCTCTTTCTTTCCCTCTCCCCCCCTCCCTCTCTCCCCCCTTCCCTTCCTTCCCCAACCTCCTTCTCCCCTCCCTCTCTCCTCCACGACTCCTAACAATGAAACAATGAAAAGCTGCAGATGGTCTCTCTCTCTCTTCCCCCGCCCTTATGGAACAGGTAGTCCAAATATATCTCAAACCTAAAAGGATTTATTATATATCTTGGATCTCCCTCCACCCCTCAAAAAAATGAGTTTGCTGTCACTGTGCAGACATGTTAATGAGGCAGTCACTAAAATCAATGTTATTGTCTGCACAGTGTTACAAAGGGCTATTTTCCTGTCAAATTAGCCATGCTTAAGATCAGATTTGGGCTCTCTGTAATAGTCGTGCTGGGATCACCTATAGGGCGGACACAAGCCACGGTCGCATTTTATCATTACTGCTGTTAACAATGACCCATGCTTTTATAGTGGACCATATTTGTGAGCAGATGTCAGCAAACGGGCGTTATCATTCTGACTAGGACCTCTTTCTGTGATTGTTTACTGATGGGGATTTATTGCCTGGAGCTGTTTTTTTTATATATATATATTTGACAAAACCAAACGGGTCAGACTTGAAATCCAGCAGCAATCTTTCAGGGCACGTTACGCCTGGCGATTGAGAATGAAGTGTTGTCCGGCCACGTTTATCACTGGTAGTCTCAGATTCTGCAGGGAACAAGTCCAAACCTCTCTTTGTTGTAACTGTTATTCCACCGAGCGACTTCGCAGCCCTAATGCTGGAGGCGGGACCTGAAGGTTTGAGCTGCTGATGTCTGCAGCTCGCTTTCAGATAAAATGATTTTTTTCTCTCTCTCTGCTGTCAACTGTAGGTAATTTCGTCGGAACGGACCCCTGCGAGTTAGAGAATTGCAAATCCTCCCTCGCCAGCGCGCACACACAATAAAGAATAGCTATCGCCTGGGTATCAGCTTATAGTGGAGACAATTGGATGGTGGTTTGGGAAATTGCCTTGCAAGTTCCATTGCACCAGATTCCTGGACCGTCACCACAGCTTGGGTTAGATAGAAATACCCACCACTGTATTGGCGACATCTCTCGAACATACTGTCATTCCGTGTGATAACACGTTGCTGGAGGGGAGGGAGATGGAAGGGCAGCGCTTTTTCTCTCTCTCTCTCTCACCCTCTCGTTTGCTCCTTATAAGCAAGAAATCGCAGCCATGTGTCACAGAGGGTCAACTTGCTATCAAATAACAACAGGCCCGGTGCAGACAAATAACACAGGTAAACATATCCATTCCTGCACCATGTTAACTGCTCTGTGTCATTTGCAATGAGATTTCTTGAATGGACAAACACAACAAAAAAAGCACGTCAAATACATGTCCCCTTTTGTTTTAATTAATGACACAGAATAAAGGTACAAACATGACTTTGAGCAAAAGGAACTGGTTAAAACACTGAAGGCTAGGCACATTTTATTTGTCCCTAGCTCTTAACTGATTGATTTACAATTGATGGTATCGCAATTTAAGTTTTAAAACCCATTATTCAGTGGTTATAATTTTAACGCCTTTCGAAAATGGTGGAGCTGGGAATGTGATTTACAGAAACTAAAACAAGCATCTTAAAAAAAACAATTCATCGCGCGAGAGAAAGCTTTCGGGATAATTAATAATTATTTTTTTTAAAAGTTAACGGTTTGTAATATAACACGTTTCTTTAAGGGAAGAAAAAGGGGGGTATTTGCCAGGCAAATGGGAATGAGGGGGAGGAACACATGGTCTGAGAATGGTAACAGCCACACAGGCACAAGAGAATTCCATAATGCTGGAATCTGCATTCAGATTGGAAGAAAAGGCTATTTGTGGACGTGAGCTTCGGGAGGGCAATGGATCAGCCCCTCAATCACAAAAGACATTTTTTTTCTCTCAGTTTGAAACCGGTGGGATGGAAAGTGCTTGCTCTACCCCCACAATGCTTATGTTAATATAGACTGCCCTAAAACCCCTTCTCAATAGGGAAGCATTTTTTTTTCTCTCTCTCTTGGTACATCGCCATCTATTTTAACACAATCACATTCAAGCTTGCAACGCAAGTCACTGCGCCCTAAATGATTCCCTCTCCCGAAAATTGCCCTTTCAGCATCCGCAAAGAAGATCATCTCCATTCCCACACATCCTCCCCACCTCTCGCGAACTGCTATTATCTGCCGGTGTGGCTGAACGCAACAGATCAATAACATTCCGCTCCAAGGGTCCCCCCCCCAACCCTCCACCAATTCAGAGGTGATTGTGTGCCTAGCGTGAAAACAGGACGTGCCCGACAATGTGCCACGCCTTGCAAGCTTAGGTAGGGCTACAAGTCAACAAATCCCAAGGACAATCCCCATCCATGATACTCCCTTGCCTGAGAATCCAGAGACGTTTGCAAAACAAGAAGGTGGGGGGGGAAGGACATATGTCTCTTTTTTTTAATTCGCTGTTGTAAAGCAGTATCTCAACGTTAGAGGAAGGTCATTCCAAAGCCTGGATAAGGGAGTCTTCAGTGTTAATGTAATCTGGTTTGAGTTTAAAACGGCCTGGGCTAATGAAAAGAAAAACAGCAAGGCGCGCCTTGTGTTTTTATTCCACCAAAATAGATATATCTTATTCATAATATTTGTAAATGTACATCACAAAATATTTCAAATTGAAAATGAAGGAAAGTGTAATAAAAGCTGACTTTTCTCTCTACAGCTTCTCCCATTCTGAGATGTCTCAGTACAATTGTAATACCCTTAATATTTCCATTGCACATTCAATGTTAGGTATAAGGCACAAAAGCAAAATATTGAATATTATGCAAAATGCAACAAAAAAATAGGAGCAAGATTAGGCCATTTGGCCCCTCGAAACTGCTCCAGCATGCAATAATGATCATAACTGATCCTCTATTTCAATATCATGTGCCCATGCTCTCTCCATGTCCTTCACACTGTCCCATCCACCAGGGGAATCGTAGAGGGTGGGACAGGACCACACAAAGGTCTGTTGACCTTGGACAGGTATTTCAGTCTCAGGGCAAATACAGTTGGAAAATCCCATCCGGGAAATCTATCTCTGTCCTTCTTAAACGGGCACAGTGATTAGCACTGCTGCCTCACTGCTCCAGGGGCAAGGGTTCAATTCAGACCTCGGGTCAGTGTCAGTGTGGAGTTTGCACATTGTCCTCATGTCTGTGTGAGTTTCTTCCAGATGCCCTGCTTTCCTCCCACTGTTGAAAGGTGTGTAGGTTTGGTGGATTGGCCATGGTAAATTTCCCTTTAATGTTCCAAAATATCTAGGTTATATTAGTCATGGGAAATGTGTGGGTTAATGGAGGTAGGGTGAGAGAAATGGCCTGGGTAAAATATTCTGTTGGCGAGTTGGTGCAGTCTCAATGGGTCAAATGGCCTCTTCTGCACATTAGGGATTCTATGATTCTAAATATATTCAGGCATCCACAGCTTTCTGTGGTAGAGAATTCTACACATACGCCACCCTCTGAGTGAAGAATTTTTCCTCATCTGACTCCTAAATGGCCGACCCAATAGCCTGAAACAGAATTCTAGTGACTTGTTCCAGAGCAGTGAGTGTTCCGCCTGCGAGGTCCTCCTTCATCTCAGTGGGCTGCAAGATTGAAATCGGACATAACCCCCATAAGTAAGATTAAATACATTTAATACACACCGCACATTTCGTAACAAGTTTGAGAAAATCATTTATATGTTAATACAACCGTCATCAACTTCAAATGGTAAAAACAAAATAAGTATTTACACTACGGACACAGAGGGAGTGCACAGCTCTGACAGAGAATATTGTGAGCAATCCGCACGTACCTCACTTCTCCTGTCCTTGTCTTACGTGTGAATCACTTCCGTCATACTCAGTGGAAAAGAAACTACAGGGACAGAAATCAGTGGAATATGACAACCCGGCACATGGGCAGTGGTCAACAAATTTTATAAGACACTTGTCAGACCCCACTTGGAGTACTGTGCGCAGTTCTGGTCTCCTCACTACAAGAAGGGTGTGGAAGCTACTGAAAGGGTGCAGAGGAGATTTACAAGGATGTTGCCTGGATTGGGAGGCATGCCTTATGAGGATAGGTTGAGGGAGCTAGGGCTCTTCTCCCTGGAGAGACGAAGGTTGAAAGGTGACCTGATAGAGGTTTATAAGAGGTATAGATAGGGTGGATTCTCAGAGGCTATTTCCCAGGGCTGAAATGGTCACTACGAGAGGACACAGGTATAAGGAGCTGGGAAGCAAGTACAGAGGAGATGTCAGGGGTAAGTTTTTCACTCAGAGGGTGGTGAGTGAGTGGAATCGGCTGCCGTCAGTGGTGGTAGAGGTGAACTCGCTGGGATCTTTTAAGACACTTCTGGATGAGTACATGGGATTTAATGGGATTGAGAGTTACAGATAGGTCTGGTAGGTATGGATATGATTGGTGCAACTTGTGGGCCAAAGGGCCTGTTTGTGCTGTAGTGTTCTATGTTCTAAATTGTCTCATAGGCTGCACACAGAACCCAAATTGGCCGCATGTAGTCTCTGGGTCTAATGTTGCCCGCTACTGTTCTAGACCCCGCTCCCCCCACCCTCCTCCCCAACCCCAGTCAGGATTTAATGTTTCAGTGATATCCCCTCTCATTCTTCTGCATTCCAGTGAATACAGACCCCTTCTTTCCTCATGAGACAATCCTGCCATCCCAGGAATTAATCTGGTGAACCTGAACCACTCTCTCTATGGCAACTGTCTCCTTTCTTGAAGCTTCAGACAGTGCTCCAGGTATGGTCTCACCAGGGCTCTGTAGAGCTGAATTAAAACATCCTTGCTCCTGCACTGAAATGTTCTTGCAATGAAGGCCGACATATTATTTGCCATCCCAACTGCTTTCTGTACCTCCTTGTTTGCTTTCAGTGACTGGTGTACGAGGACATCCAGGTCCTTTTGTACATCAACATTTCCCAATTATCACCATTTAATTGATACTCTGCCAGTCTGTCCAAGTCAACTTTTCTCCACACGGGCTTTTTTTCAGCTCTCATGCTCATCCGTGTGCCTTTATCTTACTTACGCGGGAAATCAGCACTGAAAAGTATTGTCAATGAAAATAACACGTACCACATCAATCAGATGAATAATGATACCGGTATTTGCACCATGGTTATGGTGATGGTAAACTGCCTCAATCAAGATTGCTGAATGTTTATGTTGACTGGCCAATAAAATCTGATAAACACATATAATCATGCAAATTATAGAGGAAATCCAACAGGCTTTGGTCATTGGTCAGAACCACATCTTGTTAATAACTTATTATCTTCACACCTACCTACCTCATGGTGTGCCTCATTCTTCAAATCGTTTTAGTTCCCCGGTTGTAATCTCCTCGAAAATAGTCAGGTTTCTGTGCTAATTTAAGCAGCAATGTTAACAGTTTTCTGTTGGCAACTGTGCTATCATCGAAAATCATGAATCATTTACAGTACTGAAACATTTCCATATATTTATGCATTTATTTTAGGAATGCACCCTGTAAGTACAATGTCCGTACAAGCACTGTGGCTGATTCTAAATGCGTGTTTTAAATGGTGGATTACTCACTTTGGATTGATTTTTACGGTGCTCAGTTTAGTCCGGGAGATGCATTTTTAGAAAAGCAGTCTGTGGTGGCATGTGTTGGGGAATTTCAAGGAGCGCCTGTGCTGAAATTGCTCTAGGTAAGTTTTAATACACGCAGCTCAGGATCCTGGCTTGCATCATCCCCCACCCCATAAAATACTGATTGTACCAGGAGTCCTTTCCTCTGTGGCCCTATAAACCAAGCTGTGATCTTATTTTTCTCTGTTTGCTTGTTCCAATCAAACTGCCAGCGCAGACATTTTAAATAGGATTTTTTTTTGTTTGAGTTATGATTTGAGAACCTCACGTAAAAGACATGTGCAGCTGCACATGGAAGGTGTAAGCAGCTGGGGTAATTGGTGTTCAGTGTGAGAACTGTTAGTTGTTAATCCACATGGGTGCAGAAAAATCATCTAGTTCATGAAAATAAAGGATAGAAATCATTTAAGATTGATTAAGATGGAGAATTGTCATATACATCTAAGGAAGTTAGAATGATTGCATATTTTATATATATATATATTTATAATAACCTGAATATATATATACACAAGCATTTAGATTGTCTGTTTCATGGATAATGCAGAGACATTTACCGATAGGTATGGAAAATCTCTCTTCGTCAGAGCTGCCTCTCCGACAAGATTTCCGTTGACCTCTAACAAAGGCTCATTCAGATTCAATTGGCTCTATTCTCTCTCCACGGATGCTGTCAGACCCGCTGAGATTTTCCAGCCCCAGAGCGTCAGGGACCCGAGTTCAATTCCCGGCATGGGTCACTGTTTATGCGGAGTCTGCATGTTCTCCCCGTGTCTGCATGGGTTTCCTCTGGGTGCACCTCCCATATTCCGAAAGATGTGCTGATTTGGTGCATTGGCCATGCTAAATTGTCCCTCAGTGTACCCGAACAGGCACCAGAGTGTGACGACCGAGGGATTTTCACAGTAACTTCAGTGCAGTGTTAATGTAAGCCTACAAGCGACTATAAATAAACTTAGTGGGTGGCACGGTGGCACAGTGGTTAACATTGCTGCCTCACAGTGCCAGGAACATGGGTTCGATTCTGGCCTCAGGTAACCGTCTGGGTGGAATCTGCACATCCTCCCCATATCTGCATGGATTTCCTCCAGGTGCTCTGGTTTCCTCCCACATTCCAAAGATGTGCAGGTTAAGTTAATTGACCATGCTAAATTTCTCCTTAGTGTCAGAGGGATTAGCAGGGTTAAAATGTAGGGTTAAGGGGTTAGGTTCTGGTGCAGGTTTGATGGGCTGATTGGCCTCCTTCTGTAGGGATTCTGTTTTCTGTTTTTGTTTCAGTTCCACAGTATTTTGCCTTTATCTAAAGGCCTGCGTTAGCTGAAAACATGTACTCTATCACATGCCAGTACCATGGTGCAGAAGTTCCAGGAAATTTTGGTATGACTCACTTCTGTCATTATGTTTGCTACGTTATAATTTCTGGGAAGTTTTGTACCACTCCACAAAGTTATTTGTCAAATACTAGGGGTGAAATTTTACGGCCTCACTCATCCCAAAACCATAAAATATGGGTGGCACGGTAGCACAGTGGTTAGCACTGCTGCTTCACAGCTCCAGGGTCCCGGGTTCGATTCCCTGCTCGGGTCACTGTCTGTGTGGAGTTTGCACATTCTCCTCGTGTCTGCGTGGGTTTCCTCCAGGTACTCCGGTTTTCTCCCACAGTCCAAAGATGTGCAGGCTAGCTTGATTGGCTATGCTAAGAAATTGCCCCGTAGTGTCCAGGGATGCTCAGGTTAGAGAGTTTAGTGGGTATAGTGTGTCGGGATATGGAGGTAGAGCCTGGGTGGGATTGTGTTCAGTGCAGACTCGATGGGCCGAAGGGCCTCTTTCTGCACTGCAGGTTTCTATGATTCTATGAAAATCCCACCTGTAGTCAGTGGACCCTCCCGTGCTCTGCCCCTCGCCCTGTCCAATTCCCGTAACGGCAGGGTGGTAACTCTGCACCATCCCCTGGATCTCTCTCCCCATCCCCTTCCCCCAGTAAATTCAATGAATCGATGAGAGTGAGTTTGCTGCACTCTGATCTTCGCTGTCACTTGGACCATTACAGTATTGTGTTAGAGGGTTCAGAAAGAGAAAAATATTCAGTCGCTCATCAGGTTATTCTGAGGATAACATCATCTCGGATTTGCTCTGAAAACTTCAAAATCTGAACCTACTAATAGAATAAATAACTGATTTGGCAGCCAAATATTTCCCCCAACTGATGTTGGCCTGGATCTTACTCAAAATCAAAAGTGTATTACAATGCATGCCAATATTAACATGCAAATTCCGTAGCAACTTCAAGGGATTAAAAGATATGGTGTGAGTTGCATATCTCCAGAATTTACTGTTTAGTTTATATGACTTTGCCATCAGCTTTGCTCATCCTTAATCACCCCATTAGTTTTAAGAACCCGCTGGATTTCCACATTAATCACCTATTAAACTTGCCACAGAATGTTAAGTCTGGTAATTAAAAGGGTAAGGATCTTTTTGATGATGTGGCAATGGCAGTTAACCCCTGGCCCAGGAATTTAACAATTTAAAAGGCGGGCTCTCATTCTTTAAGTGATAAACTGTTTCAAATTTTAAATTCCATTTTACCTTTTAGTTTGCTTTCCTGTACCTTTTTCTCTAGTCCTTTATCCAATCTTTCTCCCCGTCTCATTATTTCTCTCCCTGTACCTAATTTAACTCTGAATTCATCCCCCAACTCAGTTGTTCCCCTGTCACTTTCTCAGTTTTTAAGAAGAACCTCCATCGATTCACCACTTATTGAGACTCCAAAGGCCCCACTGCCTTTGCCTTATCATTCTTAATCTGCACTGCTACAGTGCAAGGAAATTATGAATTGAAGGGTTCGGAGAAAGGGTACACAGTGAAATGTCCTGACCCAGCAAGCCCCAGTCCATTATTTTTAAATTTCCAAGTAACTTGTGATGAAATATGGTGAGGGATTGTGTACAGTTTTGGGGACCACCCTATGTATAGAGGCGCCTTCTTGCCGACTGTTTATTTACTTACAAGCTCATCAATCAAGTTCAATCAGACCAGGCTGTTCCTTTCCTATGTTTTACAACCCATCCCCACATCATGAGATCATTCTCCTTCATTTTGCCCCTTTTTAAATAGACTGTTTCTCTGTTCTGGGTGATGTGTATCAGACATCCACTGTTTATCCCTCACACCTTCTGTGGCCTATTCTAATTGTCAGCAAATTTTGACATAGATTTGCCACTATCGGATCAGCAAGAATCATTGCCTAATGTCTGGCGTTCCATCATCAAGATTGCCATTATAGTGAATTCCATTGTAGTGAATTCTTGGCCCTAATATTCTAAATTTGGTATGCGAGCCACATGTTCTATTGTAAACAATGATATAAACCAGCTTTTATGGGGAATCTCATTACTAAAGTATTCATTTTTTTGATTATCTCTAAAGCCGGATAGAGCTTTCAGTGTCACATCTTGTCTATCACATATGACCCACTTTTTATTGCACAGGTGTCTGTCGTTTCCTCATAAGTCAGGCAAAATATTTGCTGAAAAAAATTAATATCACTTCTACACAGTGACTGATCTGAAATAAGAGCCCAAACCAAATTAAAAATTCACATAAATGCATTTTTCAATAACAGGATTTAACTTGTTCCCCACTTTGCATTGTGTCCTTTAATGCTATCATTAAATAGAAAGAGTTTGGATTTATGCAGAGCATTCCATGTCCTCAGGACACCCAAACATGTTCCACAGATCATTTGTTTTTGAAGTGTAGTCACCAGAGTTATGAAAATAAACTCAGCAACCAATTTGTATACAGCAAGTTCTCAAGAAAGGCAATAACATAAATGACTAAATGATGGTGGTGTAGTTTGAGGAAGTTGTGTGAATCAGGTTTTTAGACACCTCTGACATTCTCATCAATGAGACTATGAAATCTTTTAATCCACCACCTTGGTTCAAAATATCAGCATGCTGGCACAATGTTAGCGCCGCTACCTCACAGCGCCAGGGACCTGGATTCGATCCCTGGCTTGGGTCACTGTCTGTACGGAGTCTGCACGTTCTCCCCGTGTCTGCGTGGGTTTCCTCCGGCTGCCCCGGTTTCCTCCCACAGTGCGAAAGACGTGCTGGTTAGGTGCATTGACCACACTAAATTCTCTCTCAGTGTATCCGAACGGTCACTGGAGTGCGGAGACTAGGGGATTTTCACAGTAACTTCATTGCAGTATTAATGTAAGCCTACTTGTGACTCTAATAAACTTTAAAACTGAAGAAAGTTCCTCTGAATGCACAACACCTCATTAACACCGGAGTGAACTATCAGGTTAGATTTAGTGTCTTAACACAGCGTCAGCGTTACGAATATTCTAGTAATGACAGCGATATTAATGAGTCAAGGTGAAACTATTGAAAGACTGAGGCCAGAGTTCTCCAGTCA
This sequence comes from Carcharhinus amblyrhynchos, assembly GCF_965287045.1. NCBI lineage: Eukaryota > Metazoa > Chordata > Chondrichthyes > Carcharhiniformes > Carcharhinidae > Carcharhinus > Carcharhinus amblyrhynchos. The sequence goes on along the minus strand of NC_137351.1, from coordinate 30,701,686 downwards.
TTCATGCCCCATTGCCAGTGAGAAGGGAGAATTTGGGGCCCAGCCAAATCTGTGCTCACTGAAAAGTGGGACGTGAGAATCCCAGCTGCAGGCGAGGTCGGAGAATCCGACCCACAGGGAGGGATTTTTCTCCCTGTCTGTGGCCTGCTTCAGGGAGGCAATGTGCCGTTTGTTGGTGGTGGAATCTTATGACCCTGCCATTGACAATGGGGTTTCCCGTTGAACACGCCCCTCGCTGCTGGGAAAGCCACTGCTGGGGTTGTACCATTGGCAGGACAGTAAGATCTCGCCAGCATGAATGGCAGCAAGATTTCAGTGATAATCTCTCCTGAAAGGGAACTTGAATGTGTTGGGAGGGATTCTCCAACTGCGCTTGCCTGAAAACCAGAGATTCCTGCCTGAATTCAATGAACCTTTACTTGGTCCCCCCCTCCCCCCCACAAACAACCTGCTGGAATTCCAGTGGCAGGTGGGTTGGGAGAATTCCAGCCTCTATGGTTTACACAAAGCTAATATAGTCTGAGAAAGGACAACGCACCCCCTTTTGAAGGATATCATCCTTCAGTAGTCAGAAATCCTGGAGTACTTTTTATCTTCAAGCGGTTAACTCAATTGTCTTCCAAAATTATTTACAGCAAAGCTGGAGGGCAAATTTCCAGAGCTTTACTCAGATGAGGTTTACACTGGAGTGGATTTGTGCTTCCCTTGTTACACATGCACTTTGCCATAGATCAGCCATGATCTTATTGAATGGTGGGGCAGGCTCGAAGGGCTAGATGGCCTACTCCTGCTCCTATTTCTTATGTTCTTATGTTCTTATGTTTTTGCAATGAATGCTTCTATCAAAACAGTATGCCTCCCTTGTCCTTTTGGCTAAGATCAAGTGTAGTATCGACATGCTGCACTTGGTTGAAGTCATTAGGTTACATTTCAGCTTCATTTGAAGCAATTTTTAAAAGCGGCATCTCGGCCTTTTGGCTAAGATGCAAATGAGATCAAGCCTTGGAAGAGGAGCTACACCTACTCCAATCAGCTTGGATCATGTCGATCGAGCCCTAGACAGGAGGCGAGAGCCCTGTCTTGTCAGCTTGGATCAGGAATGTCCCAACTTGTTGGGACTCTGAATTGGATTTAATTTGACTTGATTGGATGGGAATAAAGTTTAAAAAAAAATGCCTCCCTTGTCCATGGTATTTGGGGCCTCCAAGAATGAACAGGGCAAGCAATTACGTGTCTGCAAAATAAAGAAGTGGAAAAATAGATTGGATTAAGAGAGAGATAAATGAGACAATAGAAGAGATTTTAAAAGTTTGAATTTTAATTTTATCAATCTCCAACAATAATTAAAATCAGAAGGAATGAGATACCACGTGTGTTAAAGTAGATTTTCTGTACCAGGGAGGTCATTTCATAGAATTATGGAATCCTTACAGTGCAGAATGAGACTGTTCGGCCCATCGAGTCTGCACCGACCACAATCCCACTCAGGCCTCATTCCCGTAATCCCACATATTTAACCTGTTAATCCTCGTGACACCACGGCCAATTTAGCACGGCCAATCAACCTAACCTGCACATCTTTGGATGTGTGAGGAAACTGGAGCATCTAAAGCAAACTCACACAGACACGGAGAAAATATACACAGACAGTGACCCAAAGCCGGAATTGAACCCGAATCCCTAGCACTATGAGGCAGCAGTGCTAACCACTGTACCAGCCAGTCTGCAATGAGGAGAGATTGAGTAGAATGAGCCTATAATCTCTGGAGTGAAGATGAGAGATGATCTCATTAAAATGTACAAGATTCTAAAACTCAGCAGTTCTAGGAGCAGTGTTGGAGAGAAAGACAGCATTAAGTCAAGTCCCTGTGACTCTTTTTCAGAGTTAAAAGGGGGGAGAAATCTGACGGATTTTATACTGCTTAACAGGATATGGAGCAGGTGGAGCAAGGTAACAAGTCTGGGGTAACTGGGAGCTAGATGGGATTTGCAAAGATGTTATGGACACAAGAAAAGAAGGAATGTTAATAATAGTATTGAAGACTGAAGAAGGTATTGATACCAACACAAAGATAAGGTAGAATGCATTAATAACACAACAAAGGTCGGCATTGTGTCAAAGCAAAACTTAAGAACAAGTGGATGGACAGCTGGCCCTATGAAACAGTGGGACAAAAAAATTGGATTTATAAAGGGGGCCAAGATGGAGGACAGAGTTCTTGGTCTGATGTTGTTGAACTCTGTGTTAAGTCCAAAAGGCTGTGAAATGCCTAATCACAGGATGAGATGCTGTTCCTTCAGTTTGCATTGGGCTTCATTAGAACATTGCAACAGGCCAAGGATGGGCATGAGAGCAAGATGGTGAGTTAAAATGGCAAGCCACGGAAAGGTCTTGGTTCTGCTTGCGGTCTGACCAAATGTGTTCTGCAACTGGGTCACCCAGTCTGCGTTTCGTCCCCCCGATGTGGAGGCTGCATTAGGAGCAGCAAATACAGGAGGCCAAATTGATAGAGGTGCGAGTGAAATGATGCCTCACCTGGTGAGGAGGTATAGGGATTGCAAGGGAAGGTGCTTTGGGAATGGGATGAGGGACTGGGGATAAGACATGATGTCAGTTGCAGTTGGAGGGGAGGGGAGTAACACCTCGATTTCGGAAAAAGGAAGAGTGTTGTTTTGGACAGTAGCTTTACTGGAACAGATGTGATAGAGACAGAGGAATTGGCAGAATAGGCTGGAGGCTGTTGTGTATTCATGCAATTTCCTCACTAGCAGCTTTGAAGTGGAACAGGGGCACTTTAAGAGACTGATCACAAGATGTCACTGATCACATCATCACCCATTTGCGCTGACAAGCGGGCAGTCATCTCAGCAGCCCTTAGTGTTAACATCCTTTCAATAAAGCTCTTTGTTTGTCTGAACCTTCCAGAGTTGTAGCCTAATTTTTGTGGTGGTTTTAAAAATGAGGATTCTGTGGTGGTTTTAGAGTCCTCATCGGAAGCAGAGTGTGAGGAGCTGTATTCGAGGTGGCTGTGGGAGTAGGTGGGCTAGTAATGAACATTGGTGGTCAGTCTATCGCGATTCATAGAGACAGAGAGGTTAAGGAAGCGAAGGGCCTCCATCAGTCTTCAACACCATCATTAACTCTCCTTTCGTCTTTGCACGTAATTGCCATATTCTCCCCCCTGAAGGAACTAAGTGCCCAGTGGATGGGAAAGTGGGAGAATTTCCAGCCTGTTTTTTGGAGATGCACAGTTTAATGAATCTCCGGCACATCACAGAGAGCCTGAGGGATTCACACCGGGGGGAGAGGGGAGGTCTCATCCCACTGGAGAGACTGGCAGCATAGCACTGAGCAGGCTACTGCGCACACCCATCTATCAGTGGGAAAATTAGCGCATGTGCATTGTCCCTTGACCCCCCCCAGTCGCTGACTCCCTGATGTTATCCCCAACCCCCTCCCACCGATCACTGGTCTACCCAATCCTACCTCCCCCCCAACCCAGCCAGCCCCAATCTCCAACACCCCATGGCTAGTCCCAACTCCCCCCTCTGATGGCCAGCCCAAATTGACCCCTCACGCTCTCCTTCAGTGATCCCATTGCAGAGTGGCAGTGCCCCCCCTGCCCCCACCACTGCCAATCATTCCCCAGTAGACCCTGTCCTGAAAATATGCCCCACCCTCTATGTCCCCACTCCTTTGGCCCTGCTCAGTGTCCTCTGAGCAGTGTCAGGGTGCTAGGCTGGCAATCCCTCTGAGGCTTATAGAACGGAATTCTCCTCAGGTGGGATTTTACAAACCTTGCCTGAGCAATGCTGTAAAATACCAGCCACTGTCTCAGGACAAGGAGCTGGCCATTTAGGATGGAAATGAGGAGAAATGTCTTCATTTAGAGGATTAGGAACTTAGGAATGTTTTACCTCAAAGGGTGATGGTACACGGTGACACAGTGGTTAGCATTGCTGCCTCACAGCACCAGGGACTTGGGTTCAATTCTAACCTGGGGTCACTGTCAGTGCAGAGTTTGCATGTTCTCCTTCTGTCTGCGTGTGTTTACTCCCACAGTCCAAAGATGTGTGGGTTAGGTGGATTGGGTGTGCTAAGTTGCATCTTAGTGTCCCAAGATGTGTAGTTTAAGGGGATTAATGGGGTTACAGGGATTGGGTGGAATGCTCTGTTGAAGAGTTGGTGTAAATTGATGGGCTGAATGGCCTCTTTCTGTACTGTAGGGATTCTATGAAGTGGGTAGTCAGATGTTGAGAAAATGCAGAACTGAGGTGATTTAATTTTTGGATTCTAAAGGAACCGAGGGTGATTGGGCAAAAATGGATTTGAAGTCAAAGGTCAGTGAGGATCCAATGGAATGATGGAGCAGACTTAGTGGGCCCTATAGCTTACTCCTGGTCTGATTTCTTATGGATTATGATGCTGTTAAATGGGCACTTACACTGGACTGGAAGATCCAGGTGGCAGGGGGAGCTGGAAAATCCCACCATTCTATCAAAATAGTGATAAATTCCCAGGACCAAACCCAGCAAACTTCACTGTCAAAAGAAGAAGAAAGACTTGCAATTGTGTAGTGTCTCATCTGACTACTGATGTCCCAAAGTCAATGAAGAACTTTTAAAGTGTAGTCACTGTTATAATGTAGGAAACATGGCAGCCAATGTATACACAGCAAGCTCCCACAATATGATAATGACAAGATAACCTTTGTCTTTCTGACATTGACAAAGGGATAAATGTTGACCAGGGCACCAGGAATAATTCACCAGCTCTTCTTCCTTGGGGTTCTTTACATTCTCGGGCACATCTGTTCTTGGTTTAGCATCTGTTCAGCTCACAAAAGTTTGACAGGCAGCTCTTCGAGCTATCTCATTGACACTCGCTTCATTCAAACCTCCACCGAGACTTTCCCAAGTAATATTTCAAGTAGCTTTTAATGTTCAGTTAAGAAAACATGTTTTAAGTCCAGGAGTTAATACTTTTGTACTGACAGTATCATAACATTATGTAAAGCCAAACCTATTCCAAGCCAGAAAGATAAAAATCCAGAGGCAATCTGTATGGACTGGGAGTAACTCAGCCCTGGTCAATGCAATGACTGTATCTCAGAATAGCAGGGGCAACATAAGACCTATCTGGGTTCCGAGTGTGTCCTGTTCCTCTTTTAAGGTCAAACCAAGTAGACAAACTCAAATTACGTTAGGGCAAAGTAAAAGGGGCAGCTCCCCAAAAGGAAGGGGAACACCCCAAACAAAAACAAAAGTACAAAGGAAACTTAAGACACATCAAATCAAAATGTGATTGTCAGGGTCTATAACGCACCTTAGCCCCTGCAGTGCCCAGCAGGCACAGAAGGCATCGACTATGCCCATGGACACCGCACACTCCCTCTCCAGGGATACCTGGCCACCCAGAAGAAACTCTTCAAATGTAGACAATGAAAATATAACAAAACTTACTCCAATGGATAAATCAAAGGTTTAATAAAGAAACTTCATCACTTAAAACTTGGAACCTCATCCTAAGCCTTTCCCCACAACACCCACTGTGTTCAAACTTATACCAAGTCAGCTGGTCAGCTGATCATGACATCACTCTGTCATTGGTTACGTGGTTTACTGGGTCAGCTGACACTTACAGCTTGTTACCATTGGTCACATTACAACAGATCCAATGTTATCACTGGTTACATTCTAACACGTCCCACAAGACATTTTACTGAGCATTGCCCACGCACAGTGTTGCCACATTCACTAATTTCCACACATATAGTTCTTTCCCTCCTGGTATGATTGAAGTGATAAAGCCAGGGCAAGTGGAGTGAGGTGCGTGCTGATTGCTCACGACATTGACCGTGAGAGCTGGGCCCTCCTTGTGACCAAATGTTTTTACTATTTGAATTGATGACCATTCCATTAATGTATAAACGCTGAAGCATTTTCAACATCCCGTGATGAAATACTCGGCATGTGTTAAATGTTTTTAATCTTATTCATGGAGTCACGGTTAGTGAGCAAGCCCCGATTTCAATGGCCCAATGGGTTGAAGGAGGGTCACTCATGCGACCCACTCACGAGTCTATGATGCCCATCACTGACATGGAATATGACAGAAACTCAGGGTTTAAGATGCTCAAGTAAACAGAAGCTAGCCTTCAGCTTCCAGACAAGAAGTCAACACCTTCACAAGAGCAGAATAAGCCATCGTGGAACAGTTCAGCCCGTGTAATGTGAAGGAGGTAACTGAAAGGAAGCCAGAAATATTGCTTATAGTCCATAGCACCCAGCTGGTAGGAAAGTTTAGCCTAAGATGAGCACTGGAAAACATTACTCACTACCATGCCTGTTTTATAGATAGATGATTATCTACTTTGGTAGTTTCCAAGCCTGGACTATAACATATAACCTCCTCTGCAGTTTATTAATATCTTCTGTATTATATTAAATCTGTCCTTCCTTACCTCTCAGAACAAGGTGTGGAGTCTGAGGTAGAACGTAATAACCAAAGAGCCATGTACTCGAGCGTGAGAGAGGAAGCCGGCCGCGAGGGAACATTTCTGTGTCCTTAGAGATACAGACTGTTGTGCACACAGACAACTCACTGGCAAATATAAGGAACTGTTAGCTACCATTGACGTAAGTAGGCTGGGGGCAGAGGCAGGAGATTGGAAGTTACAAGTATAGTCCATCCAGATGTCAGATAATACAGACCATATTTATTCTGGTTCTTTTTTGATGTCACTGGATTGTGCATTGCAAGATTTCAAGTCAGTGCTCACTCTGACCACCAGTAACGGTGATTGTTGAATTTCCCACACCCTGCTGTAGGTAAGTTTGTCATACGAGGAGAGGTTGAGGAATTGGGGTCTATACTTGATGGAGTTCAGAAGGATGAGGGGGAGGGGATCTCATTGATCCCCTTACAGAATACTGAGAGGCCTAGTGGACATAGAGAGGATGTTTCCACAGAGACGAGAACCTGAGGGCACAATCTGAGAGTGAAGCGATGCTCCTTTAAAACAAAGACGAGGAGGAATTTCTTCAGCCAGAGGGTGCTGAATCTGTGGAACTCATTACCACAGAAGAGACCAGATCGTTGAGTGTCTTTAAGACAGAGATAGATAAGTTCGTGATCAGTAACGGGGTCAAGGATTATGGGGAGAAGGCAGCAGAATGGAGATGAGAATCATATCAGCCATGATTGAACAGCGGAGCAGACACAATGAGCCGAATGGCCTAATTCTGCTCCTATATCTTATGGTCTAAGCCGCTAACAGTATGGAGACCAGAAAGAGACGGCACGGTAGCACAGTGGGTAGCACAGTGGTTAGCACTGCTACTTCACAACTCTAGGGTTTGATTCCCGGCTCGGATCACTGTCTGTGTGGAGTTTGCACATTCTCCTCGTGTTTGTGTGGGTTTCCTCCGTGTACTCCAGTTTCCTCCCACAGTCCAAAGATGTGCGGGTTAGGTTGATTGGCCAAGTTAAGAAATTGCCCCTTGGTGTCCAGGGATGCGTAAATTAGAGGGATTAGTGGGTATGATATGGGGGTAGGGCCTGGGTGGGATTGTGTTCGGTGCAGACTCGATGGGCCGAAGGGTAGAGTTCTATGAGAGCAAAGAACACAGCAGAAATGATGCAAAGCTACAGGAGAGAGATGTTCAATTTTCAACTAGGAATAGAACAAATGATTGCTTTGTTTTTTTAGCCCACATCATAAAAGCATAATAAATATTTCAAAATTACAGCTGGAATCCTCTGACCTTACTCACGGCTGGGATTTTCCAGTCTTGCAGCAGTGAATGGAGATTTGGCTGAGCTCCAAATTCTCTGTTCTCAATGGCAGCGGCAGTGGGGCGTGTGAGACTGGAGAATTCCGACCCACATCTTTTTGCTTTCCTTCTCTTTACATGTACCTTTGACTGAACATGGTGGAATAGAAAGATATGATAATGAGAATGCTTATTGTTTAACAATAGGATAGAACAAGTCTAAGGCAATTAGTGCAACTGTACTTGGTTCTCGAGGGATATTGCAAGTCTGATAAAGAAGCAGAGAGAGATGTATGACACAACAGGGAACAAATAAGATGCTTGAGGAGTATAAAAAATACCAGAAACTACTTAAGAAGGAAATCAGGAGGGCTAAAAGAAGACACGAGGTTGCTTTGGCAGTCAAGATGAAGGATAATCCTAAGAGCTTCTTAAGAGCAAAAGGATAGTAAGGGGTGTTAGAGATGGAAAGGTGGTAGGACTGGAGGGTCTCAGTGACAGTACTGTTTCTAGAGAGGCGGTGCTCGACAGACTGGAGGGGCTGATTGTGGACAAGTCCCCAGGACCGGATGGAATGCATCCGAGGGTTCTGAAAGAAATGGCGGAGGTGATAGTGGATGCCTTGGTGGTTATTTTCCAGACGTCGCTGGATTCCGGGGAAGTGCCGGAAGATTGGAAAACGGCTAATGTTACGCCGTTGTTTAAGAAGGGTGCCAGGCAAAAGGCAGGGAATTATAGGCTGGTTAGTTTAACGTCTGTTGTAGGTAAAATGTTAGAATCCGTCATCAAGGAGGAAATAGCGAGGCATCTTGAGGGGAATTGCTTGATAGAGCAGACGCAGCACGGTTTCGTTAAAGGGAAGTCGTGTCTGACAAATTTACTGGAGTTCTATGAGGATGTGTCTAGGGCGTGGATAGAGGAGAGCCGGTGGATGTGGTCTTTCTTGATTTTCAGAAGGCGCTTGACAAGGTACCTCACAAGAGGTTATTGCAGAAGGTCAGGGGACATGGAGTTGGGGGTAGGGTGTTAGCGTGGATAGAGGATTGGTTGTCAAATAGGAGGCAGAGAGTGGGGGTCAATGGGTGCTATTCGGATTGGCGGTTGGTGACTAGTGGAGTGCCCCAGGGGTCGGTGCTGGGGCCTCAGCTATTTACCATTTATATAGATGATCTGGAGGAGGGAACCGAGTGTATGGTGTCGAAATTTGCTGATGACACCAAGATTGGTGGAACGGCAAATTGTGCAGAGGGAGTGGAGAGTCTGCAGAAGGATCTAGATAGGCTGGGCGAATGGGCCAGGAACTGGCAAATGGAATTTAATGTTGGCAAGTGCGAGGTGGTCCACTTTGGTAGGAATAATGGTAGGAAGGACTATTACTTACGTGGCGAAAAACTGCAGCAGGCGACGGTACAGAGGGACCTTGGGGTCCTTGTGCATGAGTCGCAAAAACCCAGCTTGCAGGTGCAGCAGGTGGTCAGGAAGGCGAATGGGATGCTGGCCTTCATAGCGAGGGGGATTGAATATAAAAGTAGGGAGGTCTTGCTGCGGCTGTATAGGGCATTGGTGCGGCCGCAGCTGGAGTACTGTGTGCAGTTTTGGGCGCCGTACTTATGCAAGGATATTTTGGCCTTGGAGGGAGTGCAGAGGAGGTTTACTAGGCTGATGCCGGAGTTGAGGGGGTTGAGCTATGAGGAGAGGCTGAATAAACTAGGCTTGTACTCGTTAGAGTTTAGAAGAATGAGGGGAGATCTCATTGAGACATATAAGATGATGAATGGGATGGATACGATAGAGGTGGAGAGACTCTTCCCGCTCAGAAAGGATAGTAGGACTAGGGGGCACAGCCTCAAGATAAAGGGGGGGGCGGTTTAGAACGGAGTTGAGGAGGAACTTCTTCACTCAAAGGGTGGTGAATCTCTGGAATTCTCTGCCCGTTGAAGTGGTGGAGGCTACCTCGCTAAATATTTTTAAGACGCGGGTTGATGGGTTTTTGATAAGAGAGGGGATTAAGGGTTATGGGGAGAGGGCGGGAATGTGGAACTGAGCCACGACAGATCAGCCATGATCCTATTGAATGGCGGGGCAGGCTCGAAGGGCTAGATGGCCTACTCCTGCCCCTATTTCTTATGTTCTTATGATAAAATTGGTCCCATTGAAGATCAGAGTGGTCAGCTTTGCATGGAACTGAAAGAAATGGGGGAGATATTAAATGATTTTTTTTGCAGCCGTATTTACTAAGGAAACTGGCATGGAGTCTATGGAAATATGGCAAACAAGTAGGGAGGTCATGGAACCTATACAGATTAAAGGGGAGGAGGTGCTTGCTGTCTTGAGGCAAATCAGAATAGATAAATCCCCAAGACCGGACAGGGTATTCCCTCGGAACTTGAAGGAGACTAGTGTTGAAATTCCAGGGGCCCTGGCAGATAGATTTAAAATGTTGGTGTCCACGGGTGAGGTGCCAGATGATTGGAGGATAGCTCATGTTGTTCTATTGTTTAAAAAAGGCTCAAAAAGTGATCCAGAAAATTATAGGCCAGCAAGTTTGACATCAGTAGTAGGTAAATTATTGGAAGGAGTACTAAGGGATAGGATCTACAAATACTTGGATGGACCGGTACTTATTAGGGAGAGTCAACATGGCTTTATGCATGGTAGGTCATGTCTGACCAATCTATTGGAATTTTTCAAGGAGGTTACCAAGAAAGTGGATGAAGGGGAGGCTGTGGATGTTGTCTACATGGACTTCAGTAAGGCCTTCGACAAGGTCCTACATGGGAGGTTAGTTAGGAACATTCAGTCGCTAGGTATACATGGGGAGGTAGTAAATTGGATTAGACATTGGCTCAATGGAAGAAGCCACAGAGTGGTAGTGGAGGATTGCTTCTCTGAGTGGAGGCCTGTGATTAGTGGTGTGCCACAGGGATCAGTGCTGGGTCCATTGTTGTTTGTCATCTACATCAATAATCTGGATGATAACGTGGTAAATTGGATCAGCAAATTTGCTGATGATACAAAGATTGGAGATGTAGTGGACAGTGAGGAAGGTTTCCAAAGCTTGCAGAGGGCCAGCTAGAAAAATGGGCTGAAAAATGGCAGATGGAGTTTAATGCAGACAAGTGTGAGGTATTGCACTTTGGAAGGACAAACCAAGGTAGAACATACATGGTAAATGATAGGACACTGAAGAGTGCAGTAGAACAGAGGGATCTGGGAATACAGGTACATAATTCCCTAAAAGTGGCGTCACAGATAGATTGGGTCGTAAAGGGTGTTTTTGGTGCATTGGCCTTTATAAATCAAAGTATTGAGTATAAGAGTTGGAATGTTATGGTGAGGTTGTATAAGACATTGGTGAGGCCGAATTTAGAGTATTGTGTACAGTTTTGGTCACCTAATTACAGGAAGGATATTAATAAGGTTGAAAGAGTATACAGAAGGTTTACAAGGATGTTGCCGGGACTTGAGAAACTGAGTTACAGAGAAAGGTTGAATAGGTTAGGACTTTATTCCCTGGAGCGTAGAAGAATGAGGGGAGATTTGATAAAGGTGTATAAAATTATGATGGGTATAGATAGAGTGAATGCAAGCAGGCTTTTTCTACTGAGGCTAGGGGAGAAAAAAACTAGAGGATATGGGTTAAGGGTGAAGGGGGAAAGGTTTAAAGGGAATATTGGGGGGGGGGGGTTTCTTCACACAGAGAGTGGTGGGAGTGTGGAATGAGCTGCCGGATAAAGTGGTAAATGCAGGGTCACTTTAATCATTTACGAAAAACTTGGACAGGTACATGGATGAGAGGGGTGTGGAGGGATATGGTCCAGCTACAGGTCAGTGGGACTAGGCAGAAAAATGGTTCGGCACAGACAAGAAGGGCCAACAAGCCTGTTTCTGTGCTGTAATGTTCTATGGTTCTATGCAGGTATCAACTTATTGGCTGGAATTCTCTGGTCTTGCATGCCCCGCTACCCTTATCAGTGAGAATGGAGAATGTAGTGCGCAGCCAAATCTCCATTCACAGCAGCGGGACTGGAAAATTCCAGCTGCAGGTGAGCCTGGAGAATTCTGATCATTGTACCTGGCAATCTTTATGTACGAGTCTTGATGTTATCCAGAATTCTCAGCTCTTGCACGTCCCACTACCGGGAGTAAGGGAGAGCGGAGAATTTACCACTCAGCCAGATCTCCATTCACAGCAATAGGACTGGGTGATTCCAGCTATGGGCGAGATTGGAGAATCCTGGCCAGAGTTTCTCAAAGCCATCAGACAGTTATTATCCCGAGCCCCGGATCAGCCAGACTGACGGATGAAGCTTCTGGCTTTGGTAGTGTGATGTTCACGTCACAATCCAGCGGGAAGAGCGACCCACCATTAATGCACCTCTGTCAGAACTGCTATGTGATTTTACGCTGACAGGTCTCTGATTTTTTTTAATTCCTGCTAGAGTTTGGAAGAATGAGGGGAGATCTCATTGAGACGTATAAGATGATGAATGGGATGGATAGGATAGAGGTGGAGAGACTCTTCCCGCTCAGAAAGGACAGTAGGACTAGGGGGCACAGCCTCAAGATAAAGGGGGGAGCGGTTTAGAACGGAGTTGAGGAGGAACTTCTTCACTCAAAGGGTGGTGAATCTCTGGAATTCTCTGCCCGTTGAAGTGGTGGAGGCTACCTCGCTAAATATTTTTAAGACGCGGGTTGATGGGTTTTTGATAAGAGAGGGGATTAAGGGTTATGGGGAGAGGGCGAGAATGTGGAACTGAGCCACGACAGATCAGCCATGATTTTATTGAATGGCGGGGCAGGCTCGAAGGGCTAGATGGCCTACTCCTGCTCCTATTTCTTATGTTCTTATATTCTTATGATCCATTCCCACCCGCCATTTAACCTACCATGGGTGGGAAGCAGGGGGGATCTTCACCCTAGCTATCTCTGGAAACTCCTGGAGTGCTATAACCCATCCTTTCTCCATCCCCACAACACAACTCACCATTCCTTCGACTCTGGCCTTTTCTGTGTCTCCATCTTTCCTCTATCCTATCGATTGGATTGAAAATGCCTGACCTTTAAATTTGGGATATTGAGGCCCGGGGAACAACAAAAGTCAGTGAGGGTGGAGGAGATGATGGAATAGGCCATGGGCAGCAGAGCTTTGGATGGGCTGGAGTTTATTGGAAGGCTTGCATCCCCAGAGACGTGCTGGGCCCAAGCAGTGTGCTGTGCCTGGATACCAGATGGGGAGGTGGAAAGTGATGCAGGAGACACAGAGCTGGCCATCACTCTTAGAAAACTGCAGCAGAAAGACCTGGAGACCTAGTGAATTGTGAAGAAAGTTCAAGTTCACCCTTTGAGCTGAGATTTTCCAATCCCTCCAGAATTTAAAATTTGAAGGGGACTGAGATGCAAGATCCACCGCCACAGTGAGAATCGCCAGAGGAATAATTCGGGATGGGAAGGCCTGGAATGACTTGACCTTTGCCTCCTGCAGTCAGGCCCAGGAATCCCAACACAATGTCAAAGGTGCTCGGATCCAACGTGAGGGGCTACCTCCCACCATACTGCTTTGCGAATGACTGCTCTCCGGAGTTTATGGAAGGGAATATTGTAATAACAGCGCTGTTAACAGCCTCGCTGCCTCCACTTCCCAATCGGCCTGCTCCCTGTCTGATGAGATGCCAGCGGCCATGAAATATTCATGTTGCTGTCCTGCTTTGGAGTCTCACCGAGTGTTCATCCTGTCAGCACCAGCTGTGAGTTGGATGTCTGAACGACAAGCCCACAGAGCTCTGCAGCGTAACCTGCATTTATAAATGTTAATTTGCATTTCACAGCATCGTCACCATCCCTTTCCCAAGCCACTTATTGACGCTGAAACCCTGTAGTTTTCACACTGTCTCTTCACCTCTGACCCATCCTCCTGCCATCAGCCCCCCCCACAACCAGCCTCTCCAATGAACACAGACTTACATGGAATATACAGCACAGAAACAGGCCATTCAGCCCCACCGATCCATGCTGGCATTTATGCTCCGCACATATCTTCTTTCACTCCTCAACATTTAAAGTTTATTTATTCGTCACAATAAGGTTTACGTTAACACTGCAATGAAATTACTGCGAAATTCCCCTAGTCGCCACCTGTTCGGGTCAACGCACCTAACCAGCACATCTTTCAGACTGTGGGAGGAAACCGGAACACCCGGAGGAAACCCACACAGACACGGGGAGAATGTGCAAACTCCACACAGACAGTGACCCAAGCCGGGAATTGAACCCGGGTCCCTGGCGCCATGAGGCAGCAGAGCTCACCACTGTGCTACTGTGCTGCCCACCTGATTTAACCCGATCAACTTAAGAACATAAGAAATAGGAACTATCTAGCCCCTCGAGCCTGCCCCACCATTCAATAAGATCATGGCTGATCTGATAGTGGTTCAGTTCCATTCACCCGCCTGCTCCCCATAACCCTTAATTCCCTTAATGATCAGAAATCTATCTACCTGTGACTTAAACACATTTAACAAGGTAGCCTCCATTGCTTCAATGAGCAGAGAATTCCAGAGATTCACTCCCCACTGGGAGAAGAAGTTCCTCCTCAACTCTGTTCTAATTTGACTCCCCCTTATTTTGAGGCTATGCCCTCTAGTCCGTGTTTCCTTTCTAAGTGGAAAGAATCTCTCTGACTCTACTCTGTCTAGCCCCTTCATTATCTTATATGTCTCTATAAGATCTCCCCTCAGCCTTCTAAACTCTAACGAGTAGAGGCCCAATCGAACCTGTTCCTTTTTTTTCCCTCCTGATTTCCCCTAGTTTTCCATTTCAATGCATCATTGACCTACAAACTTCTGCTTCCAAGTTCTGGACTGTCAGGACCAGCCCCAGGTAACGTTCCCAAGGTCGTTGACCCTGGAGGAGAACCCAGTTTGTTACTAGTGAGTGATGTTCCCCAAAAGTTATTGATTCCAAAAGAGCCCCCAACTTTTTACTACCAAAAGAGAAAATGTTGGAAAATCTCAGCAGGTCTGGCAGCATCTGTAAGGGATGGGAAAAGAGCTGAGCTTCTGAAACCCTTTGCAAAAACCGTGTGTGCCCTTTGTAAAAATATGAATCTCAGTTCATTATAAAGTCCAATATTTCCTTCTCTAATTCCAGGGCTTTTTCTCCATCTTCACAACAGACCTAACCCAAAAGTATAGCAACTTCAAAAGTGATGGTGATTGTCTGAATTCTTATCTGAACTCCTCTAGAAAAATAGTCAGTGCCATGTTAACCAACAACAGCACCTTATCCAACAGGAGGAAGACTCAGCACTGAAAGAATGTTGTGTTTTGATGAGATTACTGATGACTAGGATGCTGGTCAGGAATAGAAAGTGACTGTGAATGGAACATAGAACATAGAACATAGAACATTACAGCGCAGAACAGGCCCTTCGGCCCACGATGTTGCGCCGACCAGTTAAAAAACAATGACCCACTAACCTAAACCAATCCCTTTTCATCCATAAACCTATCCACGGATCTCTTAAACGCCCCCAAACTAGGCGCATTTACAACCTCAGCAGGCAGGGCATTCCAATCCCTCACCACCCTCTGGGTAAAGAACCTACCCCTGACATCCGTCCTATAACTACCCCCCCTTAATTTAAAGCCATGCCCCCTCGTGCTAGCTTTCTCCATCCGAGGAAAAAGGCTATCACTGTCCACCCTATCTAAACCTCTAATCATCTTATATGTTTCAATAAGATCCCCTCTTAGCCGCCTTCTTTCCAGCGAAAACAACCCCAAATCCCTCAGTCTCTCCTCATAGGACCTCCCCTCCATACCAGGCAACATCCTGGTAAACCTCCTCTGCACCCTCTCCAAAGCCTCCACATCCTTCCTGTAATGTGGGGACCAGAACTGCACACAATACTCCAAGTGCGGCCGCACCAGAGTTGTGTACAGTTGCAACATGACGCTGCGACTCCTAAATTCAATCCCCCTACCAATGAACGCCAAGACGCCTTATGTCTTCTTAACAACCCTATCTACTTGATTCCCAACTTTCAGGGAAATTCAAGATACTCCCAAGCGTGACAAACTGGAGTGAGGAGGGGGTTGGGGTGGGGGGGGTGTGCGGCAGGGTTGGCTGTGGTGGGGGTGGGGGTACAGGGTGAGAAGGTTTGCAGTTGGATAGATGGAAATAAATGAGGACGCCCTCACTGAGATTGTCAGCAGAGTCCAGACGTTATTAAAGGATGATGTGGTCAACTGTGCTGGGAACTGCAGAGAGATTGAGAAAGTTCAGGAGAGTACATCATGGTCGGAGTCACAGAGGCGTACTTTTCGTTTATTCATTCCTAGGACATGGGTGTCCCCAGCTGGCCAGAATTTAGTGTCCATCCCTGGTTGCCTGAGGGCTGTTGAGATTTAACCACATTGTTGTGACTCTGTAGGCCAGACCGGATAAGGACGGCAGATTTCCTTCCCTAAAGGGCGTTAGTGAACCAGATGGGTTTATCCGACAATTGATGATAGTTTCCTGGTTGTCAGTAAATTCTTAATTCCAGATTTTTTTTTATTGAATTCAAATTCCACCATCTGCCGTGGTGGGATTCGAACCTGGGTCCCCAGAACTTGAGCTAAATTTTCTGGATTAATAATCTAGCGATAATATCATTCGGGCATCACCTCCCTGCGTGAGTTTCATTTCGGACTGTTCTAATGCTAGAGAAGATACAGGGACCTAAATAGAGAGATTAAAATAGAGAAGAGCAGGAGAGCTGGTGTCAGACTTGTCTGGGGATTAGGGGAAGGGGAGGGTGGGCAATGGGGGGGTTCATATGGGGGGGTGGGGGCGGGGGGGGCGTGGTGGGAGGAGGGAGGTGCAGGGAGGCCAAGAGTTCAAGGCGAGGAGGGGTGGGTTGGAGGAGGTGGCAGTTTGCAAGGACAAAGGATCACAATGTCAGCTAGCAGGAGAAGGGCATTTGACTGGCTCAGTTGGCAGTCCCTAAAGCTACACTGTGAATTCCTGTTGCGTTAGGCATTCATCAAATTGTTCACCTCTACTCTCTGGGTGTTGTTTAAAATCAACACTGCTAACTTCACACCATTCCGGTTAGATCTGAAAACAGACTCGGGATAATGTCTTCACCAGTTGTGAGATAAATTGTGTGACCTCCAGCCACCCAAGCCAATATATCCTCCTCCTCTGACAGCACATCTCTAAACTCGAGCCTACACCACAGGTTAGAAGAGCAATTATGACGAGAATGTAACTCATGGTTATTCATAGCAGGGTGCCGTGCAACACTCCCTTATTGTTGGACTATTAAAAGGTGTGAAATTGCTTAGTGTGGAGTGCATGATGTTCAGTGAGGTTTAAAGGGTTTGTACTTTTTTCTGATCACTCGTACAACTTTGCTGTTTATTTCCTGGAATCTCTGGCACATTTAGATGCATTAAAAGATACTTACAGACGAGGGTGTGCTGAGTTAGCTGTTCAGCCACTGAGTCACAGTCACTGGTATGCTATGGGTCAGTGCAGTTTCAGAGCCTACAATTTCACCAAGAAATGAAAAGAGAGAATTGGAGAGGGTCCATGGCCAAGTATTGTCTGTCGACAAAGGAGAAGGCAGGCAAAAGTGCAGCAGGAATGAGAGCTCCCTGCATGGATGAGTGAATGTCCCCCTATTCTGCCCAAATTTAAGCAGGAGGTGATGCAGCGGGGGAATATTGTGCATCATGGCCTATAGCATCCTATTAAAGGAATAAATTTCCCTCTCCCCTTGCCCTATTTGGACAGCACGGTGGAACAGTGGTTAGCGCTGCTGCCTCACAGCACCAGGGACCCAGGTTCAATTCTGACCTTGGGTCACTGTCTATTTGGAGTCTGCACATTCTCCCCGTGTCTGCATGGGTTTCCTCCAGGTGCACTGTTTTCCTCCCACAAACCAAAAATATGTGGGTTAAGTTGATTGGCCATGTTAAATTAACCCTAGTGTAAATTAGCAGGGTAAATATGTGGAGTTACGGGAATAGGGCCTGGATGGGATTGTAGTCAGTGCAGACTCGATGGGCCGAATGGCTTCCTTCTGCACTGTAGGGATTCTCTGATTCTATTGGGACAGCTGCATTGCCAGGATTGTGAAACCTGGACCCTGATGGAGTTTCCGAGAATCGGCGTTGATGTTAAATCCAGTTGATGAGATTCTTGTTCTGTGTTCGTGCTGTCTTTCAGTCATAAGTACAGAAGTAAAAGTTTATTTATTAGTCACAAATAAGGCTTACATTAACATTGCAATGAAGTTACTGTGAAATTTCCCTAGTCTCTGCAGTCCAGCACCTGTTCAGGTCAACGCACCTAACCAGCACGTCTTTCAGAATGTGGGAAGAAACCACAGCACCCAAAGGAAACCCACGCAGGCATGGGGAGAATGTGCAAACTCCACAGAGACAGTGACCCAAGCCGGGAATCAAACCTGGGTCCCTGGGGCTGTGAAGCAGCAGTGCTAACCACTGTGCCACCATGCCGCCCAAGGGGAAGTGGGTCATATATGTGATAGTTACTGCTCAGAGGCTTTCAACTGAGACAACTTTGTAGAAGCTTTCTCTTTTTCTAGTCTGTACCCACTCCCCTCCTCCAAGTTATTTACTCATGCTAACCAAGGCCTACAAGGCTCCTGAGTCCTGGCCTGTAAAGTGGCTGGCCTCCTCTTCTGAATCAGCTGCATTATTTCAAAGGAAACACTAGTAATTTTCCACTTTAGTGATCGGAAACTCACCAGGAACCCCCCCATCCCTCTCTCTTTATGATTACCCTGAGCACAGCAGGCATCTTTCGGCGATGTTTGAATGGATGATGCGGAACTTTCAGGTATAGGTTAGGTGATGCCAAAAATGATCTGTTTCAAAGTATTTGGAGACAGAAATTAGAGAACCATGATAGAGGGGCACAACCAGCAGGGGCTAAATGCAGTGGTGATGCCCGGTTATCAATGTAAAGAATGGACCTCAAAAAGGGAGAGAAAATTCCTGGGGTGAAGGGACTGTCTTATGGGGAGAGGTTGAGCAAGCTTTGGCCTACCTATACCTCATTGGAGTTCAGTAGAATTAGAGGTGAAGTATTTGAAACTACAGTATAAGGCTCTGAGGAGGTTCGATAGGGTAGATCCTGAGAGGTATTTCCCCTCAGTGGGGAATCTAGAAGCAGGTGGCACGGTTTCAAAATCAGGGGTCTCGCATTTACCATGGAAACTTGGAAGAATTTCTTCTTCTCACAGCATCATTGGTGTTTAGAATATTCTGTGCCCCAGAGAGTAACTGAGGTCGGTAATCAGATATGTTCAAGGCCGAGTTAAGTTTTGATGACAGGGAATCAAGTGTCAATAGGGAACAGATGAAAAGTAGAGTTAAGGGCGTGTTAAATGAGCCATGATCTTATTAACTGATGGAGCAGGCTCGAGGGGCTGAATGGCTTACTCCTGCTCCCATTTCTTATGAAAGTGGAGGATCGAGCAGATGAAGCCTGCCTGCAGCTGTTTCTGGACAAGTGACAGGCTCAGACTCCGAAAGAAAGCCAAGCTCCACAGCTGGAAATGGGACAGACTATTCCTGGGACAGAGGAAAGACTGTCTGGATCTACCACCTGTCAAGGCAAGTGGCTGGCTAAATCAGAAGCAAGCCTGCAGCTTACCCCCCAGGAAGCCTGCACGGCCATTCCTTCCAGCCACACACCAGAGGCGAGTAATCAAGTGGACGGTTCCCTATTAAACACAGTTTTTATTCTCATTGCAAAGACGTAGAGTGTATCTTAATCATTACATTCTTAAATACTTGCTCCCTCCAAAAGCAGCATCCCTACGGAATACATTTGTTTAAAAAAGATAATCCAGAATCATACAGTGCAGAAAGAGGCCCTTCGGCCCATCAAGTCTTCACCGAATACAATCCCATCCAGGCCCTACCCCCATATATTTTACCTACTAATCCCTCTAACCTACGCATCCCTGGACACTTAAGGGGCAATTTCTTAGCATGGCCAATCAACCTAACCCACATATCTTTGGACTGTGGGAGGAAACCCACACAGACACAAGGAGAATGTGCAAACTCCACACAGACAGTGACCCGAGCTGGGAATCGAACCCAGGACCCTGGAGCTGTGAAGCGGCAGTGCTAACCACTGTGCTACCGTGCCGCCCTAAGATGTAAATACGAAATCTCAGTCAGAACAATGGCCACCCTGATACTTCCTGGAAAGGCTGCTGGCCTATATTTTATGGGACATGGGCGCCGCTGACTGGCCAGCATTTTTGCCCATCTCTAATTGTGCTTAAGAGGGCAGTTAAGAGTCAACCACATTGCTGTGGCTCTGGAGTCACAGGTAGACCAGGCCAGGTAAGGACGGTAGATTTCCTTCCCTAAAGAACAATAGTTTTGTAATCATCATTAGACTTTTAATTCCAGGGCCACAATTTTTAACACAGCGAACCGAGAGAGTCTCGCGTCAGCCAGTTCATGAGGTTTATGTGATCCTGCCCCGATAGTGTCCCCCCAGGACCGGATTCCTGGTGGCATGAGTTCCATGCTGGAAATCAATGGGGAGATGCCAAGACTATTTAAATGGTCATTTAAATATAATTTCAATGTGATTACTGGGCCCGGCACTGAAATCTCCGGGCCTGCTAGCTGCTCACCCTCTGCGAGGAGTATTTCACTCGAGTGGGGACTACAGTAGCTCCCCACTAACGGGGAGGCAATCGGGGCCCCCCCAGAGGGTCAGGCAGCAGGGATGTTGCCCCCCGGGCATTAGCACCGTGGCAGTGCCAGCCTGGGGCCTCTGGTACTGCCCAAGGAGGGAAATGACAGTGCCCAGGAGGCACTTAAGGTGGGGCAATTGGTGGGGGATGTCAACCTGTTGGGGGGGGGTGTCAGGACTGCGGAGGGGGTGGGGGGGGGGGTGGCACTGTCGGGAGGGAAGGGTATCGAGTGGAGGAGCTGGAGATCAGGGTGGGCCAGATGGGGGGTTTGGAGCTGGCCTGGGAATGGCCAGGGGGACCAGCGATCAGGCTGTACGGGAGCTGGGAGAGCTGGTGATGCGGGCACCAGAGGGCTGGCCAGTGATCGAGCTGGCCAGCAGACAGGGGCCGGTACGCATGCACCGATTTCAGCACTAACAAATCAACACGTGCGCAGTGAAAATCGGCACGTGCGCAGTGGCCCACTCAGTGCTTTGCTGCCAACCTCCCGGGTGGCAATAGGCCCTGTCCACTGATCTTTAATGATATATACATCATGATCTCCGCAGAGCCCAGAGTGTGGGAGATTCTTCTCTGAACTCCCACTGGAAAAAACAGCATGAATTACTCAGTTTTCATGCAAATTCGACCTCTTTTTCGGAGAGTTCAGCCCCAGATTTTTATTGAATTCAAATTCGCTCTCTGCCAAGGTGAGATTCGAACCCAGAGCATCACCCCTGGTCTTACTGGTCCAGTGACAATACATGAGGCCCCTACCTCCCCCTTCTACTAGCTCTCCATCTTTGTCAACTACCCTGCCCCCTTTTGGCTCGTTATAAGAACATAAGAAATAGGAAATAGGAGCAGGAGTAGGCCATCTAGCCCTTCGAGCCTGCCCATCTTATACTGGGTACAACATAACATTCCTGCCAATGGTTTCTGGGGCACCCCCAGCAAGATTCAATCACCATTTCACATCAGTGCCTGGGGTTTGCTCTGGAACATATTGACTCCACAACTTCAGTGGTAAGTCATTCAAACCACACTTACGCGCGGCTTCCGGTTTGTACAGCAACCAATCAGGGAAAGCCTACAAGAAAACATCGGTTGGAAGTTCCCGGGGGTGGGACGTGGGAAAGTGAAAGGACATTCACCCCTGAGTCAGGCGAGACAAGGCTTGAACAATCATTACTGATACTTCCTGACACAGCTCTGTGGGAGTGCTGCACTGTCAGCGTCTCAATCTTACAAATGAAACATTAAATCCCCTCAAGCGGGTATAATGATCCCGTGGCACAGTCAGCACTACTGCCTCACCAGTGCCCAGAGACCCAGGTTCGATTCCTGGCTTGGGTCACCGCCTGTGCGCAGTCTGCACGTTCTCCACATGTCTGCGTGGGTTTTCTCCAGGTGATCTGGTTTCCTCCCACAGTCTGAAAGACGTGCTGGTTAGGGTGCATTGGCCGTGCTAAGTTCTCCCTCAGTGTACCCAAACAGGTGCCGGAGTGTGGCGATTAGGGGATTTTCACGGTAACTTGATTGCAGTGTTAAGGTAAGCCGACTAGTTATACTAATAAATAAACTTTAAACTGGTTCTATTCAAAGAGGCCATGATGTGGGTATGCCGGCGTTGGACTGGCGTAAACACAGTAAAAAGTCTGACAACACCAGGTTTTAGTCCAACCTATTTATTTGATAATATACTCGCAAGCTTTCGAGGGGTTACCCTCTTCGTCAGGTGAATGGAGAGACATTCACCTGACGAAGAGGGTAACCCCTCGAAAGCTTGCGAGTATATTATCAAATAAATAGGTTGGACTAAAACCTGGTGTTGTCAGACTTTTTACTCTATTCAAAGAGGAGCAGGGACTGGATGGACATTTGTTCCCCATCATAAAAAAACAAATTGTCTGAGCATGTGTCTCGTTGCGATTTGTGGGACTTTGCTGTGTACAGATTCATAGAATCCCTACAGTGTAGAAGGAGGCCATTCGGCCCATCAAGGCTGCACTGGCAACAATCCCACCCAGGGCCTGTAACCCCACATATTTGCCCTGCTTACTCCTCTGACATAAGAACATAAGAACATAAGAAATAGGAGCAGGAGTAGGCCATCCAGCCCTTCGAGCCTGCCCCGCCATTCAATAAGATCATGGCTGATCTGTCGCTGCTCAGTTCCACTTTCCCGCCCTCTCCCCATAACCCTTAATCCCCTCTCCTATCAAAAACCCATCAACCCGCGTCTTAAAAATATTTAGTGAGGCAGCCTCCACCACTTCAACGGGCAGAGAATTCCAGAGATTCACCACCCTTTGAGTGAAGAAGTTCCTCCTCAACTCCGTTCTAAACCGCGCCCCCTTTATCTTGAGGCTGTGACCCCTAGTCCTACTGTCTTTTTTGAGCGGGAAGAGTCTCTCCACCATTATCCTATCCATCCCATGACACTAAGGGCAAATTTAGCATGGCCAATCCACCGAACCTGTATCTCTGGGGGAAACCAGAGCACCCGGAGGAAACCCATGCAGACACGTGGAGAATGTGCAAGCTCCACACCGACAGTGACCCAAGGCCGGGATTGAACCCCGGTCTCTGGCACTGTGAGGCAGCAGCGCTAACCACTGTGCCACTGTACCAATTGGTTGTTGTTTTTCTACATTGCAAGAACAGCCAAGCTTCATACGTTCTGCATTAGATGTGAGCCAGTAATTCAGGGGTAATTCCATGGTTGTGGTCTGACGCTCTGTTGGCATGTCCACTGAGCGGTATCGCTCTTTCAACTGACAAATGCCAAGGGATGCTGCAGGGATAGGTATCGCCAGCAGGAATGGCACACTCTTTAACAAGACCCAGTCAAAACCTGCTACCACTTCTCCCTGAGGGAGGTTCTCATTTGCACAGACTGACCAACGTGTCTGCACAGAGATACAATCAGAGATACAAAGGGGGAAGGGGAGGGGGATTGGGGCCAGTTCAACATTGTTGCCTGATATCCTTTCCACATCTATGGTCAGGGTAATGTGGTACGATGTTTGCACTGGTTTAACTGCTGCGTCTGTTGTTTTGATAATATCAACACAGATTATTTGTACACCATTACACAAACTGAGGAAGGATGACAGGAGGTTCAATTGGAGCATAAATGCTGGCAATGGCTGGTTGGGCTGAATGGTCGATTCCAGTGGTAGCACAGTGGTTAGCACTGCTGCTTCACAGCTCCAGGGTCCTGGCTTCAATTCCTGGCCCAGGTCACTCTCTGTGTGGAGTTTGCACATTCTCCTTGTGTCTGCGTGGGTTTCCTCCGTGTGCTCCAGTTTCCTCCCACAGTCCAAAGATGTGCGGGTTAGGTTGATTGGCCATGCTAAGAAATTGCCCCTTAGTATCCAGGGATGTGTAGGTTAGAGGGATTAGTGGGTATAATATGTAGGGATATGGGGGTAGGGCCTGGGTGGGATTGTGTTCAGTGCAGACTTGATGGGCTGAAGGGCCTCTTTCTGCACTGTAGGGTTCTATGATTCTGTCTTCTGTGTAATTCCATATAAATTGCTGCTTATTTTCCCGAGAGCACAGCAAATGTCAGCCCCAAGCATCTGAAATATCCTGGAGTTAATGTTACCTGATGTTAATAGGGTGATGGATGGTGGTGTACTGGTAATGTCACTAGTGGGGGCAAATTTCCTTCTTCAGCCCGCCATGCAAATCAGAGCGGGTGAGGGACGGATCATGGAAAGGTCTGTTGACCACGGGCAGGATATTCCGGCTTTAGGGTGAGCATGGCCAGGAAATCTCTCCCGTGATC
This sequence comes from Carcharhinus amblyrhynchos, assembly GCF_965287045.1. Taxonomy (NCBI): domain Eukaryota; kingdom Metazoa; phylum Chordata; class Chondrichthyes; order Carcharhiniformes; family Carcharhinidae; genus Carcharhinus; species Carcharhinus amblyrhynchos. The sequence continues at coordinate 30,677,396 of NC_137351.1, read as the reverse complement.
TTGGTACCCAGGAGCGTGCGATGTGGATATGACTTCCAAATCCACCAGGGCAGCTGGCGGGATTTGCTTTCCAGGAATAAATCCGAAACATCAAGCTGTTGGTGACCATGTCACTGATCGTCGTTAAAAACCTTTCACTGACGTCCTTTAGGGAAGGAAATCTGTCGTCCTTACCCAGTCTGGCCTACAGGTGATTCACAGGGTCCCTACAGTGCAGAAGCCATTCAGCTCATTGAGCCTGCATCGACCACAATCCCACCCAGGCCCAATTCCCGTAACCCCACACTTACACTCTGCAATTCCCTGGCACTAAGGGGCAATTTAGCGTGGTCAATCAACCTAACCAACACATCTTTGGAGTGTAGGAGGAAACCAGAGCACCCAGAGGAAACCCACGCAGACATGGGGAGAATGTGCAAACTCTACACAGACAGTGACCCAAGGCTGGAATTGAACCCAGGTCCCTGGCACTGTGAGAGAGCAGTGCTACTATTAATGTGTGCTACTGTGCTGCCCTACACACATGGCAATGTATTTGGCTCTTAAATGCCCCCTGAAGTGGCCCAGCAAGTTAAGGACAATTAGGATCAGGTTACAGATGCTGGCCTTGCCAGCCACACCCATATCCGATGAAGGAATAAAGAAAGCCCAGCTTGTTTCTAGTGGGTCACGTACCCCAGGGTCACACAGCTCACAACCTCACTCATTTCTTTAAGGGAAGGGTCAAGTGGGTTTCCCGTCTGCACAGTGGAAGGCAAAATGGGATTTTTTTCCTCCAAGGTGACAGGGAGTAAACTTTGAACCTCTTCAAATAGATTCCGATCAGGCAGTGCAGAAGTGTTGCACTCCATTCATGTTGGTACACTATGCATTCATTGCCTGCAAACTTCTGAAGGTAGAACTTAACGTTCCTTAAAACATTCAAAAACTCTTGGACTTTGTCTGAGGAGGCTTTTGATGTAACGGCGATGTGGCCAAATGACTTCCAGATGCATCAAATGGACCCCAATGCAAACACAAACAGATTTAGAAAGTAAATAGTTTGACCTTTACATGAAAAGCCAGAACTGGGGATGTTGGAAACCAGGACTTTTAGAAGGATAATCTTTTCTGTCCCACAATCCAAAGAGTTGCAGGTTGGATGGGGGATGAGAGGGATGGGTCACATCCCTGCCGAGATTTCTGGCTGCAGGCGGGACATTCCCCTCCATTCCCTCAGGAAGGAGGTCCACCTTACAGAGCTGCCATCCATCTCTAATCCCTGCAGAACTGGGACCGCACGCAGTCTCTGGAGTCAGGGTTCCAGGAAGAGATGAACTCAGTCGTGGGTCCCAAAAACCGGCTGTGTCCAAGGTGACAAAAAGGCAAACATCTGCAACCCAAACTGGCCACCCGCCCCCTACCCCGCCCCATCACCCCCCCACCTCCCCACACCCTCAGTACTCCCCACTCCCCCACCCCCGTGCCCCCACCACCCCCCACCCCTCCCGCCCTCCCCTCCTCAAACCTGCCTATTTCTGATTTCAGTGGAGGATAGACCAGTTGGGTGACCATCCAGCTTGTTGTTCATTTAAATATTTTAATGAGGTTCCCTGTCTTCGCTTCAACATTCCTGCCGATTTTAACCACAAGTGACTGAGTTTCCTCGGCTCAGAGGGTGACATAGCAGCACAATGGTTAGCACTGCTGCCTCGCAGCGCCAGGGACCTGGGTTCAATTCTGGCCTCAAGTCACTGTCTGTGTGGAGTCTGCACATACTCCCCATGTCTGCGTGGGTTTCCACCGGGTGCTCCAGTTTCCTCCCACATTCCAAAGATGTGTGGATTAGGTTGATTGGCCATGCTAAATTGCCCCCAGTGTCAGGGCGAATTAGTGGGGTAAATATATGGGGTTATGGGAATAGGACCTGGGTGGGATTGTGGTCAGTGCTGGCTCAATGGGCCAAATGGCCTCCTGCACTGTAGGGATTCTGTGATTCAAGAAACCAATCAATCACTAAGGTATGCGCATTTACTGCACTACTTGTGGGCCAGGAAGAGCCTAACAAAGTACCTAATAAAGCCCACCCCTATGATCTGTCTCCCTATCATCTTCCCCTGCTTTGGATCATCTGCCCCCAGCCTACACATCAGCCTAACCCTGTGATCCAGTGCTTTTTGGACCATCATCCCAGTGTGATTAGGATCCCCTCCAGCATCAGACGCCCATCTGACACCACCCCCCCCACCCTCTCCTATGATATAGCCTCCCCCCCCCCAACAACAATCGTGATTTCTGTCTCACTCCCCCATAGCAGCTACCCCCTTTCATAGGTCTCCACTGCCTGAGGCAGGCTGCTCACCCGAAAGGCCTTTTCTCTGTCCATCAGGCTACATGTCTTAGGTAGAGGAGGGCACTCACAATGTTAAGATGGCGGCGCGGGCTCGTTGGGCCGAAGGGCCTGTTTCCCGTGCTGTGTCGTTCTTTATGTGGGTGGATGGAGGAGGCAGGCAATTAAATTCTCCGAGGGTGTTTGGGGAACCGTTCTTCCAGGTTTCTCGACAGGACCGTATCCTGCCCTCGGCAACTCCCGTCCCGCACCACCCGCACTCTCGCCTACCTTCAACCGCTGTACAAAACCCAGCCCCAGGCTACAATTCAGATCTCTGAATCAGTTAAAGTTTCAGACCGTTCCCAGCAGCGAGGGTGCCAGTCCCTGAACTCACCATTGCAGTGAAGCACGGTCACGTGCTGGGGTGGGGAGGGAACTGGGAAGTGTGCTGCTTGGCTCAATGAGGAGCAATCTTATCATCTTGGTAAGGTCGTGGCTTCAGGCCTCACTACCACCTGGAGCCTTTAACTTGACTAATGCACTCTTGAAGGCGTGCCACATTGTCAAAGATTCTGAATGGGATTCTCCAGCCATTCACGCCTGCGGGATTCTCCAGTTCTGCTGCAGCGAACGGACATTCGGCTGGGCGCCAAATCCTCTGTCCTCGCTGGCAGTGATGGTGAGGCATGAACAGCCGGAGACTCCTGCCCCGTGTGTGTTTCAGTTGAGACATTAACCAAGGGCCTAAAGGATGCCTTGGCACTGTTCAAAGAACATAAACGGAATTCTCACAGCTCCCTGGCCAACATTCTTCCCTCAATTATCACTGTTAAAAATAGACGCACTGACTTCACAAAGTAATTCATGGGCTGCAAATTCCCGGATGGCACCTTGGGAACTTGACAAGAAGCTTTACGAATGTATTTTTCCACTGCCTTTAAAGGGCTATGTAAACTTAAATTGGACAAAACCCCACCAAACTTGCCACAGCTCTGAAAACTCATGAGCAAACAATGGAAAGGTTGGCAGAATGGCAGCAAGTTGCGACTCCTGGAACCCTGGAGATTCCTGACACTCTGTAAACTTGCAGTTCTCAGACACACTGTTGTCAGTTGTCCAGGAGTGGAATGAAGTGGGTTGTTTTAGCAAACAGTGTACCCGTGACTTGTTCTGTGCATCTTTACAGCTGGGTTGATCGATGTAATTGGTGCGGCCTGTGACAGTCTCGAATAACTCCAACGCGAAACATTGGTGTGTCCTTCGGAGCAATTAGTATTGCAGTCAGCGTGGTAGCGCTGGACTTGGATTGCAATGGAGACATAACTCATTCATGGCTTCCTTCCTGAAGCATTGTCTCTTCAAGCACTGCTCCTGTCAACCATAACAAGCTCCTTCACTGTGTCCAGAAGAGCAGAAACAGAGGACACGGCCTACCTTGTGGGGGGATAAATATCAAAAAGGATTTTACCAGCATCTGGTTAGGCACTGGACTGTTGGGGACACCAGTAAAATAGCAGGGAGCCATATCGAGACAGATCCCCAGTGCAGCCCTACACCCTCCCCACAACCCTGGGTCGTTGCAATGACAGGTTGCAATGTAAATTAGACTGCCCACACCTCCCAATTAGCATTTACAGACTTTACAGGACTATTTAATGAAGCTGTCAGCAATTTTCCAACAGTGGCTCGCTCCCTGTCATGTGGGGAAGCTGTCAGCTTCATGGAGGCTCAATGGCCCAAAGAAGGGGCTGCGTGCCTAGAAGATAGCCCCCATGGTCCCAACATTCTCCCCAAATAGGTCTCCCCTCGCTCTGCTGAATTACATTTGTATGGCGTCACTTGTTGGTTCTAGTTTTCCTTCCTATCTCCTCCTCTACCCATGTGGCAACGGTTAAGGTAAGAAGTCTCACAACACCAGGTTAAAGTCCAACTAGATTATTTGATAGTAAACCCACAAGCTTTTGGTGTTTGCCCTGTTGTCAGGTGAGTGAGTCCAACGCCAGCATCTCCACATCGCAACTGCTGAGGTGTCAGAGCTACTGGCCACCTGACAATATCAGAAACCTTCGTTGGTCAGTTAGAATTATAGAATCTCTACAGCCCTGAAAGAAGCCATTTAGCCCATTAAATTAGCACTGACTCCCCGAAAGAGCATCCCACCCAGGCTCTACCCACTGCCCTATCTCCGTAACCCCACTCATTTACCCCACTAATCCACCCAATTTAGCATGGCCAATCCATCTAACCTCTACACCCTGGGAGTGTGGGAGGAAACTGGAACACCAGGAGGAAACCCATGCAGACACGGGGAGAGCATGCAGACTCCGCACAGTCAGCCAAGGCCAGTATCGAACCCAGATCCTTAGTGCTGTGAGATCACGTGGAGATGCCAGTGTTGGACTGGGGTAAACACTGTAAGGAGTCTCACATCACCAAGTGCTATGAGATAGCAGTGCTAACCACTGCATAGCCATGCTGAACCATGCCAGGTAACCATGCCAGGCTACCTGTGGTAAAATTACTGGAGTGGTCCTGGCTCGGGATCTGCTTTTTACCTCAACATCAGGGCGTTCACGCCAGCAGTAAAATTCAGGCCAACATTTCAGTGGGACAGTGGCCAATGTATGCCCTAGACTTCCTGTGGAAGCAGTAGCAGTTTGTATTGATCCATATGCAAACTAAACAGGTTGCTTTCAAAATAACATTTTCATTTACATTATGCGATAAGTTTTTGGATATCTGCCTGTTCAGGTAGGATTTAAAGTGATTGGAGACCCGAAGTTCCCACATCGACACTTGAATACACCCTCCATCACATGGTGGTTACTTGCAATGATGGACATTGAATAATTATCCAAGTGGAAAAGCTTGCCCCTTGTGTTAGCATAAACAAGTGATTTGATTTGATTTATTATTGTCACATGTATTAACATACAGTGAAAAGTATTATTTCTTACATGCTATACAGACAAAGCATAACTTTCATAGAGAAGGAAATGAGATGGTGCAGAATGTAGTGTTACAGTCATAGCTAGGGTGTAGAGAAAGATCAACTTAATGCAAGATAAGTCCATTCAAAATTCTGACAGCAGCTGGAAAGAAACTGTTCTTGAGCTGGTTGGTACATGATCTTTTCTGTATCTTTTTCCCAACGGAAGAAGGTGGTTGAGAGAATGTCCAGGATGCACGGGGTCCTTAATTATGCTGGCTGCTTTGCTGAGGCAACGGGAAGTGTAGACACTGTCAATGGATGGGAGGTTGATTTGCATGATGGATTGGGCTACATTCACGACCTTTTGTAGTTCCTTGCGTTCTTGGGCAGAGCAGGAGCCCATACCAAGCTGTTATACAACCAGAAAGAATGCTTTCTATGGTGCATCTATAAAGTTGGTGAGAGTCGTAGCTGACACACCAAATTTCCTTCGTCTTCTGAGAAAGTAGAGGTGTTGGTGGGACTTTCTTAACTATGGTGTTGGCCAGGACAGGTTGTTGGTGATCTGGACACCTAAAAACTTGAAGCTCTCGACCCATTTAACTTTGTCCCTGTTGATGTAGACAGGGGCATGTTCTCCTTAATGCTTCCTGGAGTCGATGACTATCTCCTTCATTTTGTCAACATATAGAGAGAGATTATTGTTGCTGCACCAGTTTGCCAGATTCTCTATCTGATTCCTGTACTCTGTCTCATTATTGTTTGCAATCCGACCCACTACGGTGGTGTCGTCAGCAAACTTGAAAATCGAATTGGAGGGGAATTTGACCGCACGTAGTGAACCATTGCAATGAAGTTACTCTGAAAATCCCCCGGTCGCCACACTCCGGTGCCTGTTCGGGTACACTGAGGGAGAGTTTAGCACAGCCAATGCACCTGACCAGCACGTCTTTCAGACTGCGGGAGGAAATCGGAGCACCCGGAGGAAACCCATGGAGACACAGGGAGAATATGCAAACTCCATACAGGCAGTCACCTGAGGCCGGAATTGAACCTGGGTCCCTGGAGCTGTGAGGCAGCAACACTAACCACTCTGCCACCCATAACCTTTAAACTCAACAAATAAAATGTAGAGAACCAATTAATTAGTTGCAGCCAAGTTTTTGTTTTGAACACAGGATGCAGCACTAACAGATTAGAAAAGCCATTTATAAAGCATTGTATCATATCCTTCAGAAACAAAAGTGTTTAATCTCCAGTGAATTTTTTTTTGAAATGGAATGGCAGAGAAAGAGTTGGCAGCTGCTTCTGATGGGGTGATGTCGGTGGAGAGAGGATCACCAGGAAACCTCAACCCCCCCCACTTTCTCGATCAGTATCGGAACCATCAGCTAACCAAAACAGCAACAGCCCGAGGAGACAGAGAGAGAGAAAATGAGAGTTTATTCTTCTTTGTCAACAGGATTGAAAAAATATCAAATGCCAATAATGATCCTTTAATAACTTCTCAAGCAGCTAACGAGCCACTTAAACATTATAAATGTCAGGAAGTTTGCTAATCCAGCTGTAGGAAGATCATTTTGATGTGGAATTATAAGTATTAAGCAACTCCCTATTTATCCAGGAGTTTCCAGTCACACATCTGCTGTCTCGTAAAGGGAATCAGGAGAGGGTGCTTGAAGTTTCCTTTCTAAAAACAATGCACACTTGCTGTTTCCCCACTAACTCTCTCCCCATTCTTTAACTGTGATTTGTAGAGGCTCTAAATTTTGAAGTCACTTTATTCCGATTGATGCTTCATTCATACTTCTCTTTTCGCCTCTCATTTACAAGGAGCTTAAAGCCCGTCAGCGCAACTGCAATATGTTTTGTACCCCGTGGAAATAAAGTTTAATAAACGCTGTTGAAAACTTTCCAACTTTTTTATAATCGGAATTAGAGCTTCCATATTTTTCAGTCGACCAGGGGATTATTTTAACTCCTACTCCAGCCCCCTGCCCACATCTGGCAGGAACTAGAGAAGGTGAAGTTTCCCAGCCCAGTCTGGCTGACAACAGTTCAGAGTTGCAGGAGACAGCAGCATTCAGATACCAGCTGGTGGGGCCCCCTTTAACTATGTAAGCCAGACCCCAATGACAGTAGAAGGACTTCAGTCAGAATTCTCCAACCTCGCCCGCGGCTGGAATTTTCCAGTCCCGCTCCGGTAAATAGAGTTGTGGATGGGCGCCAAATCCTCCCTTCTCGCTGGCAACACCGGCAAGGGTGGATGAGATCGGAGAATCCCGGCCATTATCTGTTACTTCAACCTGAGCTAAGAGCTGGAGAAGTATTGGACTGAACCATGGAACCTTACAGTGCAAAAGGAGCCTATTCGGCCCTATGAGTCTGCACTAACCCTCTGAAAACACATCTTACCCAGCACCCCCCATTGCCACCCCCTCCAGTACCTGAACCCTGTAACCCTGCACATTTTTACCCTGGCTAACCCACCTAAACTACACACCTTTGGACACTAAGGGGCAATTTAGCAGGAAAATCCACCTAACCTGTCCCCCTTTGGATACTAAGGGGCAACTTAGCAGGAAAATCCACCTAACCTGTCCATCTTTGGACACTAAGGGGCAATTTGGCATGGCCAATCCACCTAAACTGTACATTTTTGGACACTAAGGGGTAATTTAGCATGACTAATCCACCTAATGTGTTTATCTTTGGACAGTAAGGGGTGAGCTGCAACCTACTGGGAATAGCAACTAGAACCAGTAGAAAAGATGCTAACTCTTTTTTAACCAAATTTGTTTGTGGCCCAGGAGAGCCAGGGGCCAACCCTTCAGTTCCTTTGATTATCCCCTTCCTGCTTACACGGTGCTGAGTGCATGATTCTCCATAAAACTTAACTCTTAATTGGTCAATATTTTTGTCGTTCGCTCACACTAAGGTTTCCTAATGTGGTACGATGTCAGTTTTTTAATCCTGGTAATCACTCTGATGAAGTGATTTGCGGTGTTTTTACCACATTGAAGGAGCTACATAAATGCAAGTTGTTGTTGTTTAATAAGCCCTTACTAATCCCTATTTCGAATAAAGATACTAAAAAATGGTACCGTGCTCTTAAAGAGAATGTGAACACATGAGGTGAGAAAGATATGCTGATAGGGTTAGATGGAGAGGGCTTTGAGAAAGTTCATGCGATACACAAACGATGGCATCGCCCATGTGAATGAATGGTTTGTCCCTGTGCTAAGCCTTCTATGTAATTCTGTGCTGTAACATTCAACACTGTGAAAGCAGGAAAATATCTAAAAATACGATAATTCCATGCAGTAAAGGCTGTTGTTGGATATTTTAACTGTTTATAGAAAAACGGTGTACAGAGAAATGGTGGCACAGTGCACCAGGGAGCCAGGTTCGATTCCCAGCTTGGTCACTGTCTGTGCAGAGACTGTATGTTCTCCCCATGTCTGCGTGGGTTTCCTCCGGGTGCTCCCATTTCCTCCCACAGTCCGAACAACGTGCTGGTTAGGTGCATTGGCCATGCTACATTCTCCCTCAATGTACCCAAACGAGTGTAGCAACCAGGGGATTTCCACAGTAACTTCATTGCAGCGTTAATGTAAGCCTACTTGTAACTCTAATAAATAAACTTTGAACTTTGAAAGAAACAAAACACACGTCACCCTGGAAGTTTACATTTGGTAGCAGCAGTATTAGAACTGGTTTCTGATTCAGAAGTATAATGAGATTCTTCTGATTTCATGCATTTCAATTATAGGGTGATGATTAAGGGCACAGTGGAGAAAATCATTCTATTATACACTGCTGTTAGCACAGCACTTAGATGAAAATGGATAAAACAACGGTTGAGATTCTCCTGGACTGTTTGGCACAGCTGAAAATCCCGATGGCCTGTTAAATCGGATGAAAGGGTCAAACCGGGATTTCTATGGGGCATCGATCCCATCCAGATTGCCCCTACCCCTGGCCCACTGCTGCCATGAAAGCCAGGATCTTACCCACAGGGGGTGGGATCCCGATTAAGAGTCATTTAAATCTACTTTAATGTAATTAGTGGGCTGGGAGCCCAATCCAACAGGCTCCCGCAGTTCTCCCCCCCCCCCCGCCTCAGCCAGTTGTCCCACGGGGACCAAATGTACTGGTCCACAGTGGCTTGAACCTGGAGCCTTAGCCTCCATGATCCACAACTGTGCCCCTGTGTCCCCCTGCCTCCGCCAGGCTGCATTGTGGGTCCCCTCAAGGGACATGGGGGTTTTCGGCTCAAGCTGGGGGGGTGTGGAAAGGCTTGACTTTGGGGGTCTCCCCCAGGATGGGGGTCTGATGGCTGCACTTGCCCTGGGAAAGATGGTGTTCATTCTCAGGATGGTGATTGCTGATAAAGATATCCATTATTGTCTCTCTCCTTTAAAACCTTTGAAGTGCCCTGGTCACTTTTGATATCCATGCCCCATGGACACCAGGAAGCGCTCAAAATCATTGCAGCACTCCATTCCACAGTAGGAACTGGCCCTGATTAATGTTATTAGCTCCAGTGTTAAATGACCTCTTTAAAGTGCTCTGATAAAAAGGGCCTGTCTCTTTTACCAGGGACAGCCCCTTGCTTTCTCATAGAAGGCCCAACTGCTCTGAAACCCCTTTGAAGTGCTTTGAGGGACAGCAGACTGTCAGATTAATTAGAGAGTTGAACAAGTAACATCTGGTATCTGGCCCCTTTGAAGTGCATTGATTGACAGGTTGGATCACTTACCTACTAGCCAGGAGCTTTGTTTGTTTTTTTTTCCCTTCACAGTTAGCTGCACCTGAGGTGTGGCCTTTGTTCCTAACCCCAACATTTATAAACATTCTGCCATTGATTGACAAATTGGATCAATTACCCACTAGCCACGGGGTTTCAGTTCCTCTTTTCCATCCACAATGCTTACAAAATAGTACACAAGTCTACTCTCAAGTTTCACAGGGGTACAACCCCGAAACAACTTCCCGCCCATGCTAAACCCAGAATGTAAATACCCCCTGAGGGGTATCATCTGGAAAGGAGGTACTACCAAAAAAAATTAGGGCTTAATGTGAAGAATATGATAATATATTTAATTATCCTCCCTAAGCTAGCAGTTCAAGGCCTAAGTTAATTGATGCATGGTATTTATTACCTTGATATTCCAACACTGAAACAGACCATTTAACCCAATTGCTATATACCGGTGCCAAAAGAGAAAATGCTGGAAAATCTTGCAAGCACTTGGAAGTGCATGATAAAATAAGATTGAATCAGCATGGCTTCGTCAAGGGGAGGTTATGTCTGACAAATCTGTTAGAATTCTTTGAGGAGGTAACAAGGAAATTAGATAAAGGAGACCCATGGCAGGAGTGTGTTGTCGGCGGGGACCAGAAGGTCTTGTCGCTGTGCACAGCCGGAAAGTTCCGATCAGTATGCAACCAAAGCAATTCCTGAACATCAATTCGTGAATTTCCTGGGTGCATGCACAGCCAAGAGAAATTTTCCACAGGCTAAATATGGGAATGGGAAAGCCTTTCAAATCCCTGCTACAAATTCTATTCCCTGGCCACTGACTCCAGCTGTCTCAGTCAATCAGGTGAGGCTGAACCAGAACATTCGCACTCTTGGGTGGGAATTTTACCCGTACGTCAGCCCCGATCCCAGAGGGTGAGACTCGAAGAACAGATTCTCCATTGGCTTCAGGCGGGATCGTACGAACCTCGGGCAGATGTGTTGGTAAAATTCCACCCTTGGTGTTGCGTTTGAACCTCAGAAGAACTTCTGAGCACATTCCCGTTCCAGCAGCAAGACTACCAGCTGCCACCTCTATTCCATTCCAACTCTCTCCCGCACTCAAATAGTAAAAATGGAGACCAACAGGGATGCCCTTCCACGTGGCTTCTCACGACTCTCTTTTCCAAACATGTTTCAGAAAGATCCATTCAAATCAGGAATGTCTTTTGGATGGTTTCAGGATACACCTTGGTTTGGAATGTATCCTTTAAACCTTGTGAGATAGTGTGGCAGTTTTTGAATTCACAGATTAGGTCAGGTAACCATCAGCGGCTATCCTTTGCAGCAAGTTATCCATTTATACAAGAAAAGCCAGTTCTAAAGGATTCCGCATGTGTAAAGTTTCATATTTTAAAAGTTATGAATATGACTTGCCTTTGCTGGGCATGACAGTGCAAATAATCTGTTTTGAGATGCTGATTAAGGAATAAATACAAAGCATTATCATGGTCTTCATCAAAATACTGCCATACAGTCTTTTATATCCACCTGAGAGGGCAGACCTTTGATAGTGAAGCATTCCATCAGTACCCCATCAGAGGGCTGGTCATCAGCTTCAGGAGGCACGGTGGAGGACATGCTCCTGTCTACATCAACGGGAATGAAGCAGAAATAGAACATAGAACGTAGAACATAGAACATTACAGCGCAGAACAGGCCCTTTGGCCCACGATGTTGCGCCGACCAGTTACAAAAACAATGACCCACTAGCCTATACTAATCCCTTTTCGTCCATAAACCTATCCATAGATCTCTTAAACGCCCCCAAACTAGGCGCATTTACAACTGCAGCAGGCAGGGCATTCCAATCCCTCACCACCCGCTGAGTAAAGAACCTACCCCTGACATCTGTCCTGTAGCTACCCCCCCTTAATTTAAAGCCATGCCCCCTCGTGCTAGCTTTCTCCATCCGAGGAAAAAGGCTATCACTATCCACCCTATCTAAACCTCTAATCATCTTATATGTTTCAATAGTCAAGAGATTCAAGTTTCTAGGTCTCCAGATCACCAACAACCTGTCCTGGTCACTCCACACCAATGCTATAGTTAAGAAAGCCCACCAACGCCTCTGCTTTCTCAGGAGGCTAAGGAAATTTGGCGTGCCTCACCAATTTTTACAGATGCACCATTGAAAGTATCTTTTTCGGATGTGTCACAGCTTAATACCAGCTCACAGCTCTAACCAAGAAACTACAAAGGGTTATGATCGAAGCCCAGTCCATCACTCAAGTTAGCCTCCCATCCACTGACTCCGTCTATACTTCCCACTGCCTCGGGAAAACAGCCAGCATAAGCAAGGACCCCCACGTACCTTGGACATTCTCTCTTCCATCTTCTTCTGTCCGGAAAAAGATACAAAAGTCTAAAAACACAGACCAACTAGCTCAAGAACAACTTCTTCCCTGCTGCCATCAGACTTTTGAATGGACTTACCTTGCACTAAGTTGATCTTTCTCTACACTCTAGCTATGACTGCAACACTACATTGTGCACTCTCTCATTTCCTTCTTCCCTCTGTATTCTATGAATGGTATGCCTTGTTTGCATAGCATGCAAAAAACAGTACTTTTTACCGTATCGCATACATGTGACATGTGACAATAATAAATTGTCAATAATAAATTGTCACATGTATTGCAATATTGTACAATAAATTTTGAATCAGATTCCAATGGAGAAACAGAGGGGGAATTTCAGTGGGACCTCTTCCTGTCAGCATTTTAAATTGTGTTTCCACTGGATTTACGCTAACCTGTTGGTGGTCTATGTTAATACAGACACACAAAGAGATCTGGGCATTCAGGTCCACAGATCCTTAAAAGTGGCAGCTCAGGTGAAAAAAGTGTTGAAGAAAGCATTTGGCATGCTTGCCTTCATCATCCGGGGCATAAAATTTGACAAGTTATGTTACAATTACATAAAATATTGGTTAGGCCACGTTTAGAATAGTGTCCAATTCTGGTCATCACACTACCTACCAGAAGGGTGTGGTGACTTTGGAGGGACTACACAAAAGGTTTACCAGGATGTTACCTGATATGGAGGGTATTAGCAATGAGGAGAGATTGAATAAACTGGGATTGTTCTCCCTGGAAATACAGAAGCTGAGGGGCGACTGATAGAAGTTTATAAAGTTATGAGGGGCATAGATAAGGTGAACAGTTAGAAGTTCTTTTCCCAGGGTGGAAATGATAATCACAAGGGGGGCACAAGTTCAAGGTAAGGGGGGTGGAAAGGTTCAGTAGAGATGTGCAGGAGAAGTTTTTTACACAGAGGGCGGTGGGGGCCTGGAATGCATTGCCAAGTGAGGTGGTTGAGGTAGATATGTTAGCGACATTTAGGACTTAACTGGACAAATACATGAACAGGCAGGGAATAGGAGGATACAGGCGGTTGGTCTACATAGGACAACAGGATTGGCACAGGCTTGGTGGGCTGAATGGCCTGTTCCTGTGCTGTATTTTTTTTTGGCAAAGGAACATTGAAAATGGATGAGTTTTTTTTAATAAGACTCATCTACAATTGGAATCACAGCTGGAATTTTACCGGCACACCCATCCCAATTCCGGGGCGGGCAACGATCGCTGAATGGAATTCTCCTTTGGGCTTGGGCAAGATTTTACGAGCCTCGCCCGAGTGAGGTCGTGAAATCCCGGCTCATATCACTGAGCCACAGTGGAGTTCAAACCTGCCATGGGCAGAACAGAAGCAGGAAAAACTCACAGCCCAGCGAGGATATATTTTTCCCAACATGAAGAAATATCTTCAGAAAGTGCCAACAGGGGACCTAAATGAGAAAGGAAATACTTTTAAAAACAACAACAAAAGAAAAACCCACTTGAGAAACATTGAAGTTTTGCAAGTTATTTTAAGACCTGCTTTGGTGGAAATTTGATTGACACTGTTTGCAAATTCTCAGGCAATCAATCATCCAATATCCTCCAAAAGAGAAAAGCACCAAATTAACAGAGGAATTTTACCAGGTCCTCTTCCCAACCACAGGTGACTCAATAAACCCTTTCTCTTTCCTTCCGCTTAGTGGTAACTCCTGCAGTTAGCCAATGCTGTGTAACTACTTGCAAATAAAAAGCCTTTGATTCCCATTTACTGCTTGACTTGCCTATGTTTTGAACTAACTCCCAAATTCCCATTTGCTCATTTGACTTGCTGGCTTTTGTAGGAACTCAGTGACAACTGCCTTTTTGACCCGAAAACCTCGCTGCAAATCATCAAAAGATTTGTTTTACATCAACGTGAATCAGCCATGTCCAATGTGGAGCTCATGGAGAGCATGTAACAAGGTTTACAACCCTTCATAGGCCAATCACAGCACTGGCCTCCACCTCGCTGTGAGCTAATGAATATTTTAACTGGGTTGGCAAACTCAAGTTAATGGGCAATAAATGATGCTTTCCTTCCAATTTCCATTAATATTTTATATTTTCATTCTTGGCCTTACTTACCCTGAAATTCATACTAAAGGATTTGTCATATTTCTATGCATTGCTGCTCGTAACAAGTCTCTTAATAAAACATGACAGATATGTGATTATTATTCTATATATATAATATGCATTTAAAATTTCAGACTTTAGTAATAGGTTGCTTTTGTCTAGAATTTTGCCTACTTAAAACAGTGGCCCTTGGGTGGCACATTGGTTAGCACTGCTACCTTACAGTGCCAGGGACCCGGGTTCAATTCCAACCTCAGGTCACTGTCTGCGTGGAGTTTGCACGTTCTCCCCGTGTCTGCATATATTTCTTCCAGATGCTCTGGTTTCCTCCCACACTCCAAAGATGTGCAGATTAGGAAGATTAGTCATGCAAAAATGTCCCTTAATTTCAGGGGGACTGGCAGGGTAAATACTTGGGGCCAAGAGAATAGGGCCTGGTTGGGATTGTTGTTGATGCAGGCTCGATGGGTTGACTGGCCTTCTTCTACACTGTAGAGATTCTATGAATGATTATGGCATGGGGTTTGAATCTGAAGTGGTTATAGATTGAACTAGCCAGCTAGACATCATAAGGTTGTGACGAGTAACCTCACTACTGCCATTTTCTAACTAAAAATCAAGGTAGAACAAGATGGTTAACCTGCCTCCCCCAGGGAAGTACTGGACGACGAAGGATACTCTGTCCACCGTGTCCTGTATCTGTCTTCTGAGGAGGTTGGTGCGTCCAGTACTTCCCCGGAGCGGAGAAGCTACGACATCTCCTCCAGCGTCTTCAACATGTCATTGATGAAGACGAACATCTCGCCAAGGCCGTCCCCACACCCCCACTTCTTGCCTGCAAACAACCGCACAACCTCAAACAGACCACTGTCTGCAGCAAACTACCCAGCCTTCAGGAGTACAGTGACCACGGCATCACACAACCCTGCCATAGGAACCTTTGCAGGATGTGCCGGATCATCGACACGGATGCCATCATCTCACATGAGAACACCATCCACCAGGTACACAGTACATACTCTTGCAACTCGGCCAATGTATGCTGCAGGAAAGGATGTCCTGAAGCATGGTACATTGGGGAGACCATGCAGACACTACGACAACGGATGAACGAACATCACTCGACAATTACCAGGCAAGACTGTTCCCCTCCTGTTGACAAACACTTCAGTGGTCACGGGCATTTGGCTTCTGATCTTCGGGTAAGCGTTCTCCAAGACGGCCTTCACGACACACGACAGCGCAGAGTCACTGAGCAGAGACTGATAGCCAAGTTCCGCACACATGAGGACGGTCTCAACCGAGATCTTGGGTTCATGTTGCACTATCTGTAACCCCCATGACTTGCCTGGGTTTGCAACATCTCACTTACTGTCCTGTCTGGAGACAATACACATCTCTTTAACCCGCGCTTAATGCTATCTCCACTCACATTTTCTACACCTTTAAGACTTGATTAGCTGTAAAAACTCACATTCTAATCAGTATTCTGTAAACTGAGTGTGTGCCTTTATATGCCCTGTTTGTGATCAGAACTCCCCACACACCTGACCAAGGGGCAAAGCCCCAAAGACTAGTGGTTTTTGCTACCAAATAAACCTGTTGGACTTTAACCTGATGCGGAGAGACTTCTTACTATGTTTACCCCAACGCCGACATCTCCGCATCAAGGGTAACCCCTCCGGAGGAAATATTACAGCCCTCACACTTTTGTATCCTCACCATGGGGGGGGTCTGTGAAATATAGCCCAATCACTTTGCAGCTTACTAACGGAAGGTCACCTCTCTCCCTCTCCAGCAGGGGCGAGTCTGGCAGTGGGAGAATCACAACAACATCCTCAACCTGCCCCCAAATAGGCTAATAAATCGGGCTATTTGCCCACTTACCACTGCCAGACTGGTGATAGCCAATCCTGGAAGCCAGCTTCAGAAGGATCACAGGGAGGCAGTTCCTACATCTCAGCAAATGCAGCGGCTCAAAGTTTGACCACCTTCTCAAGGGCAATTCGGGATGGGCAATGAGCACAGAAAATTGCTGGAAAATCTCAGCAGGAATAGAGCCAATGTTATGAGTTCAGATGACCTGTTTTTATTTCGGATCCCAGCATCCGCATGCAATATTTTGCATTTATCTCACGGGCAATGAATGTTGGCCTAGACAGTGATGTCCACACCTCGTAATTGAATAAAGAAAACACATTCGATAACCAGTATTTCACACTGCAGTGCCAACTTGCTAGCTTCTAACCCATCTCTGTCTGTGTGCCAAAATGTGGAGATGCCAGTGTTGGACTGGGGTAAACACAGTAAGAAGTCTGACAACACCAGGTTTAGAATCATAGAACCCTACAGTGCAGAAAGAGGCCCTTCAGCCCATCGAGTCTGCACCGAACACAATTCCACCCAGGCCCTACCCCCATATCCCTACATCTTATACCTGCTAATCCCTCTAACGTATGCATCTCAGGACACTAAGGGGCAATTTTAGCATGGCCAACCAACCTAACCCACACATCTTTGGGCGAATGACGAAGGGGCAAACCCCGAAAGCTTGTGAATTTACTATCAAATAAATCAGTTGGACTTAAACCTGGTGTTGTCAGACTTTTCTCTGTGCCAAAATCTAGCCTCTTGTAAACCAGTTTCTGATCTAAGCTTTTTTTTGGCTGGAACTTCATTGTGGGAGTGTGGAATCCTGATACATGTCCATCATACTGGGCACTTTCATCCACATGTCACCTTCAAGCTCCATTAGGTAATGTGCGGTTAGTAAATTGCAAGTATCCGTCCACACTTAGTTGCCATCATTCAGTGGCACACAGTCGCTGTCACACCTCAACCACTAGATGGGGCTTCAGAAGTTCAAGATGTTTTGATCCCCAAAACCACACACTCTGGGGGTAATTTATTTTGCCTTTACTTTAGAATCAGAGGCCACAATTTAGTGGCGGTGGTAGCCATGAGGCCAAATCCCGTGATGGCTACTAAATCTCTCAAGAGGCCAGAAACGGGATTTCCACAGGCGAGATTCCGGGACACAATTTACCCAGCCACCTTCCAATGATGCAGTCCGGCTCATAACCAGGAAGGACACGAGTCTGATTAACATATATTTTCATCTCATTCACAGACTTAACGCCATCATTCCTACCCTCTACCTGTCGTCCCACCCACAGGATGTGACATCGCAACAGCACAAGTCAAGTCAAGGATGAAAACCCATCATGATGACCACGCCGAGGGCACACAGGTAAGTGTAGCTCTGGGTGGACAAGGACGCAATGTCAGGTTGGCAGTGCCAAGAGGCAAGCCTTCTGGGGAGTCCCACTGTGGGGGGGGGGGGCGGAGTGGTTTAATGATGGTACCCCAATTTCTGTGGAGCCAACCTTGCTGGCCCTATCAGGCCCTGCTGTGCCAAACCGATGCCACAAGACACGCCCCAGATTCTCTGTGCACTGAGTAACAGAAAACCTGGAGTGAAAATTCGACTGTGCATCTGGAGAAATGCACACCATTTTTCACCTGACACTCTAACAAAGTTTGGACAAATTCTACCCATAGAACTTTACAGAAAGAGGCCTTTCGGTCCATTATGAATGTGCTGGCCATCATGCACCTATTTATTCTAATCCCATTTTCCAGCACTTGGTCCATACCCTTGTAGGGTATGGTGTTTCAAGTGCTCGTCTAAATGCTTCTTAAATATTGTGAGGTTTCCCCCACTACCCTTCTTTCAGGCAGCGAGTTCCAGATTCCCACCACCCTCTGGGTGAATGTTTTTTCTCAAATCCCCTCTATTTTCCCTGCCTCTCATCTTAAATCTATGCCCTGGATTATTGACCCCTCACAACGAGAAAAGAGTTTCTTCCTTTCTACCCTATCTATGACACTCATCATTTTGTACACCTGCGTCAGGTCCCCCCTCAGCCTTCTCTGCTCTGAGGAAAACAATCCCAGCCTCTCTTCCGAGCTGAAAAGCTCCAGCCCAGGCAACACCCCAGTGATTCTCCTCTTTACCCTCATTACTGCAATCACATCCTTCCTATAGTCCTGCAAACAGAACTGCGCAGTGCTCCAGCTGTGGCCTAAAGAGCATTTTAACCTCCCTGTTCTTTTATTCTATGCCTCAATTAAATAAATCCCACTTTCTGTGGGTAAAACCACAGGAGATCACTACAGTTAACATACCATTCATTAATATTATAGCATGCTTACGAAGTGTTCTCATTCATTAGTTTCAATTCAGGGTGGGCAGTTTATACTCATTGGAATCTAGAAAAATGAGAGGATCTTATTCAAATATCGGCCAGAATTTTACACAATCTCCCCATCCCTAACACTGGGAGTGGTTGGGAAGCAGGGAAGAGGGGGCTTGTAAAATTGGATAGTATGGCAAGTGATGCCATCGTCAAAGCCTTCCCACTGTCACTGGTAAAGATCGGGAAATGTTGGCTAGTAATCTTAGTGAGCAAACATTAGGGAGGTGATGGCTAGATTATCATTAGACTATTAATCCAGAAACTCAGTTAATGTTCTGGGGACCTGGCTTCGAATCCAGTCAAAGCAGATGGTGAAATTTGAATTCAATAAAAAAATCTGGAATTAAGAATCTACTGATGATCATGAAACGATTGTCAGAAATGCCCATCTGGTTCACTAATATTCTTTAGGGAAGGAAATCTGCTGTCCTTACCTGGTTTGGCTGACATGTGACTCCAGAGCCACAGCAATGGGTTTGACTCTCAACTACCCTCAGGCAACTAGGAATGGGCAATAAATGTTGGCTCGCAACAACGCCCATGTCCAATGAATAAATAAAATAAAGACAGTGTGGCCACAAAAGGCCTGTTTCTTCCTGCTCTCCTTCAACAGATCATTAAATGTTTTCCAGTCATGGGAGTTGAGAGAGGTGGCACTCAGAGCCATTCTTTCTTTATATAACATCCGAGACATTTCTGATTTTCCATATCCTTGGGCGTCTATCTCATTACTTCATCTCAATGAGAAATGTTAAATTATCAGTCTCATTAAAATTTCAGGATCATCTTTCCTGTTTCCCTCTAGCTTCCTGTTCCCTCTCCTCCAAGTGGAGATATCTACCATCATAGCTGCCAAATAAATTTGAAAAATATTTCTGTGTTGTTCTCCCAACTGCTGCTGAAATAAAATTTATAAAATGTATTTATTAGTGGCACAAGTGGGCTTATGTTAACACTGCAATGAAGGTACTGTGAAAATCCCCTAGTCACCACACTCTGGTGCCTGTTTGGGTACACCGAGGGAGAATTTCGCAGGGCCAATGCACCCTAACCCATACGTCTTTCTGATGAAATCTTCTGCTGCTTTCGCCTTTGCTTTAAACGATGGGTGGGATTTTCTGCCTTGGTGCGCTCCAAGACTGGGAATTCCAATCGAGATCAACGGATTGTTAAATCATAGAAGCTACATTGCAAAAGGAGGCCATTCAGCCCATTGGGTCTGCACCGACAAAAATCCCACTCAGGTCCAATCCCTGTAACCCCACATATTTACACTGCTAATCCCCTTGACACTAATGTACGATTGAACATGGCCAATCCACCTAACCCGCACATCTTCAGAGTGTGGGAGGAAACTGGAGCACCCATTGAAAACCCTGTTTCATGGCAGCAGGAAGTGTAGAAGGAGTC